>NC_135842.1:12967500-13495000 GCF_029677425.1 Wolffia australiana
CTGAAAGAATTTTTCATTCTCATGGAAGGTAACATCAACAGGTATAAAAAATTTCCATGACTCCGGATGGTAGCATATGATACAATTCCCGTGGGAGAGATCACATCAATGCCGAGAGACTCTGAAACGACGTTGATCGTGCTCTTGAATTCAAGAAATGCCAAGAATAGTAATATTCAAAGAAATGCCAGAAGATTCAAGAGTCAGATATATAGATCATTTAGAGTTTTGTATGAGGAATCACAGGAAGAGAGAAGAAACAGAGGTAGTAACTAGGACAAGCCAGATCGGCCTTGCCCCTTTCTGGAGGCGTGAGGATCTCCCGGCAACAGGCCAGAACTCTGATGTTAGCTCCAAAAAAAGACCCGTGCCTTTCTGTTACAGGGTCCCCTTTTATTTATAGGTAGATTGTTGCCCAGGAATCTCTTCACATGTGGCCTGTGGAGCTAGGCGTGGTGAAGACTCTTTTCTGCTTCTTTCTCTCCTCCATGTATGTTTGAGGTAGCCCCGTATCACTCTGTACCCCCTCTCGGTTTGAGAGGGACCATGAACAATACATTTGAAAGCCCTTGACTGAACTATTTGGTCCTGGATACGAATGTGTACACATTTTGTGCATCCAGATGTCCTTGGACTCAGGTCAAATTTCCACTGCATATGAAGGAAAAGACTCCATTATCAAATTCAGTGGACTTTTGTACCTCAGTGACTTGGATGGCATCCTGTCAATTAGATGCTCTGCTCTCGAACAGTTTCTCCCCAGAAACGTTTCATTATTTAATGGCCTATGAGAAAAAGACGTTTTCATGCCCATTACTCGGGCTATTCTCTGCTCTGCGACCGCATTTTTTTGAGGGATATATACAGTGAAAGGGATGTCCTCCCTGGGGCTCATAGGTGCCAATTCGAGCTAGATGCTTTTTTTGGGGGTTGCTGATTTGGGCTTCAGATTCCCTTCATCTCTTCCTCGTTTACCTGTATTCTATGTTTCTCATTGAGCCTTTATCAGGGATTTGATAAAATCCCTCTACAGACTTATAATGACACACACTTGATTAGAATGGATTAGGCGGTATTTGGACACTATAAATAAGACCGCGGATTGACTGTTCTATGTTGTAAATTATTTTTCAAGGTCTTGGAGCTATGGCTTGATCCTGGTCCAGGGATAGATTCAATCAGACTCAATCCATTGAGCTTCATCTTCCTATTTTTTTCTTCTCTACATTCAACTTTCTCTTCTTCTAGATTCAGTTCATTTGTATGTGCTCTTGAAAGAGGATCTAATTCGGATATGTGATTCAATCTTGGTTTACGATCCAGGATCATAACATGATTCTACCTCATTCTCGTTTGCAGTCCTGTCCAGTTTAATCACTAATGCTCACATCAGTATTTTGTTTCATCGTCCCAGTAACAATCCCCAGATGTAGGATGATTTGTGATAGATCTGTTCCCTTGGGCGTAGGGTTTAAAGCTTTCTTTGTCGTTGGTCTATTATCATTCAATTCAAATGTTAATGTATTTTTCAACTGATTTTTTCAGGTAGTGGCTATTGGTGAATGTGGACTGGACTATGATAGGCTTCAATTTTGTCCTGCTGAAGTACAAAAAAAGTAGGCATAACATTTAGTTCAGATCTAGAGGGCAATGCTTATCTCTAAGCCACGTTTCAATGAGATTTATCTCTTCATCCAGGTACTTTGAGAAGCAATTTGAGTTAGCTCAAACATTCGGGTTACCCATGTTCTTGCACATGCGAGCTGCTGCTGGAGATTTTTGTGATATCTTAGCTCGCAACAAGAGCAAGTAATTTTCCTACCATTTTCAACTGCTGAAAGCAAATAATTTTTATTCAAAATTGTTTCCTGTCACTGTTCCTAGAAAAAGAAATTAACTATTTTTAATCCTCTTGCCATTTATTCCTAACCATGTTTTTTGATTTATTAGCTCCCAAAATCTTATTTTTTCCATGTTTTGATTATCTTTTTCGAGCTTTCTAGTTTACAACTTTGCCTCCTTTTCATTGTCCTGTTTCTAGAACACCACCAATCGATGCCACTTAGCACTAAGGTTGTGCAAACGTGGCTGCCCAGTCAATGACTTCAACATGTGAAGGTTATCTTCTGACATATTTGACATGGTAATATACATCGGATATCAGGGAAGACAGAAACACAGGGTACAGTACAGGTTAGGGAAGGAAGCTGGTTAAGTCAACGTGGGTCAAAACATGAGTCAAAAGGTGGATGGGCCGTGTTAGCTGGAGTGACTTTTAATTTTTACTGTTGTGCCATGCCCTGGGTTTTCTTTGTTCTGTGAGATCCAGTAATAAGGTCTTTCATAACCAGCCCATTATCGTTTGCCCAGTAATAAGATCTCTCATCAAGTTTTCTTTGTCATGTGAGATCCAGTTATAATTTTGTAGTTTTTGTTTCCTCTCGTCTGGAGGCTTGTTATTGGGCTTGCAAAGGCACCACCTCCGATGGTCCCAGCTCGAATGATTGAACAAAAGAAAGAGAATCATCATGTGGGGCAGCAGTAATAGGCCAGTGGCTGGCCCATTAAGAATAAAACATTTGAAAAACAATATAGGAATACCATGGGTGGGAAAGTCAGTCACTCTCCTGGCGGATCAAGAATTGGGAGTGAGGCCTCTGATGAGTGAAGACTGTATTCTGTCAGAAACTCAGGAGGTGCTTGTGCCATCGGCATTCTCAGACTTCCGGGAGAGTGATACGATCCCTGCTGGGTATCGTGACGTGATTAAAACAGGGGTCTGGCCCTGGCAGTAGGAATGATGCCGAGGGACGAGGGTGGTGGAGGTGCAACGGAGTGGGCGTCGCCATAGGGAATGAGACCTGATGGAGTGGACGTCGTCCGGTGGGGGGAGGAGATAATAGCAACCAAAGGGGAAACGCTATTTGTTATAAAAATCCTGCCCTCCAGCGAGGAAGGCTACATATGTGGACGGAAATGCAAGGCAGAAGGGAAAGACAAAAGTGCCCCTAATGGGCTTACTAGTGGGAGAAGATTGTAAAAGATAGCGAGATGTTGGCTGAAAGGCAGTAGGTTGACAAACGGGATGCATCAAGTGATGGTGTCACGTTGTGAGTGATTGGATTCCGAATAAATGACAAATTGAGATGCAGCTCATATCAATATCATTGGGAACCGTTTTTTATAAACTTGGCTTCAAGGTAATATCTTAGTATAGTATATAAAGGGTAAGAATCTAAAGAAAGGTGTATGTACGTGTCTTCTGGAAATAGTCAGCTGTAATGAAATCCATCCAAAATTTAGGTCAGAGAAGGATAAATAGTTCTAAATTACTACATCTTTGATTATGCTACCCATTTTTACGTTATTTTCATTAATGGACAAGCATGGATTAATGTTTAATTTTTTTCCCAAAAAATGTTTTAATGTTTGATGCTACATTCTCCCACTTATCGTATTTTCCCCTTTCCAACAAAAGATTACAGTTGATCAGGAGGAGTCTGAATGTCGTATTCATACTTTGATTGCGTATTGTCATTCTCTAGAAAAGAATATAAAATCATAAAGTTGTGGACATGAGCTGATTAGAGGTTTGTTTGCTTGGTTTATTTAAATTCTTAGGTTTTTATCGTAGTGAGAGTATTATTGTGTCATTTAAAACACTTATTATTTAGAAGGCCTTGGTTACGAATATGTTTTCGTTTATCTTGTCATGTTCGCAAATGATTCTTATTTTAATTTGATCATCATTTTATATTCCAAGAAGAATGCCAATTTCGGAGGCTGATACGATCTCTCTCTTATCTTAAGCCCACTGAGGGCATTTTCATCTTTCTTATCCTTCCCGTATGTCCTTTAAAAATGTAGCAATCCTTGTTGGAGGGTGGATCTTTAGGCTCGATTTTAGAAACCTATTCCGCATCAAGGACTCACTCCGCATTGCCGTAGTCTGCTGATGATATCCACCCCCTCAGTTCTTCATTCCCTTGATGACGTCCACTCCGCGAGGTTTCTAAACCTCATCGTTTCATAGCAGAGGCATTGCTATCACTGTTAATCATGACACTATTTAAAACGGTCACAACTTTCTACTCTTAACCAAAATTTTCACAATCTGATAAATTAATGAAGAATCTCTTGTGTATTATGGGTTACAGGTCAGCTGTTTTGTACTCAGAGATAGTTTTCTTTTGACGTCATAGTCTTTAACAAAATGAATGCTTGATGTAGTTTGAGAGTTTTTTTGATGTGATCTTTTGATATTCTACAGGTTTAGCATGGGGGTTGCACATTCATTTACGGGGACGGAAGAAGATCGGGATAGACTTCTTACTTTTGATGGCCTTTTTATTGGTACGTTTTTTTATCAAAAGTTACTTTTAATTTTGTTTTGTTTTCCTGGAATAAATTTAGGAGGGGGTAGAAGTGATTCAATCATCTTCCTTCCCCTGTGGTCAATCTGAAGTTCATGCAAATCATTTCTTCATTGCTTAGGGCTTGCAAGAGGAAGCTTCTGAGAAAAGCTTCAATCTATGTTGAATACTATTTTGAATGTGAGGGTGATTCTACAAGAATATATCCTATAAGGAAGACCCATTGTGATTTTATCAGACCTCATTAGAACCCTCATTAGAACATAAGTCCAACTATGTCAAAAAAACAACCAAGCAATTGAAGTAATAACTGGGGGGAGTGAAACAAATAAAACGATACTATCTTTGAATGTCGACATAGTATCAACTGCAGCATTATGGATCATTTTTCTGTATTCGAAATAATATTTTTTTACGTAATTTCTAAGAAATAAAATTGATGATGTCCTATTGATGCCTCGGCAGGTGTTAATGGTTGCTCTCTGAAGACAATCCAGAATCTAGATGTTGTTAGGGGCATTCCTGTCGAGAGGATGATGATAGAGACGGATTCTCCTTACTGTGAAATAAAGAACACACATGCCGGAATTCATTTCGTCAAGTCTAAGTGGCCTTCTACAAAGAAAGAGAAGTATAATGAAGACACAACAGTTAAAGGTCGTAATGAACCTTGCTTTGTCAGGTATTATTTCCAATTCATTCTTGCACTTCAGCTCTAGTATTGATTTTTAAGATTGACGCTTATCTCCTTGTTAGTTTATTTTGTATTTTTTGAGACTTTTTCTTAACTTGATGATGTTGTGCCTCTTGCTAATGACCCAAATGCCAACCTTACCCTTTGAAAATGCTAGTATTATATATTTTTTTGGGTTATAAAAAATGTTATTGAGAAATCATCTTCATACTGTGATAACCAGCTTCTTCTGCTTCGAAGACTGATATTGGCATTGGTTATTGACGCCTTGGGGTGTTGACGGTTGCTGCCAGTCTCGCAACCTGTCAGGGAGTTCAGGGTATGCAACGAAAGACTCTTTTTCTCATTAGAGGAATACATTACACTTATACAGGGGTACTGGGCTTAATTAGCCCGCTAGTCCATGGAGATTAGAGGAAGCAACATGACTCAGGGGATCACAAGTACTGACAGGTCTTTGCCTTTAACAGAAACAAAGAA
This sequence comes from Wolffia australiana, assembly GCF_029677425.1. Lineage (NCBI taxonomy): Eukaryota > Viridiplantae > Streptophyta > Magnoliopsida > Alismatales > Araceae > Wolffia > Wolffia australiana. The sequence continues at coordinate 12,973,048 of NC_135842.1, forward strand.
CTTTCTCCCCAAAATGTCAAAAGGCGGATGGCCCAAATTGCCATGCATTCTTTTTCAGCTCCACCTTCTCTCGAACACCCTCAGACAGTGCAGTTTTCCGACAGCCTGGCCAGCATCCACAGAATCATCGACTTATATGAATCCAATCCTGGCTTTAGTTTTGCCAGTTCTCTGGTTCTTGACCTTGTCAAATAGAAAAAAACCACACACCCCAGTATTATTGAACAGAGTTTAATGTCTTTATCTAATTCCTGAGAGATAAATTGGGCTTTAAGATGAGGCACATGAAGAACATCTTTAAGTAACTGCAGATTTTCAATTTTTGGTGTACCAATCCCAGTAAGTGGAAGAGCTTGTCCACCTGCTGTGAACACCTTTCTCAGCCCTTTGTATGGAGTGTAATTGTGAACTAAGCTACAAAAACAGTCATGTGATTAGTTCCCTCCCTGTCGATCTTAATAAACAAAATATTAAGACCAAAGAAAAAGGGAGACTTGAGAATACAACCATCGCTTTCAACTTCTCGATTTCCTCTTTCATGGCATTGTAGTGGACTTCGGAGAGACAAATAATCGATACGGAGTCACCCACAGTTCCCCTTGACTCTTGGTCTCCCTGATTACATTTAGCTGCATTCGCCGGATGTTTTCTTATTTAATATGAGCCAACAAGTCTCCTTAGTGTGATTAACTTCTTGTAATAATTACAGAATTAAAATTTTGATTTTCCTTTCTGTGTTGTCTGGTCCCCCTCCATTTGACTGGGATTTTGAGATTTAAATTTGGTTGACTGACCAGAATGAGCTTTGGTGACAAGGCCAGAATCAGTGGGCTTGTTTGGTATCTCAGTTTTCAAGGACAGTTATTTCTCCTCTTCCAATTTGATTTAACTCCTCTGATCTTCTTAGTTTGAGGTGAGTCCCATAAGGAATCGGAAGAACCAACACTTCATGGTATATTTCCAAATCTATTAATCTTGACAACCGAGAGGTAGGTAGTGGTTAATCCCCCTCCAAATAGACAAGTTTAGCAGTATACTCTGTTACAGTCTTCTCCCCTTAATATGGGATGATGGCCGGAGTCTCTTGTTCATACATACTCTTCCATTCTTGATTTTTCTCGGCACATTTTATGGACGTAGTCCCATATCTACTTTGCTGTTTTGGAGTTTAGGTACTTCAAGGACAGTTTACCAATGATACTCCCCTGGACTCAAGCTTGAATGAGGGCATCATTATTCTCCGGAGTGACGTATATGTGATCAGTCGACAACTTCACATCGAAGGTAGGACTTTTGAGACCAAGAACCTTCAGCATGAGCTCAATGTGTGGAATCCAATTTAGGGAATTGAATCTCGTGAATATGAGAGATTCAGACATTGGGGAAAAAAATAACATGACTAGCAACTTCACCGATATGCTGAGAGATAGGCTTTGCAGAAACCTCTTTAGCCATATCAGAAAAAAAGACAATCCATATGCATTATCAATCCGATGGATTGACGAAGACAAAACTCGTGCCCACATCGCCACTCAGGGGCACTGGAGGCTTGAGTCCCAGGGTGAGGTGGAGACATCACAGATCAAGGCAAGGACGGCTGACAAGCCCGAGTGCGCGGACACGACAACCCACGCAGAAGAGGCAGTGGAAGGGTCACCCCCTCCGGACGAGGCCATGGCGGGAGTGGGACGCCAGAGAGCAGGCTGCAGCAGCACTACCGACAGGGACCTGAGGCCAAGAAAAAAGGGAGAGAAAGGCCCGGATAGCCTTGTCTACAAGCGCAAGAAGCTTGGCATTCACCAGGATAAGCGAATCGTCGCATGGGCCAAAGCATGTAAAAGCGGGTGGGTGCTACTGGCGGCTTAGTTTAAGACCAGGAGCAACACTAAAAATGAAAGAGGAGGGAAAGGAGACAACGCGGCACAGGGGAAAGACAAAGAGACTATGGGGTCACCCAGTTGCGGGGACACGGAGCCCGCAGAGAAAGAAAAAGTTGCCGAAGAGGAGCTGCTTATGACCAGTCATGCCCAAGTGATCGCATCAACGGTGGGGTTGAATCTGACCCCAGGCGACGGAGGGGGTGGAAATAAAAGTTTAATAGGAAGTGCATATCATGGAATGTTCGAGGCCTCCGGGACGAAGGGTGACATCAAGTAGTGGGAGGTTACTTGAGAGAATGGGGGGCCACAGTTGTATGCTTAGAAGAAACCATGCTTGAACGTTGCGAGGCTAAGGAGTGGAATGAAGTGGGCAAAGGTTTCCTGGAGGGGTTCCTAGCGGTCATTGCGGTTGGACGATCCGGCGGATTACTAATAGCATGGAATGAGGCCATGTTCAAAAAAGTGGCAACATGGACTGGACAGTTTGCGGCAGCAACCAAATCGAAGCGTTTGACCGACAACTTTGAATTGGTCGTGGCCTCGATATACGGTCCAATCAATATCCAGAGAAGAAGAGGCTTATGGAGAGAGCTGACTGAACTAGCAATCACTTTCAGCGGGTGCCCCATGCTTCGGGGGGGTGATTTCAACGTGACACTCGAGACAAGGGACAGACCAAATGAAGCTGGAGGGCAGGATGCTGACTCAGAAGACTTCTGGGCTTTCATAGCAGAGACATCATTACAAGAAATGGGGCCCACCGACTGCACGTAGACATGGAGCAGCTCATCAGAACGCAACAGAATGTCTTGTCTAGACCGATTTCTACGCTCAATAGAGCTCGTAGAACGCTTCCCTCTAGCGGAAGTGCGATTTCTTCCCCGCCCCATGTCCGACCATATACCGATAGCATGGGTCGGCAACGAGACGACCAGGAGACCCACTTATTTCAAGGTGGACAAATCGTGGCTTCACAAGGTGGGCTTCAAAGAAGAGGCGAAAGACAAGTGGTTATCACAACCCCGACTGCGATCTGAGGCGGAGACATTAGCTGCCAAGTTGCAGGCTCTTAGATGTCACTTGGTAGAATTTCGGAAACGAGTGCACGGGTAGTGAAAGATGACCAGAAACGATGCCCAGAGCAGAATCAAATGTCTGGACGACCTAGAGGACACGCGATCCCTGGAAGAAGAGGAAGTACTTGAGAGAAGAAAGTGGAGGGGGGTGGTAGCTGTGGAAGACAAGAAGCTTGAGCTGGACTGGAGACAAAGATCCAGGCAGTTGTGGCTAAAGGTCGGAGATGCAAATACGAGATTTTTTCATCCAACCGCAAATGGGAGACGTCAGACAAATAGTACATGGAGAGTGTCAATGGGAGGCCAGGAACATGTTGGAGCGCAACCGGTGGGAAAGGCAGTTGCAGACCATTTCCGAGCCCTCTATAAGAAGGGCAGACGCAATGCGTGGATGTGGTGTGGTTGGGGGGCTCGACGACTAGACCCTTCGCGCAAATTGGAACTAATCCGTGCCTTCTCGGAGGAAGAGGTCAAGGAGGCAATAAAAGGTCTCAATGGTGAAGGAGCGCCAGGTCCGGATGGCATGCCAGTTTTCTTCTATAGAGAATTCTGGGAGCTGGTAGGTTCAGACGTAATGGCCACGCTCGAAGAATTCTGTCAAGGGACAGGCAGCATGGAGAGGCTGAACAGGGCCTATCTGATCCTTATACCCAAGCAGCAAGGCGCAGAAAGAATCGAAGATTTTTGCCCTATTTCTCTGTCCAACTCCATCTACCTAATCATCGCAAAGGTCTTGGGCAACAAATTCAGGGGGGTGATCGGGGAACTTGTAGGACCCTCCCAATCAGCGTTTATCCCAGGGCAGCAACTAGTCGACAGTTGCGTTGCAGCAGGCGAGATTTTAGCGGCTTGGAAAAGAAAAAAAAACTAAAGACTTCATGTGGAAGGTGGATTTCCCCAAGGCATATGACACACTGGACTGGGACTTCCTTTGGGCAAACATGAAAATGAGGGGTTTTCCTAATGTATGGATCACGTGGATGAAAAGATGCATCACAACACACTCCTTCTCAGTGTTAGTGAACGGGAGGACGGAGGGTGGATATATACAACCGCAACGGGGAGTGAGGCAAGGATGCCCGCTCGCACCCCTTCTGTTCGTACTAGCGGTAGATGCATTAGCCACATGCACTTAACTCGCCTGCTCACACAGTCTCTTGAGGGGCTTCCAAATGCAGAGCCACCCCGAGGGAATTCCGTTACTGCAATACGCGGACGATACCATCTTCTTTTTCGAAGGTTCGGTGGAAGAGGCAAAAAATCTGTCCACGCTTCTCGACCTGTTTGCAGGCTTTTCGGGCTTACGTATAAATCGAGCCAAATCAGCATTTGTGTGTTTGAATCTTCCCCAAGAGGAGGTGACACCATGTGCCGAGACATTGGGTACACCGATTGGCAGCCTTCCTATGAGATATTTGGGACTACCACTGACCCGAGGGCGGATGATTAAGGCGGACTGGCAACCAGTGATAGAGAAAGTCGAGCGGCGGCTGGAAGGATGGCAAGCTAAAGTGCTACCCAGAGGTGGCCGGCTGGTGCTCTTGAGATCAGTACTGTCAGCTATTCCTATCTTTCATCTTTCCGTGTACAAGCTGCCAGCCGGTATCAGCCAGAGACTGGAGGGCTTGATGAGACGCTTTTTCTGGAAGGGACCCGGTAATGACCAGAGCCGAGGACAAGCACTGGTCGCATGGGATACCATTTGCAAATGGCTCAAGCTAGGAGGCTTGGGTGTGCTGCACATCCAAAGCATGAATACGGCCCTATTAGGGAAATGGGTAACAAGGATCATGCAACCTAGCGAGGACCAAGTCATCCAAATCTTGAGAGACAACTACGGCGAGGGCTTATACTGGCCTGAGAAAACGGCTCCGGTTAGGGGGGCGTCACCTTTTTGGCAAGGTCTCAGACCAATACCCCAGAGTTCGAGATTTCTACTCAGCCCGACTAGGCGACGGCTCGGTATTTCGCTTCTGGACAGACCACTGGTCGTCATGTGGCCCCCTGAAAATAGCACTTCCACGGCTATTTGCGCTAGCGCAACGCCCCGAGATCACAGTGAGGGAGTGTTGGGATGGCACATGGAACCCGAGGTTCGTGGGCACCCTATCAGACAGAGGAGCGGCAGACCTCTTGGAAATGCAACAAGCTTTGAACCAGCTTTGCCCCAGTTACGACAAAAAAGATGGGTGGGACTGGACCAATGCCCCTTTTAAAGTGAGGAAAGCCTACGAGAAGATTCACCAGGGAAACACAGAAAATTTAGAGACTGTCTGGGCATGCCGGAAGATATGGCGCCTAAAGATCCCTTTGAAAGTGAAGATCTTCGGGTGCTTCCTACTCTGATATAGACTGGCGACCCGAGTTTTCCGGAGGAAAATGTACCCTGACACACCAACGGAATGTGTACTGTGCACAGGAGGAGATGAGGACTGTAACCATCTATTTAGCCCTTTTGCTCGAACGTTGTGGGCCACACGAACTCAGGCGGTGGTGACCACGACATCAGAAGAGGCCTTCTGAGACTCCATGTGGAGACTTGGAACTAGACAAAATGAAGAGGGGGGCAGAGCGTTGACAGTGCTCTGGGGAATTTGGTGCCACAGGAACGAAGTGGTTTTTCGAGGTGGAACAGCCTCCACGGACGGGCTAATCCACGAGGTGGAGGGACTTATGGCGACATGGTTCCCCAGAGCCGGGATTGGAGGGGGACGATGATGAATACCCATGTAAATGAGCCTTAGGGCTTTAGTCATGTATTCGCTGGGTGGTTACCGACCTTTTCGGGTGACCGCCTTTAGCATTCAAAAAAAAAATGCATTATAATCCCATCGCCTAGGAGAAAACTGTCTAATCAGTTAAACTCGGGCCTATGGAATAGACTGATAATATTTGTCCGACCAAGTTTCTCTGAAGAAAGGTGAAGGAGATGGGTGGTCACCCTACCAAATAGCTCAGCAGTATAGTATCAATAATGTTAATGACCAGTTCACATGACTTAACGACCTAATATTATGGTCTTTGTAACAGCCTTTTGACGTCATCAGAAGAGCTACTAAAGATAGGAGCAGCAGGTTCCCGAATGGAGAAGGTTGAAGCATCTGGAGGTGGTCAGAGCAGCCACCAACAGAAGAAGCTCAAAGTAGTGAAGCTAGGTCTGAGACTACTAACAACTGGGCCAGGCTCTGATACCAAAATGCATTGCAGGGTCAACAGGTGTACCAGTCATGCACCTATCGCAGAGATTAGGGTATGCAAGGAAAGACTCTTTTTCTTATAAGAGGAATTCATTCTACTTATACAGTGGTACTCAGCCTCAGTGGGCCTGCTAATACGATAAGTAAATACATCGTTTATATTATGGACTAGAGTTAAAAACTTAAAAATAAAACTAGATAAATAGAAGCAGAGTGTCACAGGCTGACAGTCATATGTGACCAATTCTTGGTTGGTTCTGAATTACTAGTCGGAGGAGAGAAAGAAAGAACCATGGAGATACAGGAGCAGAGCGGCAGGGGGAACCCTGTTGCCATGTGAGTCAGACAGAATTGTAAACGTAAACTCATTTATTGCCTAGTTTCCTGACCTTTTTAATAGGTTCATGAAACCTAACCACTATTTACACAAAAGCCATTACCTCTAACAGGAGACCAAGATTCTTGGCAATGTTTTTGTGTTCTTGATTATGAATCTGATAAGCCTACTGCTGGTGAATGACGTGGTTGAGGAGACTGAAGCCATTTGATATGCGAGCAATCAGTTCACCTGGGACCAAGGCTTGATGAAAAGATAAGAAATATATCCTTTGTATCGCTTTTCTGTCACACTCTGATGTCCCCCATTCGTTATTTTATCCATTACCATTGGACACCCATTTGACTTTGAGATATGATTTAACTCTCTCTTTCTCTCTTGCTCTTCTAAGATCAATCTCCTATCCCTTATGGAATTAAAAAAGTAATGTTAAATTATTGGAGGTAATTGTTCCACTTCTTGTTTTTATGAATAAGCATAAAAAGGGTCATCTGCTTCAGGTTATTGGGCTACATTATGAATCCTTGGCTGGGCAGCGATGACAGGACAACTGCTGTTTGTTGTGGGAAGCTGCAGGTGATTCTGGTTCATGGCAGTTTTCAGTGGCGATGTGGTCTTGGTTAGTTGTTTTTTTGCGACAGTGTTAATGGCCTCTACTACAGCGGCAGTTGCTGCTGTGGTGGAAGGCTCTGCAGCTGTGGCAATGATGGGTGGCAGCAGTTATGGAAGTGGGTCTGCGATACTATTTTCATGCGATATGTGTTTGTTGAGATTTCTTTCGAGCTAATGTGTAGGATTTACATCTCGCCATTTCGCCTCATATATATTGGAGAGGCCATTTCGCCCCAGAGGACCTGAGCAGTATAAAGGCTGGAGTCCTGATACGTGTCTTATCAAAATTGGAATAAAACTATATAAATAAGCCTCACTTACAGGGTAGTCCTCAATTCCACCTTTGCCATCGACTTACTGCCTTTTTGTCAACCCTCCATCTTTGCTTTTGATGGCTCCTGATAGCTCAAACACCCCTCAGATCCTAGCAAAATTCAGCCCTTGCTTGCCAGAGGTTTCCCACTTCAAGATCCTTCAGCAACCCAAAGATGCCTTTCTTACCCGCCCTGCCTCTGTTTTTTTTAAATTTAAACTATATCGATGAAAAATCGTTTGGTACAGCATTGTTTTGGGTGTGAGACGACCTGATCTCATATCATGTCATTTCACTCTCACAATTTGGTATTACAAGTATAGTTTTGTGAAGCTCGATCTTAGCATGTAGTCTCCCTCACTATTAAGTATTGGTGCTGTTAGCAGAGGGTAATCATTTATCCAGTTTGTTCGATTGGTGGATGCTTCCTTTATGTGAAAGAACTCGTATATTTCACTCTTCAGTAGTGACCTGGTTCTTGTTGGGCATTATTTATCAAAGCTATCTGAAGATAGCACCTTGGATGGCCAGTTGACTGATAAGAGAATTGGAAAATTAATTCAGATCAGAGAGGAGGTCAACATAAGATAAATTATTTTTAAAGGATTTCTCTTATTGCAGGGTCTCTGAATTTGAAATGGGATGACCAAATATCTTGTAGGCACCTATCTTGTACAGTATACCCTTGAAATCTGTGTATTGCCCGTCCATCCTCCTATCTGCATAAGTTCCATCGATTCTGATTCTCAAAAAAATGCAGTACACAAGTAGGTTATCATTGCCTTTCCCTTGGTCTGGGCTAAGCTTGAACTTCTGAGTTGAGTAGCTGCCCTGCCTCCTTAGGTTGTGTACCTTTTAAGATTTTCCATAATGGCCCCATCATGGGCTCTGTCTGGGGGGTTGGGGAGTCATCACGTGCTGCCCACACGCGATGATGATAAGGCTCCTGGTGGTATCAAGAATATGAATTCCAATACTTTGTGAAATCTGCTACAATGTTTTCCCGAACGATCGAATCAAAATGAGAATATGCCAGAAGAGAAGAGCAATTAAGATACAGATTGAAAGCAATGCCACATCGTGCAATGCTTCCTCTGGATGGGAGAATCTCTCTCGCTGCGGCCTAGTCAACACAGTGACCGCCTCAAGAAATGTCAAATTTTGCCCACTTGGTGGAGGGATCCCTTGTATATACAGGTTCAATTTTCTGCCTGAAGTCTTCTTATCACGTGCGCTTGCTTGTGCCTTTTGCCTAGCTTGTTTCATGTGATTCCTCAAGTAAGTTCTTAGGAGGTTTGTGTCAGATGACTCAGCCCCGTTTTGGCTTTTCTGGTACAAACTGGGTATGTCCCCAGTTTGACATAGATTTTGCTTGCATTGACTGAAGCTTTTGGCAAGTACCTAGAGGATGGCCAAACTTTTCACAAGTATAAGATCATAGACGTTCACTTCAGCTTCATGCCCTCAATAGGAACTGTATTCTTATTGTTTTTCCTTGCTGACATACTTCACCACAAAAGGAAACCAAAAAGAACACTAGGATCACTTGTGGAAGGTGTTCTCAAAATTGATGCAAAATTATCTATGAACGCAAAGAAATACCAGTTTCCTTTTTTTGCAATTAAATTTGGTCAATGAACGTGAATTAATTGCCATTTTGATGGCCATTTTCATCTATCATTCCATTGATAGTTGGATGACGACGACATTTTTTACAGGAACATAAAATAAATTCCATGTTGAGTACCAGAGATGGATACCAAAACTTGTATCCTTTTATTTTATGTATAAGGGAATCCTAATAGAGTGAAAGTACACTAACCCCCTACTGACATCACTTTTGTTATGATACTGTTATTGAAAATATACAAAAGAGTTAAGATAGAGGACATAAGACAAGAGAAAGGACTAATCAAGAAGGGATTAGCCTGCACATACAGTAACATGTGCTGGCAGGGGGAATAACCGCCAAGTCTTTTGGTGGAAGGGTGACATTTGAATAAAGAGTATACATAAAGAGGAAGACATCGGTGATATTCTCTCTTCTTGGTAGAGGAGTAGTCGACTGAATTGGGGAGTTCTGGCCGGGAGATATCTTTTGGGAGAGGAAGGCCAGCAATAAGGAGCTTGCTTTCCAGAGGCAATCCATAACTGCGAGAAGTTAGGGGAAGTTGTATCATCTTCCTTTTCAGTGATTAATATGCATGTTATAGTCCCATGGAACAAACATTTGGTGCAGAACTCAAGATCTTTACCCTCATAAAGTGAGGAAATTATTTAATTTGGTGACTGGTAAACGAAAAATAAATGATGGCCTTCGCTGGGTTTCTCTGCCCTCTTAGTTATAAAAGTTACCACTAATGCCATCCAGTTTATGATCTTGATTTTTGAAAATTGTGATCTTTGGGTAAATAATCACTTAGTTCTGATTTTTTTTTGTGTGTTTTACACCTAAATAAACATGTCATAGCATTCCGACGGACATGTTCTTTTATTTTTCTGGTGAATCTTTGGTTTCAGACTTCCTAAGTTCTTTTACTCTGACAGGCAAGTTCTAGAGGTGGTCGCTGGCTGCAAAAACATAGGTGATATCGATCAGCTCAGCAGGGTCATTTATTACAACACATGCAGGTAATTACTGTTGAAACATCTAGTAATCCTTCTTAGTTTTAATATGTCCGTCATGCTATTTTAGAGAGAAATTTTCAATGAGATTAAGTATATTGCATTTGTTTTTGTTTTGTCATGACTTCACAGCCGATGAATCTGATCGATCCCTATTTCCCTTTTTTTCCATTTTTTTGCATTACAAGAGGTTCAATCTATTTTATGGTGAACACATGCAAAAAGTATGTTGTCTCTTTCACGTTTGTGCTTTGATCTGTATTTATATATGTCAAGCAGAAGAGGAAGAAAAAAGATAGGCGAGAGGAAAGGGAATCTCGTAAGGGAAAACAGAACCGTCACCCTTCATTAGGTTTTAGGTTACATATATACAACACACATGATGGGCTTATACGTCAAGGCCCGATAGCTACACAATGGCTATTACAACAAGATGCATAAAACTGTCTGCAGCACGTGATGGTTCACGTGCTCGGTGATTGTCCATTGACACCTCCCTTCAAGCGCAGGAATGAATGTTTTTCATTCCCAGCTTGGAGACAAGATCTTCATGTTGTTCAAGAGAGAGTCCCTTTGTCAAGAGATCTTTCAAGTTGCTGTTTGGTAGGATATAAATGATCTCAATGAGATCCGATTCCAGCTTGTCTTTAATGAAATGCTGATTGATCTCTATTTGTTTGGTTTGATCATGCTGGACTGGATCATGAGCCAAACTAATTGCAGATTTTTTGTCACAGAACATGGTGATAGGTTTAGTTCGAGGTAGACCCAATTCACTGAGAATTCCTTGTATCCATAGTGCTTCTCAGGTTCCCTTTGTGAGAGCGCAAAATTCAGCTTCAGTTCTTGAGAGAGAGATAACTGATTGTTTCTTACTGCACTAAGTGATTAGATTTCCACATAGAATAGAGCAATAACCTGTAATTGATTTATGATCTACCTGGGAACCAGCAAAATCTGAGTCAGTAAAAATCTCAAGGTGTAATGGCTTACCACGAGAAAATGTGAGACTAGGCCAATGGTCTGTTTCAAGTAGCGAACAACCCGATATGCAGCCTGCAGATGAGAAACTTTAGGGCGGTGAATAAATTGGCTAAGAACGTTGACTGAATAAGAGATGTCCGATGGTGTATGAGATAGGTAGATGAGTTTTCCAATAAGACGTTGATACCCAAGAGGATCAGTATCAGTACCATTAATATCTGGACGAAGTTTATGATTCAATTCCATTGGAGTTGAGACAGGTTGACATTGGAGATATCCGGTGTCGTTAAGGAGATCATATATGTATTTTTGTTGAGATAGGGTGATACCACTAGTTGAGTGTTCTATTTCAATTCCAAGAAAATATTGAAGTTTTCCTAGACTTTTAATATCAAACTGTTTTCGTAAATGTTGACTCAATGTCTCAATACCACCAGTATCATTTCCAATATTATTTGGTGGCGGACGATGATAAAAGAGTGTGATCACCATTAGACTGGAGAGCCAAATTGTTTCATAGCATGAGTAAAACATTCAAACCATGCACGAGGGATTGTTTAAGTCCATAAAGAGCTTTGCAAAGACGACAAACCTGTCCCGGAGGATGTTCATATCCTGGCGGAGTTTTCATGTATACCTCTTCGTGAAGGTGACCATGAAGAAACACATTTTTAACATTGTTGAATATGTTGTTTCTGTTACCTTTCCCTTTTTACCCCTGTTTTGCTTTCTCTCTCTCACACTCTCCATATATGTACTCATGTTATTGAACCTACTAGGTGAATGAGAATTTTCCAGTTCTTCTCTCAAACCCATCCTTCCCGTTTGGGTTTCTTCATGGTATCAGAGCCACAAGCTCTACGACCTTGCTGATCGTAGCTCTACGACCTAGCTGAGCGCCTTCTTGCTGATCGTAACTCCACGACCAAGCTCCGTCTCTAGTCTCTCAACCTAGCTCCGGTCCGACCAAGGCTTCCGCCCCGACCAAGCTCCGTCTCTCGACCAAGCTTGTCTCTCCGCCCCGACCTAGCTTCTTTCTCGATCTTGCTCGACCTAGCTCCGTTTCTGTTGCTCGACCTAGCCCCGACCTAGCTCCTTCCTGTTGCTCGACCTAGCTTCGTCCCATCTCTGTTGCTCGACCTAGCTCCGTTTCTGTTGCTCGACCTAGCTCCGACCTAGCTTGAGTCTGGGGCAGACGACCTAGCTCCGTCTCTTAAAAAAAAAAAAAAGGAAAAAAAAAATTGTGAACAATTTCCTTGAGCTAGGTTCGTCTCCTCATCCCACGATCTGTGATCTGTGATCCTTGTGTCCGTCTCTTGAAGTTGACCTGATGTCGGGATTCCTCCATCTAAAATCGGAGTATCTCATCGACGTCAGCTTATCTCATCGACGTCACCTTATGGCATCTTCTGACTCTACTACCTCCGCTGCCACTATGCCACCAGGGCTACCTCCTCACTCATCTGAGTTGACCTCTTGGCATTATTCCCTGCGACGTATGCCGTCTGAATTTCGATTCACTGGGTTGAATCTTCTTCAATGGCGTCAATATCCAAATTACCTTGAAAGGGAAACTCATGAAGCACCTTGTGGAAGATCCGCCGTCTCCCACTGCGTCTCACTATGAGCACTGGCTCGATGTTGAAGGTGTAGTTCACCGATGGTTGCTTGACAGTATCAGTCCAAACTATGCTGCAGAATTCCTATCCTTCAACTCCGCCAAGGAGATCTGGGACGCCGCTCAAGAATCCCACTCGAAGCGGAACAACTTGGCCATTATCTATGACCTTGTTACTCGCTCTACGAACCTGACCCAGGGTCCACGCTCTGTTCGGGCCTATCATTTGGAGTTGTTGTCTCTTCGGGCTGAGTTGGACCACTATATGCCCCCCGACCCTCATTCGGTTGACCGTGGATATGTTCTCTAACTTCGAGTCTTCAAATTTCTCATGGGATTGAATCCCGAATACGAGTCTTTGCTTGGCCAGTTACTTAATCGGGAGAAGGCTCCTACCCTGAAGGAAGCACTGGTTGAGGTTCAGATGGAGGAAACTCGCCTCGGCATCTTCCATTCCGAACCATCCTCGGCAATGGCTGCTCAACAACTCGGGAGCTCTCGACATACATCCGTCCCAGCGGTGCCGCCGCATATGTCCTCTCCGAAGGTGTCGTCACTGAACATGAACTCCTCGTTCCAGCAATCGGCATCTCCAGGCCATGCTTCTCCTGGTAACTCCTCTATTTTCTCCAAAAAGAAAGGCCATACCAAGGAGACATGTTACAAGCTCCAACGGAAGAATGCCCATCAAAGCCACTTGGTGACTCATCTTCCCCCTCCCTCCGGGCAGCTTATGACTCTTCCTACGTCAATTCCCGCGGTACCTCAACCAACTGCTCCACCAACTGCTGACGCCACATTCTCAAAAGTCGCCCAGCTTCGTCATGATGAAATCGATCAACTTCGCCAGCTTCTTCAATCCAAGTTAATGGACTCTACTTCCTTCGTTGATCAAGGTACTCCTCCCACTGTACAATGGATCGTTGATTCTGGCGCCACCGCCCATATGACTCCTCTCTCTCAGTGTTTCCTTACCTACACTCCTTCTCTTCGTCCTCATCACGTCCGTACTGCATTTGGGACTCTCCTTCTTGTGGCCGGTGTGGGCAGTGTCCAATTGTCCTCCACTCTTACCCTTAACCATGTTCTTCATGTTCCTCATCTTACCCTAAATCTTTTATCCCTTTACCATTTTGTCCGAGATCTTGGTCATACCATCCTTTTTACTCCTAATTCCTGTGTTTATCGTGATAAGGTGTCGGGGCAGACGACTACACTTGCTGAAGGGCACGGTGGCCTCTACATTCTCAATTGTCCTCCACCCGCCTCTACTCTCGGCGTAGCTCTCTCCACGGCGGCGTCGGATCCCCTTTGGCTTCTTCACCGTCGCTTGGGCCATCCTTCTTTTTCTACTTTGAAACTTATGTTTCGTCGTTTATTTCATGGACGTCCTGTGGACGGATTTGTTTGTGAACCATGTCGGTTAGCTAAACACACTCGCACCACATATCCTTCCTCAGATTTGTCTTCACGTTCGACGTCTCCTTTCTCTCTCATTCACAGTGAACTATGGGGCCTGCTCCCGTTCCGAGTGTTTGGGTGCACGCTATTTGGTGATTTTTGTGGATGATTTTACTCGCGTTACATGGGCATATCTTCTCAAAAACAAATCCGACCTTTCCCAAACTCTTATCTCATTCCACGCTTTAATCCAAACTCAATTTGCTACCTCCTTCCAACGCTTCCGCTCTGATAATGCCCGTGATTACGTTAATTCCACCCTCTCCAACTTCTTCACCTCCCACGGCATCGTTCATGAAACCTCTTGTCCATACACTCCTCAACAAAATGGACTTGCGGAACGAAAATTTCGACACATATTTAACACCACTCGTTCCCTTCTTCTTCACATGAATATGCCTAAATCTTTCTGGGGCGAGGCCTCTCTCACTGCTGTCCATCTCATTAACCGTCTCCCTTCTCGTGTCCTCTCTCATGTTTCCCCTATTGATGCCCTCCATCACGCCTACCCTATGGTTTCCTTAAAAACTAACCTCCTTCCCCGGATCTTTGGGTGCACCTGCTACGTCCCTATTCGGGACAAGCTTGACGCTAAGGCGCTCAAATGTGTCTTCGTGGGCTACTCCTCTCATCACAAAGGGTATAAGTGCTACCATCCTTCTACTAATCACTTCATTGTCAGCAAAGATGTCACCTTTGACGAATCCACCCCTTTTTATCCTTCTTCTTCGTCTTCCTCTCCTCCCTCTTCTCCGTGCGGTGACTCCCTGGATTTCCTTGTACCCCTTCCATCTTTCTCCTTATCTCCACTCCCTGCATCTTCAACACCTTCTCCTCCTTTGGTTCCTCCCTCTAAATTTGATGGCACCACATACCATCGCCGTCCGCGTCCCCTCTTGCGTGTTCCTGCCCCGACACCTCCGTCATTATCTCCTCCTGATTCGCCCCCCCCCCCCCTTCGGGTGATGATCTTCCCATTGCCCTTCGCAAAGCCACTCGCCAATGCATCTCCACTCCTTTATACCCGTTAGCCAATTATCTCTCTTCCCCTCGCCTCTCTCCGTCCTATTGTGCTCTTCTTACCCGTCTCGATTCCATCGCCATTCCGAAGACTGTGGCTCAAGCATTGGCCTCCCCTGACTGGTGACGTGCTATGGACTAGGAATTAGCTGCCTTGGATAAAAATCAGACCTGGGATCTGGTGTCTTTACCGTCTGGCAAGCACCTTGTTGGCTGTCGATGGGTCTACACCGTCAAATATCAGTCCGATGGCACTTTTGAGAGGTACAAGGCCCGCCTTGTGGCTAAGGGCTATACTCAACAATTCTGTGTTGACTATCTGGAGACCTTCGCTCCTGTGGCTAAGATGAACACGGTTCGTCTTCTTCTCGCCCTTGCGGCTCATCACAACTGGCCACTTCAACAGTTCGACGTCAAGAACGTCTTTCTTCATGGGGATCTCCATGAGGAAGTTTATATGGCCTTGCCTCCTGGTTATGTGGCTCCCCCTTCGACTCTTCCCTTGGTGTGTCGTCTCAAGAAAGCCCTTTATGGCTTAAAGCAATCTCCTCGGGCCTGGTTTGGTCGTTTTACGCACTCTATGACCTTATTTGGCTACTCTCAGTGCAATGGTGATCATACACTTTTCTATCGTCATTCCACGTCCGGGGGAGTCACCATCCTTCTTGTGTACGCGGATGACATTATTATTACCGGAAGTGATTCGCAGGCTGCCGCTCAATTGGCGACCTATCTTGCTGGTGAGTTTGACATTAAACATCTTGGTGTACTTCGGTACTTTCTTGGCATTGAGATCGCCTACTCTTCGACTGGGATTTTCCTTTGCCAACGGAAGTATATTACTGATCTTCTTCATGAGCTTGGAAAGGCGGAATCTCAACCTCTTCCTACTCCCATCGAGGTGAACCATCGGCTCTCTCTGTGGGAACACGAGGAGGCAGTTGATCAAGGACGGTATCAACGCTTGGTCGGGAAGCTGCTTTATCTCACTCATACACGTCCTGACATTACTTATGCTGTTGGCGTCTTAAGTCAGTTTATGCATTCTCCGAAGGCCTCTCATATGCATGCAGTCAACCGTGTACTTCGTTATCTCAAAGGTACTGTTGGTCTTGGTCTCCAATTCAAGCGCAAAGGTGGCCTTCGGTTAGATGTCTATACTGATGCGGATTATGCTGGCTCTCATGTTGACCGCCGCTCCACCACGGGCTACTGCACCTTCCTTGGGGGGAATATCATCACATGGCGGAGCAAGAAACAACCTGTTGTCTCTCGCTCTAGTGCTGAAGCCGAGTTTCGTGCCTTGGCACAAGGCATTTGCGAGGCATTGTGGATCACCAATCTCCTCACCGAGTTGAAGTTGTCGTGTGATCAATCTACCCAATTGTTTTGTGATAACAAGTCGGCTATTAACATCGCCCATGATCCGGTACAACATGATCGGACTAAACATGTTGAAGTGGATCGTCACTTCATCAAAGAGAAGCTTGAGTCCGGAAAATTTTGCATATCATATGTTCCCTCTGCCGAGTAGAAAGCTGATATATTTACCAAAGGCTTGTCTGCTCCGCGTTTCCAAGAGTTGTGCATCAAACTGGGAATGGATGATATCCACTCACCAGTTTGAGGGGGACTGTTGAATATGTTGTTTCTGTTACCTTTCCCTTTTTACCCCTGTTTTGCTTTCTCACTCTCACACTCTCCATATATGTACTCCTGTTATTGAACCTACTAGGTGAATGAGAATTTTCCAGTTCTTCTCTCAAACCCATCCTTCCCGTCTGGGTTTCTTCAAACATCAAACTGATAAAGGGTCCAACTGTGAGCAGCAGTTGATGAAATCAGTATTCTTGTCGTGTTCATCTTTGCCACAGGGGCAAAAGTCTCTGTGTAGTCATTACTTTGTTGGGTGTAACCTTGAGCTACAAGTCGAGCTTTATAACGTTGTACTTGACCGTCAGCATGGTATTTCACGCTATATACCCATCGACATCCAACTGGATGTTTACCGGGAGGAAGTGAGGTCAGCTCCAAAGTGTTATTAGCGCTCAAGGCTTCCATTTCCAGATCCATAGCTTCTCTCCATTTAGGTTCAGCAAGTGCCTCCTGAACTGAACGAGGTATATTTACCTGCTGAAGTTGAATAAAGAATGCTTTATGTTTAGGTGACACTTGCTGATATGTTAATACATTGCTCAAAGGAAAGGGTGTGGTAATAGTTTCTGATGTTGATGTGAGTCTTGTGTCATGTGTTGTATCAGGAGTGATGTCAGTGGATGGAGATGGACAAGATGTATCAGAGAGTTACAGGTGTAGTACTAGGTTGTCCCCGGATTTGAGTTCGAATACAAAATCTGGGATATGGAGGAAGAATATGAGACTGGATTGGATCTGATTGACATTCAGGTAAGGTGTCAGGAATATTAGTGGGTGAATCTACGACTGAGGTTGAGGGATCGGGATAATCTGGCAAGAATTGAGGCCTCTGTGTAGGAAAAGATGCACTAACATCATCTAAACTGCGTGAAGGATCATATAAGTTTTGTTCATTAAACATAACACCTTTGGACATCAGAATTCGTCGAGTTGGTGGGTGAAAGCACTTATAGCCTTTTTGAGTATTAGAGTATCCAACGAAGACGCACTTGAGGGATCGTGGAGCCAATTATTTAGTTTGATGAGGATGTAGGTGTACATAGCATACACACCCAAATACCCCTAGTTCTAAGTCACTATGCAGGTTAGCATTAGGATAGGTTGTAGTAATTATTTCAAGGGATGTTTTACTAAAAAATGGAGAGAAGATAACATGGCAGATGGAGTAGGTAGTCGGTTAATTAAGTAACTAGATAACATGGCAGCTTCTCTCAATAACAGATTTGGGGCATAACTCTGGATGAGTAAGGCACGTGTATTCTCCAGGATATGCCCTAATTTCCTCTCCATTCCATTTTGCTGTGGTGTATGTGGGCATGATGATTCATGTATTATCCCTTGACCCTCGACGAAATTCGACATCTCAGCATTCTTGAATTCTTTCCCACTGTCAGTTCTAAACCGCTTAACCAGCACACCATACTGTCTGTGTATCATAGCCACAAATTCCTTAATAATAAAGGTGACATCGGATTTATGTTTCAGCAAGTGTATCCAAGTGAAACGACTAACATTATCTGTAAGGATAAGACACCAGCGATAACCATGCACGTCATGGGACGGTGCTGGTCCCCATACATGGCATTGTATGAGGTCAAATACCTCGCTAGCTGTGGATTCAGACAAAACATATGTGGTACGTTTATGTTTGGAAAATTGACACACTTGGCAACAAAAGTATCCATACATAATCCTTGGCAAACATGAGGAAAAAAGGTTTTTAAAAGGTGAAATGAAGGATGGCCCAATTGTTGGTGGAGGAGCCAGACTTGAGCTTCTTTAGCTGCCAATTGGGAATTTTTTTTACTAGAGCCTCCCCTGCAATTGACTTCACGCATGAAGAGTTACAATCCGAGGAGCACCGGTAATATAACCCATCCTTGATTCTAGCTAGCCCATGCTTCATGCCCGCAACCTTGTCACACAAAAATGCATTAACCCCGTCAAATATTAATTTGTAAGTCGAAATTTGGGCTAATCTTTGCACGGAGATGAGACTAACACATAATTGGGGTACATGTAAGGCATGAGTCAATATTCCAATTGGTTCAAGTTCAACACTACCTACACCAGCCACTGTGAGCAGTGTACCATCAGCCGTTTGAACCTTTTCTTGCTATGACATGTTTCATAGTGTTTAAATACGGATTTTTCAGGCGTCATGTGGTCAGTAGCACCAGAGTCTAAAATCCATGAGTTAAGGTTATGGGAAAACTTGCCTACTATGGAAAACATAGTGAATTACCTGTTTAAACCAAAGAGGTGGAACCAACTATGTTAGTGACCTGGAGTTGAGTCCGAAGATGTTGTAGTTCCTCCGCCAACCTTGCGATGTCATCTTTGTTCTCAATTTTCTGTTCAGACTGTTTTCCTTCTGATTCATGGCACTTCACATTATTACTCTTACCAATGATTTTATCTGCCCATGCAGGTCGTCCATGAATCTTCCAGCAAGTATCTTTGGAATGACGATGCTTGCGGCAATGACTACACCATAATTGGTCCTTGTCATCTCGAGTTCCTTTAGGTTGGGGCTTCTTATGTCCATGTTGAGCAGAAGCAAGTTGAGGTTGTGCTACTGGTGGATAGGAATGTGGAGTTCGAGTAGCAGTCTGTGGAGTTTTAATCATACACACAGAATTCTGAGTCGTTGGCGTACCAATATAGTCAGTGCCAAGTCCCGAACAACTTTCCTCCTTTCTCACTTGTTGGACGGTATCTTCAAAATTGAGCTTATGTTCTCTATTGAACAACTGAGCTCTGACATTTTCAAATTCAGGCCGAAGCCCTTTGAGATACCTATAGACTCTGTCACGGAGTACATATTATCTGTCCACAGAGTCAGCTGTTGGAGGACGGTAAATATCAATTTCCTTCCATATGGCTTGGAGCAAATTAGCATACTCTAAAGCTGAGCAAGTTTCTTGAAGAAGGGTCATAGAACGGTCAACAAGGTCTGCTATTTTTTACTCATCCTCTCGCATAGAATAACATTGCTGGATAAGATCCCATACTTCTTTGACATTGTCATAATCATAGTAGGATTCACTAATTTCTGGAATCATAGAATCTAAGATCCATGTGAAGAGAACATCCTATTTTGGATCAGTAGGTTTAGGTGTTCTTCATCTGAATGATGAAGTTGACCTCTAGACCGAAAAGTCCTCTGAACATATTTGGTCCACTGGTCCAGGTTGTGACCAGTAAACAGCTGTCGTGGAGCAACCTGAGGAAGTTGAGTGTACCACTTATCTCCTAAAGTAGGTTGGTGATAGACTCTACTCAAAGAAATACCAGAGGAAATCCTGATCTGGTCAACGGGCTGTTGATCAGTCCAAGTAACCCAGTCAGGTGGAGGTGGTGCCCCGTCCCTATAAATAAGGGGGTGACCCATGCATGGGGGGGCATTTGTTTTATTGTTCTTGAAGGGTAACTCGATGGTTAGAGGTCGAGGAGGCTGGAGCAGCAGGAGATTGACGTAGACTGCTGATCTGGAGGGAGGAGTTCGCCCCTGAGAGGAGGAACCGCCCAAGATCGCGAAGGAGCTTCATCCAGAGGGAGGAGCCATCAAGATCTCTTCTAATTCTCTAGTTCTACAAGATACATTGTCACTTCTTGGTTAATATTGGAGTTCTGCATTCATCTTGTTGACATTCGTACATTGATACTATTGGAGAGTATTAGTAGGATTGTAATCTCTTCTTTTGCCATTTGTTATGGATTTTGAAATAACGCAAAGAACCACCAAGAAATATGTTTACGAACCAGTAATTTTTAGGAAGAAGATATAGAACGATTACACCTGATTTCTGTTAGATCAGTTGAAGCATAAAAAATGGAGGTTCACCAGCGACCAGAGACGACTCTTGAATGCTTCTTTGTTGTAGTGACTGCAAGAAAAAACGGTAGCCCAAGAGTAACAATGACGTAGCAGTAGGCCAGCTGATAGCCTCATAGCGATAGCAGCAGGTAGGAACGGTAGAGCAGCAACGGTAGACATCCAAGATTCCACAGCAGTTTCCTCTTAGGAGGGCAGGCGAAGCTCTGATACCATGTCAAGCAGAAGAGGAAGAAAAAAGATAGGCGAGAGGAAAGGGAGTCTCATAAGAGAAAACAGAACCGTCACCCTTCATTAGGTTTTAGGTTACATATGTACAACACACATGATGGGCTACTACTATTTCTGATATCGTTATTAATATCCAAACTTCAACCCCATAAATCTGCTGTGGGCTTACTCCCATCAATAGTAGTTGGTGATTCTTACGATTGAAAAGCTCTAGATTTATGAGTCATTATCCAAGACGGAGCTCTGTTAATGAATCGGGGCCAAAAGACCACTGAAGTTACTGTCTGAATTTACAAATTACCGAAGGAAACATTTGTATTGTATCATCGTATTATAGAGTTGAAGGAAAGGAGAGGATAAAGGGAGAAGAGTTATTAACTCTTCACAGTTGGACGGTTCTTTGTCTTAAAACTGGCTTGGACAAATTTCGTTCTTTTTAAGGATTTTCTTTTGCATGATTTCACTATGGTTAAAGTGCCCTTAACAGTGATGAACAACATTTTCGTCATTGTGTAAAAGTTATGGAAGATTTGTAGAAAAATACCCTGATTTTAATATATCTATCGAATTAGAAATAACGATTCTAGACCTATAATCAAGAAGCAACTGGCATTTTTCTCACTTTCTTATCAGATTGAATGCCACAAACTGCTTCTCTGAATTGTCTGCAGGGTCTTCTTTCCTCATGATCTGGATTCAGCGGCAGATGCCCTGCTGGACAGTAATAATCTCATCCACTGATCGATAGAAGAAATTTTCGTGATGAAGTTCTTTCTCTCTCCTTTGAGAGAGTGTTTAAGTAAACTAATTTTTCCTGGTTTGACAGAATCCTTCTAAGCACTCAATTTTCATTTAATGTCTTGTACAACATGAAGTCTTTTAATTTATTGACTGGACTGCCATCTGTATGTGCTTTTCGTGATTCCCTTATGATTGGCACGTGTTCTATTCGAGATGGACGATTAATATGCAATTCTATTATCTTGTTGAGTATGATATCAGTTTCCATTTGAATCCATAAAAAGTCTTATACTTTTATGATTCTAATGACATATGTATGACTTATACGGAGTATTGTATTTAATAACCTTCAGTTACGAAGGTTCTGTTATAAAATCAAGCTGTTTATTGAACACATTTTACTTGAATCCTTTGTGACCTAAGGCGTGATTACCTATATAGTTCCTAGACTTCCCTTATATTGGCTTCAGATTTATGATGCAGATATTTTTTTCATTGACTGCTACAGCAATGTAATAAGTATCTACTGGGTGCTTTTTTTACTCTAATTATGACCATGATGATGTGGCCAAGATGATTAGAAAACTACCCTGAAAGGCTTTGATACTTTACTTGAAAAATGTAAACATTTATTATCAGAATCATGTCAAGATCTACTGAAAAGTATTCCACCTCTGATCTCCCTACCCACACTATGATGTTTTTTTTGACTTCTGGTCTTCCCTCATATTGGCTTCAACAATAGCTAAAAGCTCTTCTTTTTCCCCCTATTTTATGCACTCTAAGTTTTCCTCCCATTTGAGTGATATAAGTTTACTCTCTCCATGGGGGGCATAATGATTTGTGCATCCTATCTATGTCAAAAAATCCTAGGTGCTGGATATTTGTGGATGTGTATGCTAGGGTATTATTTTTATACTCTTGAATTTAGGAAACGATCATACCCTACAAATCAAAATGGAATCGGAGGAGAGTTTTTGCCTCCTGAGTTTGCGACTCAAAGGCACAGTAATGATTATTTAAAAGGAATTACTCTTGTATCTTTACTTATTGACTACTGTATTATTTTAAGTTAACAATATTGTACTTTGATACCATAAATGATTATTTGATATTTCTTTTAGTATGCCCAATTCATATACTACGATCGGAGATGCAGCTGCCTATGTCCATTAAAGATGTTATCCTACCCTTTTGATAGGCTGAATTCTAGATCCATCTTTGTCAAATAATTGAAACTCTGTAACTTTTATTCTCAAATTAGACCTTGAGGAAGCTGTATTCATATGTTTTCTATATACTTTGGTACTAGCATTGATGTCTGTGATAAATGGCTTATAAAATCGGCTGAAAACCAAGCAAACCATGGGGAATATTATTAATAATTATACCAAGCAATTGAAATGATATTCCCTAGGTAATAAAAATGTCAGAAATCCTTTTTAAAAAAATCAATCAACCTTTTTTGATTTTCTCAAAAAGACTATTCATCACAACAGCTAAAAAGATTTCACGGTTTTCTCAAGAACAAGAAGGGGAAAGAAGAGGAACACAAGAGATCATAAGAGAGAGATCGGTTGGTATTTATCCTAATAGCTAATAGAGTTAAATATATTTAGTTTCCATAACTTAATCATGGCCGTTATACCAATATATAATGGCTATGTTAAGATGAATATTGTCTGTTGGATCCTCAATGGTTTATCTTTATTCCTAGTCGTTCTATCTTTAATCCTAGCCGCTAGATGTTTCCTATCTATCTTTATTCCTAGCCGCTAGATGTTTTCCTATATTTAATCCTAGCCGCTAGTCTCATACCGAGTATAAGAATATATGTTTAGATTTTACTATCTAATCTTGTTATGGCTCCTATTCGAATGCTGAGGTGGACGCAGATGTGGCGCTGAGTTTCCAAATCCATTATCACAGTCGAGGTTTTTTATGGGTTCAAAATCTAATAAATTGAGGCCCAACAAAAATAAGCATATGCTACTTTGTGTCACGGGCACACTGTATTCTTGAGTAAAAGGTCAATGAATAGTTAGCTTTGTGCTCATCATGCGACTGCATATTGAAACAGATGAGTTGTTTTTTTTTTAATTGGCAAAAACTGGGTCTCGGGTACGTCCAACCCTGCGGTTATGCCCGTAGACCGATCCATCCGTGCCCTGGATGCCACCCAGGGGGGTTTTATATATAAAGTGGCTAGTTTATCGACGTTTTTAGGCCTGGAGCGAGCATAAATATCCCAAGTATGCTCGGATCTCACTCGTCCACGCCCATGTGCAGGAAAGGGAAAAGATACATAAGTGATACCTGGTAGGTGCTCTGAGAAGGTCGCTCGTGCTGGTGTGTCTCCGGAAACACCCGCGGCGATGATGATGCACGGAGTGTGTGGAGCTCTTCCCGCCGTCGAGAGGTGTCATCGATGAGGTGCATGGCGGGGACATCAATAAAGTGGGAGAGCGAGCGCTCCACCTCCCACGCTTCATGCAAGACGCCAATCGTGGGGGCAAATCTCTAGGAGATGTGCGCGTGCCAGCAGGAGTATGGGGAGTCGGCGTAGCAAAGGTGATGAGTGCAGTCCAACCCGCCATCCATAGATGTCAATGTTGAGGTGCTCGACAAATTGGACAATCAGGCGGGAGGGTGAGTTCTCTCGCGTCATCCCTCCATGCAATCCGCCAGTCCCGGGCCTCTCCTTCGACAGTGTGGGACACATGCGAAGAGCCGGCAAGCCAAGGCGTTCCACGCGGTAGCATCCACGAGCTGCCGGAGGGAGTTCCTGCCAAGAAAAAAAAGGACGTAGGGGTTGGCAAGAGTTGTTGACTTTTCACTGTCAACATGTATGGGTGTGTTGAATTGAAGAAACTCCAACACAATTTAATGTTAAAAAAGTTTTTTTAGACAAATAGGTACAGTGCTAAAAATTCAAGATTAAAAGCCATTCAATACAGGTATTGCCATTTTGATCAAAGTCTATCTGTCCTAGTCAAATTTCATGCATTAAAATGTTTCCTATTTTTGGTTCCTTCTAAACTCATTGATTTATGAGTTGCAAATCCATGCCAGATTTTGGATGGACTGATGATTCATTGAATGACATTGAGTCACCACTAACTCGTTATCCTCAAAGTAATAACGCAGCTAAGAGTTCTATAAAGCATATGCATGAACATTTATCAAAACCATAATTTCATTTTGAACAATTAGCATATAATCTGCTGGGACATGATGATAAGTAAATATGTAAAGTATTGAGGAATATTAAAAACATAGTTGTATGAACTCAATAAACTGTCATTACAAGTTTTGGAATGATAAATTATGGAATGAACTATATATTTGAGATTTATAGAATATCAAGGACACAAGCAAGATTTTATTCCCAATCTACTTGTAGAGTCAAAACCATAAAGTATGACATGACTAGGATTTCAGGAAGACTTATGTTGGGATTTACAAATCAAAGTATTAAAATTGACTAAATTGCATGCTAATTGACAGTGAAATAGTCAACACATGGTAGAAAAACTAAAAAAAACATGTATTATGTCATGTATGATCCATGAATTCATATATAGTGAAGAGATCCAAAATACAGAAGAATAATACACATTCTTGACTTATTATCGCCATCGTCATGAAGAATGGTTGTTTTGATCATATGGTATGAAGATTAGTCAGAAAGTTTTAACACAAGACTATAACATATTGTAATATTTTATGAGCTCATTATGCCACTTAAATAGCATAATAAATGATCATTTATCTCAGATTTCTTAACTATGAAATGAAATAGATAAAAATATTATTTCTTGATTTGCAAAACTATGGAATTTTTTCTCTTTTCTGTGATTTTTTGAAAATTTATGATATTTATCTTTTTATGTGATTGTTTTTGCAATTTTGAGAATTAATGATGTATATATTATTTTCTAATTTTTTTCATTTGATTATACCAATATTTTATATTTAAAAATATTTCTATAAAAATGACAACCAGTTTTATATGCCATTTATGGACATGAATACATTACTATTAATCCAATGATAAATAGTTTATCATTTTAATATAAATGATTAATAAAATAATTATTTTTTAAAAATGTTAAAATATACTTCATTAAACTGATTATGTTGTCTCTTTGACTATATTTCCAATTACATGTGGGTGTGATTCATTATAAACTGAGGGTGAACATTATTCATCCTATCAATTTTTTTTTCAAAAACTAAACATATCTAGATTCTGATTGATTTACTAACAACTGTAATGAAAATGATCTAAAACACCTATTTCCAATATCCAGTGGCTTTGTTTAAGGATGCCATAAAGTATTAGCAAAGAACAAACTTTATATAATATCCATTCCATTTATGATTTTTTAATTTAATTTAGTTGTGTTGGAGTTTAATGTATACTTATTTAGATTTATTCTGGTCAACCTGTGTAATAATCATGGGAAATGCGTCAAATTAAAGGATAATGCAACATATTTGGATGCATACTAGCTCTGTAGTCCAATGAGATACAAATTTTATTATATTTTAATGTGGAATATTTCAAATTCAGAATTAAAATAAAGTTATTAATAAATATATTGAGAAAGTGGAAGGCATAATAAGGGGAGTAAAATTGTCAATAAAATAACAAAGGTGAAGATTGAAGTTCACAAACATCAACTAACCACGTTCTCTTGCAAGAGATGACCTAACAATTAACTGAAAATAATAGATTATGGTTTTCCTTATTTTTTGGGGCTCTTGTTAGTGAGGGACACTAATATGAAGGCCTAATCCATTAGAGATGAATATTGGATTCAATTTGTCCTTATATACTTCCCACTTTTAGGGAAATTTAGTTTTGAGAGTCTGAAAAACAATTGAGTAAAATAAAATGATATATGAGTAGGCCAAATCTATGAATATGATCTCGATCTGGATAAGAGAAATACAAATAATTATGGAAAATAGGGAAGATTAAAAAAACATAGAAGTGATAGAACCATAATGTGGCATGTAATCATACATATTTTAAAGTCATTTTGGGGTCATTCTATGTGTATTATCTTCAAGTTTTCAAGAATTTGCATTTTATGCACAAATTAGAGAAATGATTAAAACAATGCATTTTAATGTAATTTTTACATGATTTGCAATTCCAAGAATTTCTTATAAAAATATGTTTAAATCATTGTTAATATGATTTTTAGTATGTCATTTATGCTGTTGCAGGGGTGAAATCAAGGTTGAAGAAGAGGGAATAAAAGAGAGAAGGAGAGAAAAGAAGAAAACTTACATAGATATAAAATCTATAAATAAAAAAGGGAGTTTATTGATTGCATCCAGCTAGGGGTTGAAGCCTGACACGGGCAGGCAAGCGCAGGACGCTTAAGCCCACCTGCAGTCAAAAAGGGGCAGTAACTAGTGGCACAAACCCAGTCAACCTCAAGAGAGGCCCCCATGGAGGCCCACCAAAGGCCCATAGAGACGGAGTCTGCGCATGCAAGAGAGGTTAGTGGTTTTCATTCGATATTAGATATATTCATCCAGTTTTATGCCATTTTTTGTTTCAAACTCCTTCAATATGGGATTATATCATTGTGTTCTTTTTAATCTTCACGCCGGGCTGGGCTGATAAGCAAGAAAGTGATCATGAAAGAACAAAAGAAAAAAAATGAGAGGGGCTTGAGCCGACCTGGCCCAAAGTCCGCGTCTTTTCGGGCTATTTTAAAAAGACGGATATGATCTCATCTGTCCGATTTTCTTGAAGAAGATCAGAAAATGAGATGTTCCCCATCTCATTTAATCTATTCTTATTTTTTTTCCAGGGCTTCTATTGGCTGTCGCAGATGAGGCAGGCCGGGACTCTTCGGTAGACGAATCAGAGGATGGATCGGTGATGGGGCAGGTGACGTGGCTGCTAATGGGGAAGACTGATGTGGTGCAACAGGGTACACCAACTTAATACGAGTCCACGGCTGCGATTTAATCGCAGTCGTCAGACCTAGATGAGGGTGATCAAACGGCCAGAGGTAGTTAGGTCCAGCCCCACCCCTAGCCATCGACGCTGCCGCCAGAGGCCAATTTCGGCCAGCGAGGAGGGACTATAGGGCCATCCTATAGCATGGGAGGTCCCCTATTGCTGTCCCCCTCCATCGGACGGCCTGGGAGGTCCCTCCCAAGCCGTTTAAGGGGGCCCGAAGGCCCCCAATTCACCTACCTTTTGACCTTAAGCCCTCTGCGGCAGTGGAGATCCCTTCTGCGTTTGCAAGCAGACTATAGTGTCGTGACAGCGCCAGAGGCTGTGGACAGTGCACGAAGGCTCCAGGGAAGAGCTAGGAGAGCTTGAATCTGCGCTAGGACAGAGGAGAAGAGCAAGGGAACCCATAAACCGATGTTAGGAGGGGACGATTGGCACTGCCACTCTTGTCCTTCAAATCATGGCAGATCTTGTGAGTTTGCAGTTCTTTCCTGTTGCAATTGTGTTGATGAACTGTTTAGAATTAAAACAGGTTAGTTCAAAAATTGATTTCATCCATTAGGATCAAAATTTGTATTGCGATATGTTTTGGGCATTTCATTGAACACCTCGTGTGTTTGATGAACATTATTTGAATTATATGTTATCTTCTCTCAAACTTATATAAATAGAAAAAAAATATTAAAAGACATATCCCTACCTCTCAGAGGCATTCCGTCGAACACTTCTGGGGTATCGATGGAATTACATCTTCTCCTCTATTTTCTAATCTAATAAAAAATATGTCCAACCCGACCTCTGTCAGACATTCTATCGAACACTGATAAGCCAAAAATAGGGGGTGAATTATTCAATGTTAACGCCTTTATCATTGTTGATTTCAGCTTATGCAATAAAATTTATAAAATCCTAATTTAAGATGTATAGTGATAAGTATAGGCATTGTCCAAGGGAAGCTAGTAAGGTAACTCAATCAGTGATCTACTTGAATAATTTGACCCTAATTAGGGTCAATCTAATCTTCAATAAAGATGAAATCACCCTAATTAGATGAAGAATTTGGAAAGGAGGGTAGAGAAGATGGAAAGAATAGAAGAATTTGTGATTCTGTAAATTGACTTCTTTGATCCAATAAAAAGGATAAAAGGAGTCAAGTAGAGGGATTAAGAGAAAATTTTGGTTTTAGTTTGTTTTGGTGAGACTGGAATTTAAACTAACTACTATCTCATAACTATAATCTAATTTTCCCTAGACATTAAACTTCTTTATTAATTGTTTTCTTAATTCTGCAAGTGGAATAGTTAGATCAATTCAACACTCAGATTAATCGTAGTAAGGGCTTGTACATGCCGATCAAGGCAAGTGATTTAGAATGAAGTAAGAAAATACCAAATGCAGTTGATCAAGGCTGGTTCTCCTCTCTGTCTTGTAGTTGTGAAAGATTCCCTTCCAGAATGACCTCCTCAACTCAAATTTCTCGTTTCGCTTCCTGATTGGCTTGTGAAATTTTGCGCCTTCTCTCTCAGCATGCCACGTACCCTGTCCTGAAATTAAGAGAAAGAGAAAAATAAAAGAAATACATTTCCAAACGCACTTACATGTGCATTTTACCACCGTCACCCAATCATTTGTCCCCATGTCATCTTGCGTGTGCGCATCTTTGTATGCATCACACAGGCGGTGCACTTACCGCCCTCAAAAGATGTCTCTACTGATTGCATTTAGGCCATTGGATTCTCTTCCAACGGCCGAGATTTTGCCACATAGGATTGCAAAATCAACTTCTTGACATTTTGCGTCAAAGTCCCTATTCTTATTTGCAAGCACAAATTGACTGCCCAGAAGTAATTGTAAATATGCCGCTATGTTTTATCTCTCCTCTATATTTCCCTTAAAAACAGAGAAAAATCCAGGTTATTTTGATAAAACATTCAAACTATTTTTAATTCAATCTTTAAGCCTGCAATGCATGACCGAGAGCTGTTTTAAGGGTTATATTTGCTACCAACTTATAAGAGAAGTGCATTTCACTTTAGAAATTGCTCTAGAATCCTATTTTCATTATAATTATATCCTATTCTATTTAAACATTCATTTCTTCCTCGAATAAATTCCCAAAAATTTCAATAAAATTCCAAAAATCTAGAAAATTCAGTAATTCATCCCACATTAAGTAACATTCAAATTAATTTTTAAACCTGCCTATTCAATTTAAATAGAGTTATTCCTAGCTTAAATAAATTCCATAAAATTCATAAATTAACAGAAAATTAGGGTAAAATCAGAATTCACTTGGAATATTAATTATTATGTAAATATATGATAACAACCCTATTTAAAAATGTTTAAATGAATACAATTGCGCCAATTATTTGAATTAAGCACATAATAATGTCTAAGTAGGGGGTGTTATCATATACCTGATGAATCTCAAATATGTCATCAAATAATTAAACTTTTTAGCTTTCATTCATCAAAATTATAATGTTAATTCATGCTAATATCATGCATATGCATCATTTTATGAAATTACTAACCCCACTTGATCTTTTGAATCAAGTGGAATATATTTAACATTTTATGGTTAGTAAACATTCAGAGACAGGTTAAGAAGATCAAGGAAAGAGACGAGGATCAAGAGGAGTGGGCGAAAATTCAAAGACGCAAAAATTACGAAAATGCCCCTGGGCATGAATTAAGAGAAACCTATAAATACCCTCTTGAGAGTTGATTTTAGGTTGTCGAGAATTTCTCTCAAGGAAGCTAGGGCTTGGAGAGAAAGGATTTCTGCAGACCCTCCAAGGCTGATGAGCATTGGAGCTGGGAGAGAAGCAAGCTGAGGAGTAGCTGGAGCACGACGATCGTCGCCTTGCCCGGAAGGAGTGAAACGAGGAGGCGTGAGCGTTTCAGTTTTAGTACAATCTTCTTCTCCCTTCTAAGACAATCAGAGTTGGGTTGAAGATCACAAGCTGTGTCTTCAGCATTTCCAATTTCTGTTGTTCCTTTGGTTACGCTTGATTTCGAATTTCATAGTTGATTGAATCGTTTCCCATTCTGTTCTAGCAAAAATTCCATTGTTCTCGCATCAGATCGTGAAATCCATCCCTGCAGAACTTCCAAACTGCTAGCAACCCAGGCAACAGCCTAGGTTGCCAGCAATCCATGCCGCGGGGAACAACGCCGCACGCAGCAGCGCTGCGTGCAGCGCGCAGCGCCGCGCGCAGCGAGCAGGCTTCGCCAGCAGCGCCAAGGCGTGCACAAACACCCGCTGGGTGTTTGTGAAATTGCCCCAAAGGGCAAAGGCGAATCCTCAGTAAGGAAAGCCTTACTGAAGATTTGCTGCACCGAGACTTTTAAAGAAAGCTCTGTCGTTTGTACTGAAGATCGTTTACCAGAGTTTATACTTGAGTATTGAGATCTAAAAGAACTGATATGATAGACAGAATTCTTCTGCTGTTTTTTGGCCGTCTCCCTGTGGATCGACCCTCACTCGCCCTAAGCTGTGAGGTTATAAATTTCGTTGTATAAGCTCAATCCTCACACGTATTAACTGCTAAATAACACGTAGAAACCACTAAAATCGAGCTTATCAATACCCCCTACTTAGACATTGATAGTCCCTTAGCAGCATCTAGGTACTTTGCCAAATTCTAATTTTTCATCATGCGAGTCAAAGAAAGCAAGTGTTGGAAGTGATAGACATATCAATCACAAGCTGACACGAAACACTGAATGACAATTTGAGTGTTAACCTTTTCGAGAATGTGGGGTTCCCCTCTCCTTGGTTTGGATGCCTAGGTAGATGGAAAGGTAGTGTATTTGTTTCAAGGTATGACGCTATAATCCAAGAGTAATATCTCTGCACTCATTTGATACTGACCCCACATCTCTCACAAGCAAGATCACTCTCTCTCTCGGGGTGGCGGTCACATAGTACTTGTCTTTCCATTAAATTTACTCCTATCCAAGAATAGAAGAAGCCAATTTCATCCTCCTTTAAAGTACAGAATATGGAAAATAACTTCAAGCATATATGGTAGAATGGTTTTGATTTTGATTGGAAATATGGAAGTCACTTGAATGGGATAGGGTAGGTGTTAACAATTGGATGAATTTTTGGTCAAGGAGATGTGGTGCTACCTATGATAACCTACTCCCAAGATTTTAGAACTAGTGGGGAAGAAAGAAAAGATGAGACCCATATGATAATACAAAAATGTGGACGTATTCATCAGATATTAAGGACATTATCATGAGATATATATGACCATGAATGGAATACTAACATAAGAAATACATACGCATCAAAACACCCTTCTTTTTTTCTTCTTTCTCTCTCTCTCTCTGTCCATGAAAAAATAAACATTCCATCGTATAAAGTGGTCCTAAGCATCTTCACAACTAGCGATGAATGGCATAACAATCTCCTCTTGAAAAAACAAGAAATGAAAAAGAAGAATGCAATCAAATTGATCAAGATAGAGAAAACTTACAAAAAGTACATAATAATAAGATTGAGATAATGCAGAGTGAAGCATGGACAGAAAAAGAGGCGAAGAGGCAATATCGGAGGGATATCGTGGAAAGAAAGATAGACGTACTTGGGAGATAGGTATATCCTCGGTAGTTGATGTAAGTTGATGATGGGTAAGGTGTGAAGTGTGTGGGAACAATGAGGTAGGTGAAGACGACACATTCTGTGCATAGGACTTGGAGAATGACTGACTCCTATCTTGAAATAAGATTTGGCTAATGGTGAAACAAAATAAATGAGTGGGACTGGTTACTTTGAGCTGATGGAATGGGGGCCCTCAATTTACTCATCACTCTACCTTTGGAGCTTAGGGATTCTACCCTTTGACCTTCCATCATCTATCACCCAGTAGACACTCTCCCTAATTTGAAATTGAAAACCCACATTGCTCAAAATCACGCATTGTTCCACTTGAACATGCTCTTGATCTGCTTTAGGAGCTTATCGTCTCTACACGTGTTCCCAAGGCAACGAATGAAAATTTTGATGAATGTTGATTATGGTAATGGGCAGGTTCAATTAATGAAACATTCCCAAAAATTAAATACATACAACAAATAACAAAAAGGAAAGTTGAGGGAGAGGATGCCAAATAGTGGGGATGGAAGTTGTAGTGCGCCGTTGAGAGGATAAATATAAAGATCCATGATCATCATGGCTGCATCATAAGTCATAAATGCTCAAATTAGGTCAATAACTACAACATAAAATAAAACAAAAAAGGTAAGAAGACAACGGAGTAACAAAGTTCCTAAGATGAAGAGCAAAGAGAAATATATAAGCATAGAAATCTAATCGGACGATGATGCTGCAGCTGCCAATGGGATATCTTCATGTGGTGGTGGGGGCTTATGTTTAAATAAAAGCTTCAGTCGCTGCCCGTTGACCTTGAAATCTGTCCCTAGCTTTGGGTCCCGAATGAGGATGGACCCATCATCAAAAAAATTGGCACACAATGAACGGTTTGTCCCATATTGATCTGAGCTTTTTCAACCGTTGTCACTGTATTCTTGGATTTCCTTAAGATTGTGCAATGTTTTCGCTGTCACTACTGATTGATCGCACTTGTGACCGATTGAGGCTGACCATTGGCCGCAACCCATATAAATAAGCTTTCAAAATGCAGAGGAAACTGAATAAATCACGAAATAAAGGTATCATTTTAAATAATTCTAAAACTCTCATTTAATTCATAAACATATTTTAAATAAAATCAAAATTATAAATTTATTTTCCTTACGAATATGGTGTCAAAAAATTCTATAAAACTACTAAAAGTTTCAGAAAATTCATCATATCATTTCAAAATATATTTAATCAGTTTTAGCTTGATGCCGTACGCATATTATCATTTTAGTGCAAAGAAAAGTGTAAAATCGACAATAATAATTCAAAAGGGCTTTGAATATGAATAAATTTTACATTCAAAGAATCCAAAATCGATGATGTTATCACAAACTCCAACATAAATCATTGCTAGTCCTCTAGAAATGCCTTCATATTTTTCGTGGATTCTCTGTTTACATTGGTATCTTAAAAATGTTCCAGAGTTTTTAAAAGAATAAATTTCACCTCAAAATATTAACATCCTCATAAAATACAAGAATATTTGTTATGAACTCCATCATGGTTTTGGAAAGAGAGGGTGGTCACGAGTAAAGCCTATTTCTATTTAGATATGATATTGTAATATATGAGATGCTCTCATATTTCTCTTCATCTAGGTTAACCTCTCACGTGTGGTGGTTAGTTCTCGTTTGGGGTTCTCCTACCTGAGTGTAGAGGGGCATTCGTCTCCTCTTGTTCAGGCTGAAAAGATTAAATATGTATAAATGAAACATATATTATCAAGTTCATATCTATGTATGGCTGAAGAAATATTCACTTGGTGGATGGGTCAAAAAGGTGTCACGTGATAATCTCAAAGTTAGAGTTTTAACTCGGTGTTGTTATTCTTGAGATATCTTAGCTGGTGATGAGTACGGATTGTCTCCACATGGAAAAATGATTAAGGATTTAATATTCTTAATATGGTGATTATTGAGATGAGAAGAGATACGTACTAAATATGAAATCAAGTAATGAGAAAACACGAGACGAGATAGTGATATTAAGTTGAAGAGAGTGGTTTGTAGAAAGTGATAATTTGGGTTAGACAAGAGTGAATGAATGCAAGAATGAAATAGAGGTGGCACGAAGAGTGAGGGGGAATGGGGTAGAGAATGAGTCAAATACGATAATTGACAAGTACTTTAATTATAATATGTTGATGTCAATGTGGTAAGATGTGATATGAAGAACATATGTACATGATAGAATGGTGAGATGTGTAGTGAAATTGAACTAAGCTACTATTGTGAAGTGAAATTGTAACGTGAAGATGCTCACCTTAGATCCTTACATTCCATATAGATCATGACAATTTGCGAGTGCAAGTAAGCTCCCCCTCTTTCTCAGTTGCTTCTTCCCACACACCACGGTACCAAGAACACAATTGATAGATCTCAAAAACTCAGTACCTTTCACTTGACCCACATGATTAGAAAGCAAGTTTAACAATACGATGTTGAAAAAATCATTAAAAATCTGATTAAATCAGGAAAAATCAGATTATCAATCTATAAATAGTTTTGATCATTTAAAGGTTGATAACATAAATTTCTGTTAATTTTAATGCATATAAAATTTTAAAGTTCTCATGATTCACACCATAATTTACGTGTTATCAAACCCCCCAACTTAATTCATTGCTTGTCCCTTACAAATGATATTGAATTATCCTTGGATTGTTCCCTTACCGTGTGATCATAGAAACTTGGGTATGAAATGTTTGTAATATCAAGTACACCTCTAAGTAGATATATCTCCATGCACTTCTAGACTACGAATGATGAACTCCCTTATGGTTTCATAAGGATCTGGTGGTGATGAAGAGGGAAGCTACTTCTCAGCGGGTATGATACTATAATCAAGACGATGCCCTCTCTTTCCTTTCGATCTAAGGCACTCTCCCACTTCTAAGGGCTACTTTAACCTTTTTAATTTTCTACTAAGCTTCTTCCTGCTCGAAAGCAAAAGATGAATCACTCTTCTCCTCTTTTTTAAGCACTGAATATCAACTATGTATCAATGAAACATGGGCGGTGAAGCTTCTATCTTAATAAGGGTCAAGAAAAAAGAGAATGGTGGATGGCTCAAAAGAATGGGTAAGGCTAGGTAAGGAATTTCAGATGGATAGGCTATACTTACATAGCTTACTCTCAATAATAGATCAATGGGCAGAATACACCAAAAGGATGTATATAAAATGATGATAAAGGACAAATTTCAAAATAGGTGTATTGCCACCTAACCATGAGATGATAAATGTAAAGATAAATAATTTATCAAACTAATGAAAATATATGCTACTGAAACAAGTAACCTCATATTTTTCCTTTCTTTTCTCACTCCTTTTTTATCTCAAGGGGTGAAATACAAATGGAAGCTTTATATACAGAGAGGTGTTGATCAAGCAAGTAGTTTTCATAGACACTTCACCCCATGCTACTAAGAAAATGATGAGATAGAATGAGACGATGTAGATGAAAACCAAAGGGAAACATAACAATGAAAATATATCACGAAAGAATGATGCCACAAAAATAAAGATGAGAAAGATATGGGATTCAAGTGGTATCACAAGTAATTAGGGCTAACAGGGTATTGATGAACCCAAATGAGGCGTACAATTGTAGAAAATTTAAGGCCATTTTGGCATCATTGTAGTATTGTTACCTTCATCTATACAATAAATATCATCTCTATTGGTTAGCAATGTAACTTTTACATATTTTTCAAGTCCAATTATTTCTTAGTAAAATTGTCTTCAAATTATTATTAATTTTAATAAGACTAATGCTATTTCTAGTATGTCAGTTTATATTTTTTCAGGGATGAAGTCTAAATTGAAGAAATAAATAGAAATATAGAAAGATAGAGTGAGAAATCGTATATATATACACAAATGAGGCAGCTACGGTTGAGCCAAGGTGAAGCATTATCCAAGCAGCTACATGCAAGCCTAGAAAAGGGAACTTAAGCCTACCCCCACTCGACACCTGACACAAACCCCACCACAATCCCACCATGAATCTAATAATATAAAATTAGATCAATAGAATTATGTTTTATACTTATTTTTCACTACACATTTTTATATTTGTAATAACATTATTCACCATTTACGGATAAAATGATAAATTTATGACTTATTTTCCTAAGCTCTATTTTTGTATATTTTATTGATGTTTGAGACTAACCCCACTTTACTCCTTAGAGTCAAGTGGATTAATCTGTTGGGTTCTAGAGGCCTAGATATGGATGAACAAATGGAAACGATTCGCAGCGTAAGACTTATGCGAAATCATACGACATTGATAAAACCATGAAACGTAATACCTTTGCATGGATCGCATTCGTGATTTCTTGGATCCCGGAGTGAGACGAGTCTAGCTGCTCAAGTGTGCAGCCTCTAGACGTATACATGTGATCCTCTGCACGTCGAATCTCCTTCTCGTTGACGAGCCCCTTTCTACCTCCACCGTCGTTGTTAAGCCGTTTCGATCGCATTGGGCATGGAGAGGGTTGTTGGGAGAGGGGAGAAGAAGAGGAAGGCCCCTGAACAATTCTAGCCTGGTTGAATTTCCTTCATGGCCTTCCCCTATTTCTATTAAGTAAGTATTTTTC
Source organism: Wolffia australiana (assembly GCF_029677425.1). Lineage (NCBI taxonomy): Eukaryota > Viridiplantae > Streptophyta > Magnoliopsida > Alismatales > Araceae > Wolffia > Wolffia australiana. Next base: position 13,009,885 of record NC_135842.1, read on the forward strand.
ATAAAAACCCCCAAAACGTAAGTATATTTTCTGACGTCCAAAAAACCATTTGCGTGTGACCCTCTAGGCCCATGTATCAGTCTAGTTAAATGACTTCAGCGACCCAATAACCTTTATTGGCCTTCCAAATTAATTTATTACATCAACATATAGATTAATTAATATTGGATTGATTTTAACCCAATCGATAGGTTGAGTCTCCAATACATGGGGTGTCTAGCTACACCTTGTGCTCTAGAAGATACAAAAGAGTGTTTATCGACTCACTCATGGAACCTGTTGTTCATCGGTTACCATGTATGTATAATCCCTCATCCACTTGACAGTCCTTGGATGACTTAGGGTATGGTCAACTTTCAAACTCTAATCAGTCCTCCGAATTAGTACTGATGCATTTGGAAATCATCGGAGAACTCTTCTCCGATATTTCACTTCCTTGGCCAAGGACTTCATCGCATCATCTTCCTTGAGCTGTCACCTCTTATACCGAGGGTGGACGATCCTATCTTGACTACTCAATCGTCTTCGTGAACTTTTGTATATACCTGAACTAAGACCGTTTGGAATCCTATGATTAGAGACTCGTTGGCCATAATCAAGGTACAACCGTCTGTCCACTAGACATCTTTGGTGTCTCAGGTCTAAGCACCACTTACACAACCGTGACGTGAATCGACCTGATTGACAGTTCGGTATAACACCATTCAGGGATTTTTACAATTCAATTCAGTGAACTCTTTCCACTAAAGAGCACTCACTATCTATCCTTAGTGTCTCCACACTAATGGCTACGGGACCGGCCATACTAATCATATGAGTGAGTCTGGATAATGCTATTCTATCTTGATACTTCGATGTCCTTCTCGCGTATCCTTTGAATAGGAATATCTAGAACACATTCTTAAAGACTAGTGATCTCAATATTATGATCTCATCATAATTCACTAAGTACAATCATGTATTCATGGACTTCAATATAAGCATCACACGTGCACTATAATGAATATGTTCTACAAATGAACATTGAACGAGATGTGGAATGTGTGATTGGCTTGTCGGCCACAAATATTTCAATCATAATCAAAGATGTATTCTAAATATTTCAATTTGGTGGATAGTTGAGATGGGCATCGAATTATCTTAGATAGAGTAACAATGATTGATCTTACTTATACGATAAGTATAACTGATATTGTGGCTATTGGTGTGGCGACACTAAGGACAGATAATGGGTGCTCTTTTGAGAAGAGTTAACTAAATTGATTCGAAGCACTCATGGATGGTATTGTACCTAAACGCCAATCAGGATGATTCATGTCACAATTTTATAAGTGATCCAATGACTTGAGACACTACGGATATCTTGTGTATCGACAAGTATATTTTTACTATGACTTACGAGGCTCTAACCACAAGATTCAAATAGGTCATAGCTCGGATGTAGGAATAAGCCCACGAAGATGATTGAGTGGTCAAGAGGGGATCATATTCCCTCCATATAATAGGAGATTGATTCAAGGAACACAGTGCAGATAAATCCCTGGCTAGGGTAGTGAGGATATTGGAGAAGATGTTTTCCAATGATCTTCATCACACATCAGTCCTAATAAAATGGCAGATTAGGGTAACATGCATAATATCCTAAGTCATTTTGAAAATAGTGAAGATCAACTATACCCTAAGTCATTTTGGACTCTTGTGTAGATGAATGATTATACATACGATAATCGATGATGGTAATATTCCATGAGATAGTTTCAACACTACACAATATCTTCTAGATCACACGGTGTAGCTTGGCAAACCACGTTCTGGAAACTTAACCTATTCGTTGGATTAAATAGATCATTAGTTAATCTATATGTTTATATAGTTAATTGATAAGGTTGACCAATAATTATTATTAGGCCACTAAAGTTATTTTAACTAGAATGCTACATGGGCCTAGAGGGTCACATGCATAATATCATAGGGGCGTTGGGGAATATATTTTACTTAGTGGGTTTTTGAGAAAACTTGAGTAAAGTATAAATAGGGGAAGGGCACCCATTTTAAGCACCCAAGCCAAAAAGCACTGGGAGCCCCCCTTTCTTCATTCTGATCTCTTCTCCACTCAACCATGGAGAGTGTATTCATGGTGAGAATATCTTTAAGATTTTCTAGGAGAGTTGAAGAAGAAAAGGTCGAGATCCAAGAGCAACGTGATCGTGTTGATACTTTTGGAGGATAGGCACGTGAACGACTTCAAGACAATGTCTAAGTGAGAAAGGTAAGGGTAGAAAAAGTTCCCCATGGGGTACATATGATGTATGATTTTCAAAATCAATTTACAATCAATAATTGATTTCACATCCCTGGAAAAACTTGTTTTCCATGATTGAACCAAGACACAAAACCCAACAAGTTCAAGGGTGATCAAAGATTCTAGGAGAAAGAGCACCACTTGGCCTTTTTGGGGAAAGTAACAACAACGTTCGTGTCACCTCATGAATTTTGCAATTCTCACTATTTCTAGTGATAGCCTAGACTTCAAGCTTTCAAAACACATCAAATGGCACTGAAAGATTCCTCTTGTAGCAAAAATTACAACATTTTTAGTCTACTACCCTTTGGTGCCAAATTCTCCTACTGGGTTGTTGTCTCCAAACTGCCGACAAAAGTTCTCTTTAATGTTATATCTTATTTCTTGCCCTAGAAACTCCTCCAAATTTTCTAAAAATAAAATTCAATTATTATTATTTATCTAAAACAAAATAAATATGGTTTTCGTTTATTTTAAATAGTTTGGCTTGTTTTCATTTATTTCATTGATTTTCCTATTTATAAATTACTTAAAATCCAGAAAACTATAAATCACCTAAAATTTCATTTTAAATATATTTTAATTTCAGTTTACCCTCCCATTACTTTCTCTTTACATATTCGACCATTACTTACCTTCTTCTAAGTAAGGAAAGGTTTATAAATATTTTTGAATAAATAAGAACCTTAGAATGACATATTTAACCTAAATTATGGTTTATCAACTGGCCCTATTTCAGGGAGCAGGTAACATTGAAGTAGTAAATTTGTTTTTATTATTAATTATTCTTACATTTGTTTTGTTAACGATGCATCAAAAGACAATTTCATAGGTATATTAATTTATCGTGAATTCAAAATTTTATTCTAGAAATGTTGGTTATAAATATCATGAACCATATTTTAATTCTGAAGATCTAAAATATGATGCTTATTATTCTCATGAACAGCCTTATAATAAAAAAATGAAATATGTTTCTAATAAATATTACCAGGGCCAAACCTATTCTAATCATCATATGCAAAAGTCTTTTTGTACAATTGCCTGCCATAATATGGAGCCAAATGTAATTCATGTTGACAAATGTCATCACCAATGGAGAAAAATTGGAAATCCAGGAAGCAAAAACTTCAATTGTGAATATAGGGATCCCTTTCAGCAAAGATCATTGCATTTTATCAAACCTCAATCTAATCAGAATTTTGATAATAACATAATGCAGTTGATGAAGATGATTATGGAGCAGAATACGAGGACATTAGAGAGGATAGAAAATATTGGAAGGGTGTCCATGAGGAGCTTGAAAATTCTCTTACCAACCTCATGTAAGATGAACAAAGCAACATGTGTGCCAATCAAGGTCAACCCTCAACTCATAATTTTTTTCATTCTTATCAGCCTTCTCATGTTGAATCACACACATCATCTTCCTTGGCTTCAATCAATGAGGAAAATAGGGAATTCATTCGTGCTAAGCCTAGAGTAATACTGTAAAAAGAATCATTTGACTTTTCCATGAAAATTCCTAATGATGAAGTTGAGGGAGAGGAGAATGAGCAGACTAATGTTCTGGTGGAGAAAACAATTGAAATACATTCCCATCCAGAGCATCATGAAACTCATGTTCCTCTTCAAAAACATCTTCATTCTAGAATCTCAAATGATAATTCAATTGAATGAATTACTAATTAGGATTCTTTATAACATGGTACTTGTACAGATAGTGGAAAAGATAATCCTGAAAATTTTGAACCTTGTGCAATTATGCTTGAACATCAAATGTCTTCTATGAGTGATGATGATCATTCTAAGATGGTTAAATATTTTGAAAAAGAAATTGACAAGGAAATTATGGATGAAGAATTTTTGGATAAAGAATTGAATGAAGAGCTATTTTATATGTTATCTTCTGGAGCATATCTAAATAACATGAAATTATTTCTGATATTAATGTACCATTTTGTGATGTTGAAAATGATATTTTTATGAATTTACCTGGGAATTTTAATGAACATATGATTATCACTGAACGATATGATCTTTCATATCATTCTTTGATCCATAAAGATAATGATGGTGTCTCTTTGAAACATAGAAATGCAAATTTAACTATGAGTACTGATATTGTCATAGATAAAATATTTTTATGAAAGAATTGAGGCTCACAGATGTTCGGGAGATCAACCACGGAGGTTTGGGAGAGAAGTTACAAAGACTAAAAAAGCTGAATAAATGTCAATCCTTGGAAAATTGACTAAAATATTGGTACTTATTAGTATGACCATATATTTGATACTTAACCACATTAATAGTGATTTTTATCCATTTTTCTCAGTCCTATCATATCTAACTGGTTTTTGTTTTCAGGTTTTTATAAAAACTCAAGGATATGTATGTTACTTCATGAATTTAAATGATGTTTCACTGGAATCTGTTGGACTACTTGAAGAAGAAAGAAAGATATAGCACATAGCATGGCATGATCACTTTCAGCATTATCAAAGTTTTAACTTCAGGTTAATTTTATGCAGAAACAAAATATTTTTTTATTTTTTCATCCCTAATGATATGTTGATGCTACCCATATCTTCTAGCTGCGCTGAGAATGCCATGTCTAATATTAATATTAAAAGCTTATTTTTGCTCATTGGCCTAACCATTTTACAGACATGAAAAAACATTTATGCTTTGGAATAAGTATAAATATCATGTTATCAGAGTATATTGATTCATTAGATGAATTCTGAATGATTTTTCCAGTTGCATGGAATGATGATCTAAACTGCATTGGAAAATTTCTCATGATTTGTTTTTTTACCATTAAAGATATATTCTCTAAAAATGTCATGTTTCTTGCTCCAACAAAAGTATGTTACGAATGTCAAGTTTCTGTTATGATAAATTTAAAACCAGCTTTAAAATATAGGTTTATTCATATGGCTAGTGAACATCTTGTACTGATTTCTTTTTATCCATGAATTTTTTTATCTCAAATTTGTTTCTCTTGAACTTGCCTTTTCATATGCCATTAATAAAATAATTATCTTCTCAAAGCTGCAGTTCTTTTGTTTTTTTCTATCAGGATCTTCTTGAGCCACAAAGAAATCTTCTGACTGATTCTTCAAACCCAGAATCTGAAGAATATATATGCGCAGGCCTGTTAGGCTTGTCAGAGCTGTAGAATCTTTGATTTAGCTTGTCATAATTGCTTGTCTCAATGTTTTGAGTTGTCCTTTCATGGGTACTGTCACTATGGATGACCCTGCACTTGGTGTGGCCTATATAAGGCCTGATGTACCCTTGAAGAATTATTATTGAAGTGTATTGTTTTATTGAAACTCTTGTATCTCCCATCTGAGTATTCTCTTTGGTAGAGAGTGCTTGTGCTTGTGGATTCAAATATAACCCTTTTTTGGACTCAAGGGTTGGAGAAGTTAACTCTGTGGATTCAGGGATTGTGAATTCAAGTACTGTATTAAGGATTGTGAATTAATACACTGTGCATGTACTACGGATGAGTCAAGAGACCTCTTCAAAGAGATGGAGAGTGGGAGAGAGAGAAATCTTGAAAGTGAGAGAGAAAAGGAAAGAGATAAAGCTTGAAAGAAATGGATAGAGAAAACTAAAGAGGGAGCTTGAGAGAGAGAGAGAGAGAGAGGGCGAGAGAGAGAGAGAGAGAGAGGGCGAGAGAGAGAGAGAGAGAGAGAGAGAGAGAGAGAGAGAGAGAGAGAGAGAGAGAGAGAGAGAGAGAGAGAGAGAGGGCGAGAGAGAGAGAGAGGGCGAGAGAGAGAGAGAGGGCGAGAGAGAGAGAGAGAGAGAGAGAGAGAGAGAGAGAGAGAGAGAGAGGGAGAGAGAGAGAGAGAGAGAGAGAGAGAGAGAGAGAGAGAGAGAGAGAGAGAGAGAGAGAGAGAGAGAGAGAGAGAGAGAGAGAGAGAGAGAGAGAGAGAGAGAGAGAGAGAGAGGGCGAGAGAGAGAGAGAGAGAGAGAGAGAGAGAGAGAGAGAGAGAGAGAGAGAGAGAGAGAGAGAGAGAGAGAGAGGGCGAGAGAGAGAGAGAGAGAGAGAGAGAGAGAGAGAGAGAGAGAGAGAGAGAGAGAGAGAGAGAGAGAGAGAGAGAGAGAGAGAGAGAGAGAGAGAGAGGGCGAGAGAGAGAGGGCGAGAGAGAGAGGGCGAGAGAGAGAGGGCGAGAGAGAGAGAGAGAGAGAGAGAGGGCGAGAGAGAGAGAGAGGGCGAGAGAGAAAGTGAGTGAGAGCTTGAAAGAGAGTGGGGCGAGAGAGAAAGTGAGTGAGAGCTTGAAAGAGAGGGAAATAAATAAATAAAGAGACACTGTTTGAAAGAGAGGGAAAGAGAGAAAGATCTTGAAAGAGAGGGAGAGAGAAAAAGAGCTTGAAAAAGAGGAAAAGAGAGAAAGATCTTGGAAGAGAGGGAGCTAGAAAAAGAGCTTGAAAGAGAGGAAAAGAGAGAAAGATCTTGAAAGAACGGGAAAGAGAGAAAGAGCTTGATAGAAAGGGAAAGTGGGGGAAGAAGAGAGAGCTTGAAAAAGAGGGAAAGTGAGGGAAAGTGAGGGAAAGTGAGGGAAAGAGAGAAAGAGCTTGAAAGAGAGGGAGGGAAATAGAGAAATAGGAAGAGAGGCCATGAAAGAGAGGAAAATAGAGAAAGAGAAAGAGAGGCCTTGAAAGAGGGTGAGAGAAAGAAAGAGCTTGAAAGGGAGGGAGAGAGAGAAAGTGAAGGAGCAAGACAAAGAGTTTGAAAGATAGGAGAGAGAGAGAGAATGAGAGGGAGCGAGTTATAAATAGAGAGAAAGAGAGGGAGAGAGAGCAAGAAAGAGTTTGGCACAGAGAGAGAGCTTGAAGAAATTCAAAGAGATGGAGAGAGAGAGAGAGAGAGAGAGAGAGAGAGAGAGAGAGAGAGAGAGAGAAAGCTCGGAAGAGAGACAGGAAGAGAGAGAGCTTGAAGAGTTTCAAAGATTAGGAGAGAGAGAGAGAGAGAAAGAGATTGAAATAGAGTGAGAGAGAGAGAAAGAGCCTGAAATAGAGGGAGGGAGAGAGAGAGAGCTTGCAAGAGAGGAGAGAGGGAGAGGGAGAGAAAGAGCTTGAAATAAAGGGAGGGAGAGAGAGAGCTTGAGAGAGAGAAGAGAGGGAGAGAAAGAGATTGAAATAGAGGGAGGGGGAGAGAGAGCTTGAGAGAGAGAAGAGAGGGAGAGAAAGAGATTGAAATAGAGGGAGGGAGAGAGAGAGCTTGAGAGAGAGAAGAGAGGGAGAGAAAGAGCTTGAAATAGAGGGAGGGAGAGAGAGAGCTTGAGAGAGAGAAGAGAGGGAGAGAAAGAGCTTGAAATAGAGGGAGGGAGAGAGAGAGCTTGAGAGAGAGAAAGACCTTGAAGGAGGGAGAGAGAAAGCTCGAATGAGGGGAGAGAGGGAGAGTGAGAAAGAGCTTGGAGGAGAGGGGGAGGGAGAGAGCTCGAATGAGAGAGATGGAAAGTGAGAAAGCGCATGAAAGAGAGGGAGAGAGAGGTCTCGAAAAAGAAAGAGGGAGAGATAGAAAGAGCCTGAAAGAGAGGGAGAGAGTGAGAAAGCTCCAAAGAGAGAGGGTGAGATAGAAAGAGCTCGAAAGAGAGGGAGAGAGAGAAAGCTCGAAAGAGAGAGAGTGAGAGAGAGAAAGAGCTTGAAAGAGGGAGAGAGAGAACGCGTTTGAAAGAGAGCGAGAGAGATCTTGAAATGTTTCAAAGATAGAAACAGCTTGAAAGAGAGGGAGAGAGAGAAAGCGTTTGAAAGAGACAGAGCGAGAGATAGAAAGTGCTTGAAATAGAGAGACAGACGGAGAAAGCGTTTGAAAGAGAGGGAGAGAGAGATAGAAAGTGCTTGAAATAGAGAGACAGTCGGAGAAAGAGCTTGAAAGTGAGGGACAGAGAGAGATTTAAAGAGAGCTTCAAAGTGAGGGAGAGAGAGATTGAAAGAGAGCTTCAAAGTGAGGGCTAGAGAGAGAGATTTAAAGAGAGCTTGAAAGTGCGGGAGAGATAGAGAGAGATTTAAAGAGAGCTTGAAAGTGAGGGAGAGAGAGATTGAAAGAGAGCTTGAAAGTGAGGGAGAGAGAGAGATTTAAAGAGAGCTTGAAAGTGAGGGAGAGAGAGAGATTTAAAGAGAGCTTGAAAGTGAGGGAGAGAGAGAGTTAAAGAGAGCTTGAAAGTGAGGGGAGAGAGAGAGATTGAAAGAGAGCTTCACAGTGTGAGAGAGAGAGAGAGCTTGGAAGTGAGAGAGAGAGAGAGCTTGAAAGTTAGGGAGAGAGAGAGAGATTGAAAGAGAGCTTCAAAGTGAGGGAGAGAGAGAGAGCTGGAGAGAGAGAGAGAGAGAGAGGACAAAGGACAGTGATCTTATCGGTCTCTAAGTTACAGCCATCATTATAGTTGTGCCTGAATCTCATTCATAAAGACCCACCAAGCTACCCTGTCCCTACGCCATGTGGGCGGACATTCTATCTCTCTCTCTCCCTCCCATTTTACCTTTCTCTCTCATCCGAACCCGTGTTTTTTGCTTTTCTTGCAGCAAATGGTTGATGGGTTTCTCTGTTTTCATGCGGTAAATCCTCTGGCATCAATTCCCAACATGGCGAAAGAAACAATTACCGTCGGCCCTGAAACTCATATGGCCGGAAGGACTCCATCCTTCTCCCTTTTCTCTTGCAGAACCTGCGATCTCCTTCCTTCAACTTCTCGGGCAGTGATCTTAACTGTAAAGAGTCTTGAAATTTGCTGCTTTTTTTCACCAGCGCTCTTCCCAATTTCTTCAATTTCAACATTCAATGTGGAAGGAGAAGCGAAGAAGAGTTCTGGGTCGGATCCTCCGGAGACTCCGTCTGTCACCTCCCTCTGCTAATTTGGGTGATCTCTCTCTCTCTCTCTCTCTCTCTCTCTTCCCTTCTCTCTCTTTCTCTCTATCTTTCCCTCTCTCTCCCCCCTCTTTCTCTCTCTCTCTCTCCCCTCTCTCTCTCCCCCCCTCTTTCTTTCTTTCTCTCCCTCTCTCTCTCTCTCTCTCTCTCTCTCTCTCTTCCTTTCTCTCTCTTTCTCTCTATCTTTCCCTCTCTCTCCCCCCTCTTTCTCTCTCTCCCCCTCTTTCTTTCTTTCTCTCCCTCTCTCTCTCTCTCTCTCCCTCTCTCCCTCTCTCTCACTCTCTCCCTCTCTCTCACTCTCTCGTGTTGTTCATAATTGAATTTGCATTACATTTTTCCATCTTTCCGAATTCTTCGAAAAGGGTTCAAAAAATTGAGCTTTACCCAATTTAGTTCTTGGCTCATATTCGCTGTGATCATTGAATTGGGAAGAGGGGTTTGAATTGGGTGCTTTTTTGCCAGTTGGGTATTTTTTAAAAATCCCTTCGATCAAGCCTATGAAGCCTTTTAGCTTGATGATCTGATCCAAAGTTTGCCGTTGATGAAATGTATGGAAACCTAACAAAGGAAATACGTCTATCAGAATATTAATCTAGCATTTGTCGACTGATGTGGAAATAGAATCATGCTTCTGTAATGACATCGGTTAAAGATTCTAAATTGTGATTGTTCTCTTCTTCAATTGATCCTCTTATCGTGATCCAAAAATTTCCATTCTTGAGTGTGTTAGAAGAGGAAATAAAATGGTCTCCTGTCAGTCACAAAATGGTTTCCTTATTCTTCTTAATATTTCTTTTTGCAGTTATCCAAATCATACAATTTCTTCTGATAAAACGCAGAGACAATTTATGGTTATTTTTAAGGGGTTTTGAGTTTATAACTGCTGGTTGTAAGAAGGGGAGAAGCCATGAACACCTTTCTTATAATGTTAATTTTTTTAAAAAAAATTTTGGGTTTCTTGAAGATATTCAGTTTGCCCTGAACTTTTACAGTAAGTGGTATTAATGCATCGTGTGATCCATCTTTTTTCACAAACATGCAAACTATGGAATTTCCCTGTCATGCAAACTAGGGATATTATAATTATGTCAAGGGGAAATCTTTTCTTCCTTTCATCTACCCTTTCCTCGTCTTCGTCTACTTGTATCATCTTCCTCGTTTCCTTTTTCTAATCCATAATTCTGCTTAAAAGATAAATATTAATAGGTAAGAATATTTTTCTTGGTTTATCGGTTTGTCAGGGGCTCTGCCATTTCTTAGGCGCTTCACCTACAAGGAGATTAAGAGAGCAACAGATGGCTTTAGCAGAGTAATCCCCGGCAGTGGCGGCACCACTTACAAAGCCCATCTCGTTGACGGAATTGCGGGCTTGGTGAGGAAGGTCAAACCTGTTGACCCGTTACGAGACGATGGTGCGACTGCCTTTTATGGCGAAGTCCTCTTCTTGAGCCGCCTCCATCACTGCCACATCATCCATCTCCTTGGTTTCTCCGAAGAGCACGGCAGGTCAACGCCACAAATTTTGCCCCTTCTGGGTTCAAAATTTGTTTATGTTGATGTTTTCGTCACTCCTGACATTGACTTTTGAAAATTCAATGGCAGGTTCCTCGTGTTCAGCTACACGGAGAATGGGACCCTGAGGGAGATAATCCATGGTACATGCCCTCTGACCTGACTGTTGACTTTTTCTCACCGTTGACTCTTCCACCCTTTCTGTGGGTAGACCCTCTGAGGACTCCATTGACTTGGCGGGCGCGGCTCCGGATAATTGTCGACATCGCCGCCTCCCTGGTGGGCATTGCTCAAAGCAGATGAACTAATTCAAATGTTATGGTTGACTATTCGCGCCGGTCATGTGAGTTGACTCTCTTAGATTTGACTTTAGCTTGACCATGCAGGAGTACCTATGTCTATTCTGTGATCCCCAGCCAAGAAATCTCACGGTCTCCGCCGAGACAATTTTCCTTGATGGCGGCGTCATGGCCAAGGTGAGCTAACTGATGACTGACCCATTTTCTCCCAGAATTCAGTTAGTTTGACTTTTTTCCTACACCGGAATGCCAGCTGTCCGCAGTCGGGTTGATGAACGTCTCCGAGAAAGTCAGCAGATCCCCCGCTGACGTAGATTCCAAGGGTGGGTCCAGATCTCCCGGAGCGTTGACTTTGGGGCAAATGGGTTGACTTTTGATTGTGGACTTTACGCAGGGGACCGGTCGGTCCTGTTCCAGCTTGGGGCTCTGATTCTGGAGCTGGTGACTGGTCAATCATTTGGAAGTCAAGGAGCAGATCTAGTCCGTTGGATCGAGGGGTCTGACTTTTCGCGGTCAATGGAGCAGATGGTTGACTCTGACCTCGGCGAGGCCTACGACTCGGGGGAGCTGAGGAACTTGCTCTCTGTGGCCAGGCTCTGTGTCTCAAAAGTCAACGGTGGTCCTTCTTTCTCCATTTCTCATGTCCTCAGATTCTTGCAGAGTAAGCTCGAGCCCTGCGGCGCAAATTTTTGAGTGCCATTCATTTTGTTAGTTCTTCTGGTCAGATTAAGAAGGGAATTAATCCGATTAAGGGAGAGAAAGAAGGATCGAATTAGCCAGAAACAAAATAAGAGAAAGTTCAAGAGAGACAGAAATTCATAGAAACAGAAGAGAGAAATGGGAGAGAGAGAGGGAGGGACAGAAATAAAAAGGAAGATATATATATATATATATATATATATATATATATATATATATCTGAAGGAATGCAGAGAAACGATGAAAGGTAGGAAGTTACAGAGAGACAGGCAAATAGAAACAGAAGAAAGATACAGACAAACAAAAGGAGAGAAACAAATGATACAGAACAGGAGAGAGGTATAGACAAGCATGGAGATGAACAAAGAAAGGTGGGAAAGTTACAGAGACCAAAATTAGAGGACAGGGAAAGATACATAATTAAACAACTCGAAACTCTGAGTATGGGACAGGATAAGAAAAGAAGAGACAAAACGGAAAGTGATGGAAGGAGACAAGTTAAAATAGATGATAGAGGCAGACAAATAAAGATAAACAGATAGATGAGAAGAGAGAAAGAGAGCGATTGCGAGAAAGTTAAACAGGGAGAGAGAGAGAAAGGGCCTTGTGGAGATTGAATCAAAACTGTTTTGTTTCACTCAAAAGTCAACGCGAAGAACTCGTAGTAGACAGAGGAAGGCGGCTCCATGAGCTTAAACCCCCGTTTACTTTCTCTTCCACCAACAACCCTGATGTTCAGGGGCTGAGCCCTGCAGTCGAAGCAGCGGTCTCCGACGTGTTCGTGCCCCCTGTTCCACTGCTTATGGCCACATTCAGCCGCAGCGGCCGTCCTTGCAATTCCTGAAAACCCATCAACAGAAAAAGAAGCTCAAATTCTGATACTTGCTACGCTTTCCCTGGGTCCTCGCTCGCGTTGTTACTAAATGGGAGATGTTAAGATTCAAATGCTTATCACAATGCCAAAAGCCATAGCTGGTAGAAAGGGAGCTACTTTCCTCTAAAACTATTTGGGGTAGGGTGTTGACTTCAACAGCCCCCCTCAACATCTGCCCCTCCAAGACTCCGCATATTGCGTAATTGATTCAGACCCAAACCTAAGCTCTGATACAATTTTAAGATTCAAGTGCCAATCACTGAGCTAAATGCCATAGCTAATAGAAAAGGGCTATGTTTCCTCTTAAACAATTCTAGGCACGGTGTTGACTTCAACGTATCCCCTCAACAACTGCCTCCAAGGTTCAGTGTGTTGCCCCTATGATTCAATCACTCAACCTGGTCTCTGATAGCATGTTAAGATTCAAGACACGTACCACCCCATTCATGGCGGCGAGGGCTGACTGGGCATCTTCGTCAGAGGCGAAGGAGACGAATCCGTAGCCTCTTGACCGGGCAGTGTCCCGCTCATAGATGACCTTGGCGCCGAGAAGCCCCTCGCAGCCGGAAAACGCTGCTCTGAGGTCAGTGGAGTTGACGAGCCAGCTGAGGTTACCGGCGTAGAGCTTGTGCTCGCTGTCGATGAAGCTCCGACGAGCCTCTCTGATCTTCGGGCCCATCACCTCCCTCTCTCCTCCTCTGGGCACCTCTGGGAAGTTCACCTTCACCGTCCTCCCGCCCAGTTGCTGCAAGAGATTGCGCAATTGTAAGGACCAAGCTAGCTGGAGACAGCAGCTGGGGAGCTTACAGTTCCGTCTAACATGCGGATGGCTGACAATGCCTCGTCGGCGCTGCCCATCGTGACGAAGGCAAAGCCCCTGCTTCTGTCTGTGACACGATCATACACAACCTGTGAACCGAACGTTAGAAGAAGAATAAGAAGAAGCTAAAGTAGTAATAAGAAACTAGAAGAAGCTAGAAGTAATAATAAGAAACTAAAAGAAGCTAGTAGTAATAAGAAACTAGAAGAAGCCAGAAGTAGTAATAAGAAACTAGAAGAAGCTAGAAGTAGTAATTAAAAACTACAAGAAGAAGCTAGAAGTAGTAATTAAAAACTACAAGAAGAAGCTAGAAGTAGTAATAAGAAACTAGAAGAAGCTAGAAGTAGTAATTAAAAACTACAAGAAGAGGCTAGAAGTAGTAATAAGAAACTAGAAGAAGCTAGAAGTAGTAATTAAAAACTACAAGAAGAAGCTAGAAGTAGTAATAAGAAACTAGAAGAAGCTAGAAGTAGTAATTAAAAACTACAAGAAGAAGCTAGAAGTAGTAATAAGAAACTAGAAGAAGCTAGAAGTAGTAATTAAAAACTACAAGAAGAAGCTAGAAGTAGTAATAAGAAACTAGAAGAAGCTAGAGGTAATCATAAGATATTAGAAGAAGCTAGAAGTAGTAATAAGAAACTAGAAGAAGCTAGAAGTAGTAATAAGAAACTAAAGAAGCTAGAAGTCGTAATTAAAAACTACAAGAAGAAGAAGAAGCATAAACGAAGGTAAAAGATGTTTTTAAGAGAAGAATCATCAAGAAAATAAAGGAAGTTATGAGCAAACTATAACAAGAAGAAGCATCACGAAGATTAAGTACGTTATCAGATAAATTTAACACGAAGAAGCATCAAGAAGATAAAAAATCTGTAAGCAAATTATAATAACAAGATCTGAGCAAACTATAACAACAAGAAACACGAAGAAGATAAAATAACATGTGAGCAAAGTATACTCAGAAGAAGCATTAAGAAGATCAAAAAGTTAAAACAAACTAGTAGAATAAGAAGAAACATTTAAAAAAAAAAACTACAAGAGGAGGAAAACTAAATTAGAAAAAACTAGCAGAAGTAGGAAGAAATCAGAATCAGAAGAACAAGAACGAGAACAAGATCAAGAACAAGAATACGATGGGGACGAGGGAACCTATAAGCAAACCATAATAATAAGAAGCATGAAGAAGATAAAACAAGTTATGAGCAAACTATAACAACAAGAAGCATGAAGAAGCATTTAGAAAAACAACTTAAAGAGGTAAGAACAAGAGGAAGAATAAATAAGAAAAAGCAAGCAGAAGTAGGAAGAAATCAGAATCACAAGAACAAGATCAAGAACAAGACAAAACGAGGGAACCTCAACGGAGGAGACAGAGCCAGCCTCGGAGAAGGCCTCGGCGAGGTCGGACGGGGTCAGCGAGTAGGGAAGATTGCCGACGTACAGCCGCCGCGCCGCGTCGGCGCCGCCGGACGACGGCGGCGCCGCCCGCCGCGTCTCAGCGGCGCCGCCGTCAACCTCGTCGTCGCCGCCGTAGTAAGTGTCCATGGAGGCGGCGGCGCCGCCAGCCTCTCGCCGTCGCCCCCATCGCCGAACAAAGCAAGACAAGGCTGGCGCCCTGGCTCGACTGCTCAGCAAGAGCTTGCCGCTCGTCTTCTCGCCGGAGCTCCGCCGCGAAGCTCCGCCGAGGCTGACCAAACCTCCGACCAAGCTCGTCGCGGCCGCCATGGCCGCGGCTATGGAGATCGGATAAGCTCGCCTTCTCTCTCTATCTCTCTCTATCTCTGTAATCTGTACATCTCTCTCTCTGGTTTAAGGTTCAGAACGGAAGACGAACGGGACGGGACGGGTGGCTATTTCGTCATCCGTCATCCGTCATCCTTCTATCTGTGTTAATAGCGGTTTTAATTGTCCCTCTGATGGGAAGGGAAGGAAACGGCCCTTCATTTAGTCATCTGTCACGGATATAGTGCAGGGACGCGGACGGGATGGTTTTTTCGTCCATGGACGAAAAGATTGTTCATGGACAAAATTTCGACTTCGATTGAACGAACTGTCCCGTACTGAGGCCTTGGACGGGGGGACGGTAACTTCCGGATGAATTTTTTTGGGTTTATTTACTTTAACTTTTTTGGTTTATTTTTGTGTAGAAGAAGCAGTCTCTCATGTTCCCACATACCCGGGTTGAATTTTCTGAAATCACAGTATATCAAAAGATAAACACAGGGCCTTAAATTCATCATCAAGATTTTAAGAATGATTTATCTATTCACAAAGAATTCATTTCTCTAATATACTTGTGTCTCAGGATGTATTGACCTAAATCAAACCACTACATTAGTGACTCTAAAAATTCTTGAAGATTGTTGTTAATTTGGAGCCTGGAATCCTCGGCAGGTGGACTATCTCTTGAGTAACTGAAACAACACATCTGGCCAGGACTTTGAGGCAAAATAGCTTTCTTCTGCATAATAGAGTCATTCATATAATAAACTCCAGTACATTAGGGTTCATATTCATTCAGGGTAATGATGATGATGATGACAATGACAGATTAATAACCTAAATGATAGTCATCTTCCCATCATTCATTTCATATCTAAAATGATAGATGAAATTCAGCATTGACAATGACAGTGATAAATTCAGTGTTATATGCCATTAAGCCAAATCATTAAAGTCACAGAATCATTAATCGCTTACCCATATTTATTTCTATCTTCTTCTCTCAATTTCCTCATAACTAAGAGAATCACAGGTGACGGGGGGTATGAAACGACCTAAGGGGACCTCTGAAGCATGCCAAAGGGGACCTTTGAAGCATGCCACTTTAGGCCGGGAGACCTCTAAGGCGATGAAAACATGGGTTGGATGAAAACATTAAATAAATTCAGATGTCTTGTCCACCGTAGAGTTCTGTTTGTCCTCTTCAGTGTTATGTCCTCTTCAGGCCAAGCAGAAAAATCAAAGCTCCAAAACTTCAAATGGTGAGATAAAAGAAGTCAAGAACAATCAACTTTAGCTGTAATGAACTCAAACAAAAGCTCTTTTTTCTTATTAAGCAGCAGAAAAATCCCTTCCCTGAGCTAGGCCATCATCAGATGGGAGAGTGATAAGATAGGGGTGAAAGTGAGAAGAGAGAGTGAGAGAAGAGAGAAAGAAAAGAGAGAGTGTGAGAGATGGGTGAAGGAATAGAGAGAGAGGGAGATAAGAGAGAAATCCTTGGAGATATATGTTAAGACAGAAATTAAACTACGCATAGTTGTCAAATTCTAAAAGCATTTCTACAACAAGTCATTAAGAAATAAGAAAGAACGATAAATAATTATTTCTTGTCGTGGAAATAGAACCAGTAGTTTGAAGAGCAGTTTGACATCGCCTTTGATGTGTATGAAGATGTATGTTACGTCCCATAGAGTGCCTTCCAGGTGTTCCTCTTCGTTATTCTGTTAGATGGAATGGACAAAAATATTAGTAGGGAACATAATAATGCAAAAGAATGAAAGAGATTGAACATTACTTACCGATGCATAAATTTTCATCATTGTCGATGTCATCATCTGAGTTTGAGGAGCATTGGTCTAGACGATGGAACCATGCTCGTAACACCATCAGCATCTCAGCGCTCTCTGCATCAAGGTGGGATCTTTGATATGTGGTGATGCCTTGGCTGACAAAGAAAAGTCATTCCACTTGTGCACTTGACGGGCTTATGACAAGATACTAAAGCACAATTTTGGATAACTTTGGAAAGTATCGTGTGCCGACCTCCTTCCACCAGCTTTAGAGAGTATCTTCCTCCTCACTGCATGAGATGTTGAGATACTTCTGTACCTCTTTTTGGGCATTGAGCGTGGTCGCTGATGATGGCTCGATCACATAAACTGCCATCTAGAGGTGAGATAATGCGGTGGTCGTCGACCTTCTAACACTTTTCCCTGCTCCGACTCATAGTTAGTTGTGTTTGGATCTGATGTATTATCCAAAAGACTGCCAAGATAGGAGAGCACATTCTGGAGGTATGACAGATCCACTACCTCTAATTTTGAAAGTGGATCCAATGTTGCCGCTGTAGTAAAGGTTTGATTGCGCTAAAGTAAGATTGTGTATTGCATCTGTTTAGAATGCATAGCACCGCACACGGTCTGCAATGCATCCCTTTGCTCTAATTGCAATGCTTCCCCTGAATTCTGCATAGCCTCTTCAAGGTGAGTTGTAAACTCAACGACTAGTGATGTTACTCCTGTGATTGGTAATTTCTTCTTTGGATAGACAAATTTAGAACTGTCACACAATGGCATGAGGACTCCCACATATTCATCAAGCATCTCTCAGTCATTTTGACAAATGTCATAGTCCTTAGTTGATGTCTATATGAATGGTAGACCATATTGTTGAGCACTTCTCTCTTGGAAAGAGCACGCTCGAACATTTGAAGCGTGGAGTTCCAATGCGTTGGGCAGTCAACCTTTATTTTGTTTGAATTTGAAAGTCTGAACATTTTGCAAAGGTCAAACTATTTTTCAACATAGTTATGTGGAGCCTTGAATGGCATTAACAATGGCTCTTACGCGAGAAACAACTGCTCCCAATGGTGCAAGTTTGGATGATGTACTATCTTATCATCCATGGCTGATTTAACTAGTTTATTGGTGTCTAGCAATGCCTTTGTGCAAAAATTTCTTACGCGTAGCGTACTACTCTCTGGTGCTTGTGGATTACAAATAATCTTCAATACATCCTGGACTACGAGGTTGAGGATGTGGGTGACGCATGGTATGTGGCGTTCCATAGTGAATTGAGGATTCACGGTATTCAATGCCCACAATGGAGGCTACCATCATTTTGTTGTTAGATGCATTTTCTGTAGTAATGGTACAATGCTTTGACTCGGTGCCATATTTGTATATAACTTCCATGACGATCCTCGCCAAGTTTGCACCGCTATGTGATCCTTTGATGTGTCGAAAACCAAGAAGTAGTTCACTGAGCTTCCAATTGGTGCCAACCCAATGGGCATTGATACCTAATAAGGTGATGTTATTTCTGGATGTCCAAGCATCTACAATAAGAGAGACACTTTGGACGTCAGCAAACATGGCCATCAATTTTCCTTGCACTTTTCTATACATCCTTTCTGTTGTTTCTTTCACAACATCTGGACCAGGGACCTCCCCCTACACTTCTATCCCATAGAACCATAGTCTTTGGAAGGACTTCTTCACAAAGAAGGACTTCTTCTTGACAAGTCACCAAGGTCAATCATTGTCTTAGATAAACCTAACAAATTCCTCCTTAATTTGCTCCATGGTGAGGCCGCTTAGATACAACTTGTTGCATTGTAAGTCATATTGGAGACGAGTAACCTGCTTCATCGAAACTCCCCTGATGTCATCATGCAACTTGCTCCAAATGTCTCCAAAACATGTTTGTGCTCTTATCTATATTTCACTTGATGATGACCCTATGCTTGGGGTTTTGAGCTTGACAAATCATACACTAGTACTGGTACAGGCCAATTTCAATAAATAAATCTAAAATTTTGGACCAATTGTGTATTTTGCTTCAAGACGAGATGTTCTCATCAACCTCTATCTCAAGGTATTCAGCAGATACTTCCAACATAGCCCTAGCAGTCTAATTCGGGGTGGTACCAGATGCAGGCTCCATTACTCTATTTTTTGTCACCATGAAAGGAGCATGCATTAGAAAATTCAGAATAAATAACAGTTATGAATCAGAAATACTTTATTTAGTTTCATTACATCAAGAGAGAGAGATGTGTTAAGAGAGAGATGCACTAGTGAGAGGGGTGGAGAGAGAGGGAGTGAGATGGGTGAAGACTGAAGAGAAATAGAGGGATTGAGAGAGGGGCCAAAAGACAAGGGGGAGTGAGGGATGTGTTATCATTGAGAGAGGGCAAACAAATTTGATTTCAATAGATAATTTGATTTCTATGATTTTCCATAGATAATCAATTTCAGGATAATGAATACTATCCTACATCTAAAATGTCAATCATCACTTTTACAAATGGGTCAAGAGTTCTACAGAAGAAATTAAATATTATTATGGGTATCATAAATTTTTAGGTACGTGCGCTCAATATTTTCATGAAAAACACTGGCCACCAAAACAAATATCAATCATCTCTAAAACAAATTAAATAGTTATGCAAACGAGATCATCGATAATCATGAGCTTGGCATTTTCTTAGATGAAAGCATGCATTTGTGATATGCATCATTTCATATCCTAGAGGATTTTAAATCCAATAAAATTCATACCACCGCCGTCCTGTTAAATCACGTCGCCTACCGCCCCATTTCAGCCCGTCTGTTCATGTCCCACTGATTTCTGTCCCATTAAATTATATCCCCCTCCACCCCATTTCTGCCTTCCCAGTCCTGTTCCACCATGTTCTGAACTGTATTTCACGTCCCATCTGGTTTCATTCCCTTTCCATCATTTTTCAACCTGTCTCGTCCCGTCACATTACGTTTGACGAAGGCAAATTGCGTAATAAAATTTTTAATGGTCGTTGTAATTTTAATTTGCCTACAATCAAATAAAATTTATAAAAATAGAAACTTACTCATGTATAGCGTGAGCAAGGTCGTCTCCACAGGGACTGGCCTTTAGGTTTAAATTCAATAGTTGAGTTATCTTTATTAAATTGTAATAATGATACTAAAGATAATAGGAATGAGAAGAGATAAGTAAGAAGAAAGTATAGAGGATATTAGTTTAATAAGATATGTATAGAAAAGGGAATGTTAGATATATATAGATATACCTTAATAGCTACTAAGAAGAAGAAAGGATTAGGCTATTAGGTACTATTTCTAAGAATGAGAGTAGTTTAGCGAGTGATGGAATCAGGTTGCTTAATATAAGTAGTAGTAATAAGAGGACGGGGGAGAGAAAAGGAGTTTTAGAGATGTATATATATATTAATAAGCTAGATGGGAAGATAATAAGTGAGTACCTAGCTATAATATGATAAGTAAGAACTTAAGTAGTGTAAAGAGGCTTTAGAAAGGGGTAGAAGATATTAGTGATTAAGAAATTTTGTATAACTATAGAATAGGTTAGAATTACAAAGTACTACTTATATAGATCACATTCTTATCGCAGATTTATTATAAGCAGATTTAGAGGTTTTATATATTTATATAGTTTTTATAGATTTCTCTATGGTCTAGTTAATAAATTATAGGTAGATTTAGTCGAACACCTGAAAGGTGTTCGACCAAATTTCCAAGAGGTGGACGAAATTAGAGAGTTATATATATGATATTGTAATTTTTATACGTTTTTTGTTTTAATTTTTTTAGGGGAAATCGAAGATACCACGATCTTTCGTCGAACGCCCTTAAGGTGTTCGACGAATTACTCGAATGAGAAGAGGGAGAGTAATTTTGTTCACGTGTTTTCGTTTTAGTAAAAGAAAGAAACGGGCACTTCTGTCGAACGCCAGCAGGGTGTTCGACAGAATGCCTGAAAGAGATTTGAAATTAGGAGAGAGAAGAGTAACTGAGTGATTCTGTCGAACGACCGCAAGGTGTTCGACAGAATGCCCGGAAGAAACGTAGATATATTGTTTAAATTTTTTATAAGGTTGAACTTAGGCAGATCGAATATGGTTCATCGAACACACTAGGTGTTCGATGAAATGCCTATAAGAAATCAGTAAATCAAAACAAATAGAAACTGCAATTATATGATGAAATGTTTGATACACTTTTTTTTTTTTGGCCGCCAAGCTCAAGACAGATGTATAGGGATAATCTACAGAGATCAAACCTCACAGAACGCCCTGATTTAGAGAGCAGATGTGGCGGCACCGGTCGCTGCTGCCGAACTCGATTTCTGACTCTCCTCCTCCGTCCGGGTGCGATTCGATGAAGAAAGGACCTCTGAGATCTTCTCGAGAATCCTCTGAGCTTTAGAGGTGTGTCACGGCACCTCGTCGACTACTCGGTCACCTGCGAGAGCTCTCCGCCGTCCCTGTGTTCTTACGGTCGGAGATGAAAAAATTTGGGGCTCTCGGCCCCTTTTAACGGTCTGGGACGTGCCCCAGAGGCCGTCAGATGGAGGAGGATGGCCATGGGAATCCTCCCGGGCCGTAGGATCGCTGCTGGTCCCCCCTCGCCGGCCGAGAACGGCCTCCGGCCGGCGGAGTCAACGGCCAGGGGCAGAAGAGAACTGAACTGCTCCTGGTCGTTCGATGGGCTTCATTTGGGATCGACGGCTGCGATTAAGTTGCAGCCGTGGACCCTGATATGGACGGTGTGCCCGGTCTCCTAACCCGTCAGCATCCAGTCATCAATGCGTCTTCTTATTCATCCACGCCTCCCCGCGACCCTCGTCAGCCTCTCTCATGCGATCCGATGTGGGCCTGCGCGGGCTCGACCGTGAGCCTGCGTGGGCTCCACTATGGGCCTGCTGTGTGCGCGATATTGGGGCCTCTCCTTGTGAATGGGCCTCGCCAGCGGCTGGGCTGGCTTGAGCGCTGAGCGTTCGCTGGCCTAGCTGCTTGCTTGAGGCCCAGTCCTTGAGTCGCTCCATAACTGGCCCAATAAAAATAAATTTTTTATCTTTACATCTATATTTTTTCCTTGTTCAATAAGACTTCTCCATCTCCTCCTGCAAATTAAATACCATTTTTTTTCTCCCTGCGATTTCATGGAAAATATGCTGAATAGAACATTAGAAATTTAAATAGGTCTTGATCAGCTGCGTATATCCAAGAAAATTCAAAGTAAACAATAGGCAGAGCCAAGCTGACGAGGGCCAATTAGAGGGCATACGCTAGACGAGATGAAGAATGTCATTGCATAGTTTATATGCATGAATGATTCACCGTGGAGCATTGTTCAGAATGTCGCGTTCAAGGAGATGTGGTGCAAAGTGACACTGCTCGACTTGGATCCTCCTAGTGCGAAGGTCATTAAGCAGAGGACCATCCAAATGCATGGACCCATGAGCAAGATGTGAAGGAGCTATGGGACAACGTGGACCAAGTGTCCCTCACTATAGATGCGTGGGCTGTAGAGAACGCTACTGGATTTCTAGGCATCACTGTCCATTGGATGGACGATAAATGGGTGTACCGAGAGCAGGTACTTGCCATCGGGGAAATGGTCGGTAAGCACGATGGGGACAACATGGCGTCCATCGTTCTCCAAGCCCTAGAAGAATTCTGTCTGCGGCCGAAGGTCAGCATTCAGCTTGAAACTTATCTTATTAATTAAACATGTGACTTTACATGTGACTGGTATTTATGGAAGTTTACGCCGTGACCACTGATAATGCCTTGGCGAACAAAAAGATGTTGGCTTTGATGGCAAAAAAGACAAAGAGCGTCAACCCGACATTTAGCGCCAGAAGGCACGTCCCATGCGTTGCACACATTCTGAACATTATCGTGCAAGTGACAATAAAAAGCTTTGGCATTCCTTCGGCCCAAGCTGTAGAGCCCGAAGAAGGCGACGTGACCAGGACAGCAGACGAGTATGACATCAACCATGACAACGAGATCAGAAATATATTCTCAGCATCCGACGACAACGACGGAGCACGCCGGCTGTTATGTTTGGGTGATGCAGTTGTGAAGGTGCGGACACTAGTGCACAGTATTCGAAGCTCTACTCAATGGAGAGAACATTATGCAAAAGCATGTGAAGACGACCCCG
Organism: Wolffia australiana; assembly: GCF_029677425.1. Lineage (NCBI taxonomy): Eukaryota > Viridiplantae > Streptophyta > Magnoliopsida > Alismatales > Araceae > Wolffia > Wolffia australiana. The sequence continues at coordinate 13,032,963 of NC_135842.1, forward strand.
AAGTCGAGGACTCTAACATGGTCGTCTTAGACTGTCCGACCCGATTGAGCCGCACTTACCCTATGTTAGCCATCGTCGCCGTGAAGAAGCGTGATGTAATTGATGAAGTGTTGAAGGTTTTTGGCTAGAAGGGAAAGGCGATAAAGATGTCGAAGGACGAGTGGGAGTTGGTGAAAGAATTTTGTCGCATCCTTGCACGGTTCGCTGTATCCACCGATCTTGTTTTCAAGATAGTGACACCTGCAATATGTGATGTATTATATCTCATAGACAGCCTCAAATCACACATGGAGGAAGTGGTCCAGCAAATCGAAGATGGAAATTTCTTCACATGCGTACGGCAGTAGCATGAAGGAGATCGTTCCAACATGGCACAAGCGTGTAAGGTGATGCATTGCAAGCTTGCACAATATGTAGAGATCTTGTGGGCAACTGAGCCAAACACCGGCGCGGCATTGATGGATCGATTCCACAAAGGGGCAATGCTCCATCCGGGTGTCCGAGAAGCAACCATCTCATACGTACGGTCCTTGCTACCATGTGACTCGCTGAGGCATGGACCTAGAGGGGACACTAAAGAGGGGCACTCAAGAGGTAAAGAGTTGGACTCTTGGCTACAGAATGTTATGCAGAAAGTGAGACTGGCACCTACGTCAACGAGGTCGGTCTGGGACGCGTTCAACCAATACATAACGGAGGTCGTGCCTAATGAGGGAGAGTTCACTCCACTATCTTGGTGGGCCAGCACAAGGGCGAAGCGCTTCCCATTACTTGCAGCCATTAAGAGGGAGCTGTTGTTTGTATGTGCGACAAGCGCTCCTGTCGAGTGCATGTTCTCGGTGGGCAACACTATTGTCATCTACAAGAGATCACGTCTGTCGCCGATAAGCATTGATACACTCATCACTGTGAAGTGTTGGCTCCGTGCGGACAACAAACAATGGTACACTGTCATTGATCTGGATTCGTATGGCGAGGATGGACAAGATGGGGTAGTCGCATGTGCTCGAGGTACACATCAACTAAATTGACTACATTTTTTTCATTTCTTACGTAATCGTCGTTATTTATTTCTTATCTTTCGCTATGCAGATGATGACCAAGTAAGCACAAATCTCTGACAGAGCCGTGGGGAAATTCCTAGGGGAAGGGCGTGTTTTTGACGATTACATATTACAGAAGGCCTCCTTTGTTTAAAACTTTGCACCACTGTCCTTTTTATTATTGAATTTTGTTAAAAATTTAGACTTAACCATTTATATAAATTAATATTTTTATTTATTGAATTTTGCAACATTTTCCTAAGAAATTGTTGAATTTTTCAAAATTATAAATGTACACGTAACCAAATAAGTTAATTACCTAGTTCAATTTACCATGTATTTAATAATATAAATATTGGTTCCATAAACCATGTTGAAGCACCAAAAATTGAGGGAGAATTTATTTAAAATTTTTTCAACATTTCCCAAAAAAATTGTTGAATTCTCAAAAATTAATAATTCACACTTAACCACACGAGTAAATTATTTAGTTCAAATCTGCACTTTATTTAATAATATAAATATTGATTAAATAAAAATTTTGAAGCACCAAACAGTGGGGGAGAAATCATTTAAAAAATTTCTAACATTTTCCTAAGAAATTGTTGAATTTTCCAAAATTATAAAGTTACACCTAACTAAACAAGTAAATTATTTAGTTCAAATCTGCACTTTATTTAATAATATAAATATTGGTTCAATAAACCATGTTGAAGCACCAAAAAGTGGGGGAGAATTTATTATAAAAATTTTCAACATTTTCCTGAAAAGCTGGTGAATTTCCCAACATTATAAAGTTACACTTAACCACACAAGTAAATTACTTAGTTCAAATCTACAGTTTATTTAATAATATAAATATTGGTTAAATAAACCATGTTGAAGCACCAAATATTGGGGGAGAATCTATTTTAAAATTCTGCAACATTTTCCTGAAAACTGGTGAATTTCCCAACATTATAAAGTTACACTTAACCGAACAGGTAAATTACTTAGTTCAAATCTGCAATTTATTTGGTAATATAAATATTGGTTAAATAAACCATGTTTAAGCACCAAATATTGGGGGAGAGTTTATTTAAGAAAATTTGCAGCATTTCCTAAAGAAATTGTTGAATTTTCCAAAAATTTTAAATGTAGACGTAACCAAATAAGTTAATTACCTAGTTCAAATTTGCACATGATTTATTAATATAAATATTGGTTAAATAAAGTGGGAGATAATTTATTTAAGAAATTTTCAACATCTTCTTAAAAAATTGTTGACTTTTCAAAATATTATTTTTTTCCAAACATTAATTGCGAACTTCGAGTATGCACTTTTAATTTTGTAAAATTCTATTATATTAATTTCGTTCAAAGATTAATTGTGGCCTTTGAGTATGCACTTATATATTTTTTGACATTTGGTTCAAAAAGTTGGGGGAGAATGTATTTCAGAATTTTTGTAGCATTTTCCTAAGAAATTTTTGAATTTTCCAAAATTATAAATGTACACGTAACCAAATAAGTTAATTACCTAGTTCAAATTTGCACTTCATTTATTAATATAAATTTTGGTTAAATAAACCATGTTGAAGCACCTAAAAGTGGGGGAGAATTTGTTTAAGAAATTGGCCTAAAAATGTGTTTACTTTTCGAAATATTAATTTCGGTTAAACATTAATTGCGAGCTTCGAGTATGCGCTTTTATTTTTGTAAAATTCCATTATATTAATTTCTTTCAAACATTAATTATTAGATTTGAGTATGCACTTAGATTAATACGTCATAGGGACATATCTAATGTTTACAAGACGTAGCATCTGTGGGCGCGCTCTATGGGATTTATATATATGACGGCTGAGGCAACTTTATACCTCAAAAGAATTTAGAAATCTCCCATTTGGGATTGTGATGGAATGGGAAAAAATATGCGGATACCGGTTACCGATACCCGGATATCAAAAACCGATATCCGGATATCGAAAACCAATATCCAGCATACGGTATCCGTCGTGTCCCTCTACCTACGGTATCCGGTACTGATATCCGTCTACCCCTTAGAGACGGATATCGTCCGATATCCGATATCCGATATCCAACACTGTCCCATTTTTTTCTGGATATTGGATATCGGTTGTTCGATATCGGATATCGGTTGGGCGAACCCTAAATTCTCCATATTAGGATCTCATCATAATTCACCAATTCCACTCATGTATTCATGGCCTTCATAATAAGCATCACATGTGCACTATAGTGAATACAATCTATTAATGAACAAGATATGTATTGTGTGATTAGCTTGGTGACCACATATATTTCCATCACTTAACCCTCTTTAGAGACTATGTCAAAAGAGACATGAATTGAAGGACTAAATCCATAAATTCAAATTTGGAAGCTGGTTTCCTATCGGAGGATAAATGTTTGGTTACTTTCTTGAATATTTGGAATTAGATGCAAGGGTTGAGAACATTGGTCCTCCTCTATTGAAACTTGTCTTCCCCCTCCTTATATCCCATCCTTGAATTATGTCCCAATTTATTGTTGCTGTCCTTAGTGCATTAGTTTTCTAGGTTTCACTATTTCTTAAGGGTGTCAAAATGAGACAACATTGATCCCGATTAGTTGATCTTGATAAAATGAAGAAAAAAACACCAGCTTGGGCCCTAATTTATGTGACAAATAAGGTTTGTGTGTTACTTTTAAATCTTCACATGTTTCTTTTGTCTTTGTCACTAGATTGTGAAACATAACCTGTATCAAAACATACTAAAAAGTTATCTTGTAGCAAAATTCATGAGATATTTTGTACACTGATAAACTCAAATTTAGGATGTTAGTTTATCGTTGATATTTGAGTTAATCAATAATGGATTTATGAAATTTTACTCATAAAATAATTTGACTAGTTAGTAATGAGCAAGGATCGTCTCCATAGGAAATGGTATTAGGGTTTAAATACTCCTTAAATAATTATTCAAGGGCTATGAGAGGATATACATATGAAATATAGAATAATGATGTGATGAATCCAAAAAGGTGATAATTGTAAAGATGCTATGAATACAAATATGATGAATTGGTAGGAGGACATGGATAGATCAAATGGAAATGCAAGTGTGAGACATATGAAGATGTGAAGTGATAATGTATTTAGAATATGAATAAGAATATATGATGATGGAATGGGTGAATAAATGTGATTGGATGTGGATAGATGATGTTGAAATAGAATGGTGGAAGAAGGGATGCTAATGATCTAACCAATGGATGTGATAGAAGAATGGATATGTAGTTGGGAGATGGAGAAGGATGATGGTCTAGATGATTTAGATAGTTTGTATGAGATAAAGCTGATGAGATCAAGATCATAGATGGCTGTGGTAGGGTGAGATTATAGAAGATGGTGATGATAATAAGATGATGATTAAAATAAGGATGCATATCTTAGTAAAGGGATGTGAAGGAGATACACCAATGTAAGGCAAGAGACTAACCTAAGATCCTATGTTCCACCAGGATCAAGGCACATTTCTGATACAGATCAGCCTCTCCTCTTCTCTGTTGATCTTTCCCAATCACTCAAAACACCAAGAACAGCTTGATGGACCTTCAAAACCCTCACTCTCTTTCAATCAGCCTCTTTAGGAGGAAAAGAGCTCAAATATTGTTTTGACAAAAATTTGAGGCTCTATTGTAGATCCAACTGTATGAATGGAGAGGTGGGAAAAGGAAGCTCCACTCAAAATTTTGATGAAAAATTAATATCATAAAAATAAAAATATCAAAACATTTCTAAAATGTAAAACTATACTTGTTTTTTATAACATTTAATTTTTCAAGACCTCCCTCTGGATTCCACCCTCATGCTGTGCTTAATGAGGAAATTCCAATAAATTTTTTTCATAACTCGAAATTGTTCGATGACATAATTAACCTCAATTTATCATTTATCAATAAACTTGGTAGTATAATTACGTTCATATTTTCTTAATCCTTCTTGATCATCTCGAGTTTTTATGATATGTTTCCATATTTTGTCACTCATTCACTAATATTGAATACATCAGTTACAAAATTTGTAAATATTATTCATTATAAGATATAAGTTTCATATGGGATAAGTCATCTTCAAAAGAAATGAAAATAAAAATATTTATGTGAACGGGTGGACAGTATTGGGAATATTTTTTGTATAAAGAAGAAGGAAACACTCATTATGTTCTTATCTTTCAGGCCATAAGTAAGGCATCATTTTGAAATAATTATGTAAGCAATCATTTTTAAATACACCTATAGTCATTTGAATATTTCGAATAAAATAATGTATCATATAGATATAATGTAACAAAATAATTGAAAAAAATGCTTATAACTATTTCTCTGTTATATCCAAAGAATATCTTAGTAATTTAGACTTTAGTATAATTTACTTTAATATGGATTATTATATATTTATTTTTAATCTAAAAAATCATATTTCTGGACTGTTAATGTAATATTCCAAGTGGAAATGAATTTGCTAGAATTTTATTGCCGATAACCTCTTAAGATTCAACATAACTTTGACATCAGAAAATTCTTGATTATTGATAACACCCTAAATTCAGTCATTATTTAATGCTATTACCACAATTTTATGCATTTAAAGAACTTTTAATGGGGTTGTTATCATATATTTTCATTAATTTAATGTTTCCAAGTGATTTCTAATTTTTCCCTAATTTTCTGTTAATTTTATGAATTTTCTGGGATTTAATTGAGCTTGAAATAACTATTTTTAAATGAAAATGGCAGGTTTAAATTTTAATTTCGAGTTTAATAATTATGGGGATGAAATACTGAATTTTATAGGATTTTCTGAAATTTTCTGGAATTTTCTAGAATTTATTTATATTTTTTGAGATTTATTTAAGTGAGAATTGAATTTTTAAAGAGGAAAAGGATATATTTATAATAAGAAAATGAGTTTTAAAGCAATTTGTACTCTTCCAGGGGCTTTTTGTAATTGCGAGTTGCAATTATATCCCTAAAAACAGCTCTCAGTAGTGGCATAGACACATTATGTAAATTTGGCAGGTCCGTATGTGAAAATATGCATGGTATTTTTGTGATTTCAGGAAAAATTAGAGGAGAGAGAATGCGCAAGGGACATATACACAGTTATTTTTGGGCGACGTTCAGTAGCAATTCCACGCTTTCTAAAGGACTTTTGTCCAAAAAGGAGAAAAATCAAAATGCGCTCGCCAATGAGGGCGACACGTCATGAATAAATAAATGAATTTAAATCCAATGGCTTAAATTGGTTTAAAATTCATTTATTAATAGCTTTTGATCCTAAAGTCCGATTGAGATGATTTTTTTTATGAATTTGCTCGTCTTGATCCCCTCTTTCTATCTATATGGTTGGATCATTCAGATCAAGCCTACATTGATAGATAAAATTAATTACTAAACGGGGGTAAAATGGTAATTTTGACCATGGAACCTAAGTATAAAAGCTAAATTTCGAGAGCGGGGGCTCATTCTTGATGGTGCTCTATCACAGATTCATGACAGAGAGGAGCTCCAGCCTGGATCAACTTGTTTGGTACCTTTTCCTTCATTGTATTTGAATTTTTGGTGTATTTTGGATGTTATTAGTTGAATCTCTTCATCGTTCTTCTTAATTTCTGTCTGAACTTCTAAATCGTTGGCTTGAGCGTCATGTACAGGCTCTGATTAGGATTGAGAGGAGCAATTGAGAGATTTAACTGGGTATTCAAATTCATTTCAAGAAAACTATAAAAAACAACTTTCTAGGAGATTAAATTTCCCATTTCAATATTCAGTAGAGTAGTTTTTCCTAAATTATCAAATCTGCAGAATCAGCCAAAACAAATCTAAATCTTCTTCTCAATCTCTCTATTTGAATTCTTTGATCCCTTCAATTGGATCAATTAATTCAAATTAGAGTTCCTTATTTCTTCTATTCATCTCATCTCTTCTATCCCTCTTTCTACATTTCCCCTCTAATTAGGGTAATTTGATCTCTGTTGAAGATTAAATTGACCCTAATTAGGTTTAAATTATTCAAGAAGAACATCAATTTGATTCCTTACTAGCTTCCCTTGGGCAATACTCGTACTTACCATTACACATCCTAAGTAGAGTTTCTATAAATATTATTGTATAAGCTAAAATTGACAACGACAAGGGTTTCAAATTGTATAAAATTTACCCCTATTTTTGGCTTATCAATTATAATATCATTAAAGTATGCAGAAATTATTATATGACTGTATGTTCAAAACCCTATATGTCAATCCCAAACTTACGATAGAGTAATTTCTAGTGGTCAGTTTCTATATTTTGCTTAAAAATGATTTATTAATTTCGAAAATAAATTATGATCATTTATATTTTAATATTTTTGTAAGTTATTTAAATCATAAATAAAAATGTATAGGAATTTTATCAACATGTATGTGTTATCTTCTTAAAGGGGTAAATTTTGTGTGCAATAAATTTTTAATTTTTATTATGTGATTATTATTGAATCATACAATCATGAGGCAGGAGATGGGGAAATAGTTTTTAAAAAATCCTGTTCATTTTTAGGATCATATATGCAGGAATATAAAAAATATAATGTATTTATTAACTACTAATCGACAAAAAATTTAATTTTTATGTTAAAGAAACTTTATTTTAACTTATGTTATAATTCGAAATTTCTTAATTATTAATAATATGTAGTATAATATGGGGATATAATTCAAATATTTTTCAAGATGATATTACATGATTTATAACTATGGACTTATTATAATAAACCATAATAAAATGCATGATTTAAATTATATTTATATAATAAAATAAAATAATTATATTGAAAGAATTTAATTTCCTTATTCAATATACTCAGTACTGAATACTGTCTTTGACTAAAATACCAATGATTGTAATTTTATTGCATATTCAAATTTAGGCTTTACTAAAATTATAAAAAATATTTACTAAAAAATAAAAAAATTAAGGCCCATATTATAGCTTCATTTTGAACTATGGTTTATGTTTAGGTATATCTCTGACATTGTATAAAAATGTAAACCCATATTATAATTATCTCCAAAGCATTTAAGCTTCAAAGATAAAAATGGGCTTTCACAAAAATGTAGTAGGTATATTTAGAAGGGTATTTTGGTACATAAATTTTAAACACATATTTTTCTAGGGTGTCAGTGGTTCAGTGCCCGAGAAAAGAAGATCACATATGGAATGATCAGTAGTTTTAGACCAATGCCTGAGATTTCATGTGGGTATATCATTTAAATAAGAGATTTCTTAGGAGACATGAAATACTAATTTAAGATATTGGTGACTCTCCGGGATGGATGCATTACCCAAAATATTATTGTTAAATATTCCAAACATTGGGTAGACTCTTCTACCTAAATTAATTCAGAAACATTAAAGACAATATAATGAAATACATTCTACCTCAAAGTGAGATAACTTATACCCTTAGAATATTCAGGAGATAAGAATATTCAGAGATTGGTAGAAAATTTATGTAGGAACTAAACTTATCGAAAAATATGGCCATGGTATCTAAGAGTGTATTTTACTAATAAGATCATAAGTAAGGCTACCCGAGCCTGGAAAATATAAAAATAGAAACTCATCATAAAAATGTGATCCATGAGATGAGAATTTCGTCAAGCAAATAATAATTATAAGTGGCTAAAGAATTTTTTAATATTTTCATTTTAACATTAAAGACATCAAGGATTTTTCATACTTTAATTTGTATGAATTTTTTGAGGACACTTTGGGGAATTAATATATTAATATATAAATTTAAATGATGAATATTAAATCAGGAAAAATCATAATAATGAATATGATAACATGATTACTTCTTTTTCAGAATGTATGCTATAGGCTGAAGGAAACTATCATAAGTTAGATAAAAAATTAAAATCACATTGAAATATAAGGAAACCTTTAAGTTCATGTTCATATTTGAAAAAAAATTTATTGTTGTGATGATTAACATGGAACTTAAATTTACCACATGAAGATATAAGGAAACCTTTAAATTCATGTTCGTAACTCTTTACTGGCGCAAGCTTTAAAGGTAGAGGAAGGCTGCTGCGGCTTTTACTTCAAATTTATGAAGGTCATGGAAGACAAGGAAAATAACGTGGAACCAAGCTATCATGGCTTATCCCATGGTGGTGTACCTCTACTATATTTTCTATCATCTAATAAAATGTAAACAATATCGCTAATCAATATTGGCAACCATTTAATGCAAAAAATTATATAAAGCCTCACATTTGAAAAGTCAGTCAGAAATGAGTTCAGATTCTGGAAAGCATTTTCCAACTGAGACATCGTACTTTCAGTTTCTCTGGCCCTTAAAGAATGTGTATGATATTTATACCTATTTATTTATATTTGGATACTAAGTCTAAAAGTAACTTAGTGACTACATTTCATGTAATATATTTTTTTAAAAATGGAAATGAAAATAATTTTCCAAAAATTTTCTTCGGGAAATGGCTTTGCATTTCATACGTAATTTTTATGTCTAAAGCATAACGTTGAGAAAGTTAGTCTTAAATATATGGGTATTCAGGAAACTTTTGCAGATACTTATTACTCTTATCATTTGATATTTAAATACAATGAGAAATAGTTTATTGATCATATTTATATACCAATAAATGTTGATTCTTTCCATTTATGAAAAAAAGTAGATCAAACATAGGCTTACAATCTTACAAAATGAGTTTTTTTGAGCTTATTTGAGGAAATCTACTTTGGGGAAGCCTAAAATCATTAATGTGATTAGACATTATAAAATTGCTAAAAATATCTCCATGAAAAGATAGGAGTTAGCGCTATCACAACTATAATTTTGATTGAGAATACTTGCCACTAGATTTTACAGATTTCCTGTTTTTCAATATTTTCTCTAGCTTTCTACCAATGGTGAGATGTGACCATAAATTTTAAGCCAGATATTCCGTGATACCAATTACAAGCAGAAATAGAGCAATGATACATTATTGTTTTCCTCATCTATCCAATCGACCTCAATTTATGTCATTCATTGTTTTGTCTATCATGTGACTCATGGGATGCTCTCCTGATTGTGGCAAATCAACTGGATATTGTTGGATCTATGCCCTTTGGCAGGTGACGGCTGGGATACTAAACATAAAAAGATGTGGAGCACAATCTGAGTTGTCTGTTGTATCTAAGGAGTAGCATCAATTAGACCTACTTGGAAACGTTTCATTGATATTTTAACTTTCATCATGTCAAAATGCACAAAAAAAATCTAGGTCAAAGCATTTTAAACCCACTTTATTGAACTCGAAATTGTTAAAGCCACCAATTTGCTCGGACTGTAGGGATAATTGTTTACAACGTTTTTAAGTGTGATTTGGCATTTTAATAATGATCATTTGCATCAATAAGCCTAGCTGTCTTCCGTTATTTTGATCATGTGGCATACATACCTTTCAAAGTTCTGGCACCAGACATTGAAAATGACAGTTTTAATAAAATAAGGAGATAGAAATATTTTTCAACTACCAAAAACTACATCCCCAAAATTTCACCCCTTGAGAGAGGCTATTCCCTTTAAGTCAATTGCGACCGGTCGAGTTTCTGAAAATAAATAAGAGTGGAAAATGAACAACGACAATGAAATGTGATTACTGCGTGTTGTCGATGTGAATTTTCTTGTTTCAACTATCTTAAGGGGTATGTAGTTTGTGGAAGAAGAAAATCTACACAAGTCATGGGTACCCGGTAGCTTGATTTTTACATTTTATTTTTTAAATACGTTGTAGACCTAATTTTCACGTTTGAATCAAAAGAATAAGTCTCTCACACAGACCCTCTTGATTGACCTTTACAGTTTACTCTGACCGAGTTGTTTTTCAATCCACAGTAGTCTTCCTACGATTTTTAATTGGTAAGTAATAAAGTCTTCTACTTGTGGAGGCATAATTTAATCTTGGGGGATGACGCGTCCACACTACGATGAATTTTATGTCACGCGCTAATTGAAAAAAATAAACTGTTGGTTTAGGTAATCAAATTACAAGTCAACAAGATTATATATAGAAGGCCATAAACTGCCTAAGTAATAATAATACAATAATAGTAGAAATAATAAGACACGGTCAGCCCTACAAAACGCGTTACCCCGCGTGAGGAAAAAATTTCTTCTCATTAAAATAAAGTTCTCCAGGAAACGTAATATCTCCTCCCACCTCTACATATATTCTTGTCGGACAGCTTGTTTTCTCTTTCTCTCTCTCTCTCTCTCTATCATCGATATCTGTCTGGCTGTCTGTCTGCTATCTATATCTATCTCTCTATAATCTCTCTATCATCTTCATCTGTCTATCTATATTGTCTAGCTGTCTGTCTGCAATCTGACTTTCTCTCTGTCTCTCTCAATTTTTGTCTTGCACTCTCGCTTTTTCTCGTGGCCTTTCTCTTTCATTCCCAACACTTTCTTCATTTCTCTCTCTTTCAATCTGTCTAGAGCTCCTCGCTCTGTTTGATTTCCGATTCTCTCCTCATCTCTATCTCTCTCTCCTCATCGAAGTAGAGTTCTCCGGGACATGTAAGATCTCTGCCAACCTCTAAATATCTTCTTGTCGGAAAGCTTGTGGCCTCTCTCTCTCTCTCTATTGTCTACATCTGTCTATCTGTCTGTCTAGCTGTCTGTCTGCTATCTCTCTTTCTCTCTCTCTTTCTCTCGCAACCTTTGTCTTACACCCTCTCTTTTTCTGCTCACCTTTCGCTTTCTTTCCCAAGTCCATTTCTCTTTCTTTCAATCATCTTTCACTCCATCTCTCTCTTCCTTTGTCTCTCTCTCTCTCTCTCTCTCTCTCTCTCTCTCTCTCTCTCTCTCTCTCTTTCAATCTTTCTCTCACACCTTCTCTTTTTCAATCTTTCAATCTTCCTCACACCTCGCCTTTCTCTTTCGTTCCGAAGTCATTCATTTCTCTCTCTTTCAGTCGTATTTCACTCCATCTCTCTCTCTCTCTCTCTCTCTCTCTCTCTCTCTCTCTCTCTCTCTCTCTCTCTCTCTCACTCTCGTTTCTTCTGGTCGCCTTTCTATTTCATTCCCAATTGTTTCCTATTTCTCTCTTTCAATCGTCTCGCACTAAATCTTTCTATTCATCTCTCTCTCTTTCAATCTTTCTATTGCAATCCCATTATTCCTGATCGTCTTTCTATTGCATTCCCAATTATTTCTTCATTTCTTCCTCTCTTTCAATCCGTCTTACGCTCTCCCTTTTTCTGGTTCTCTCTCCCTTTCTTTCCTATCTCTGTCTATCTCTCTCTCTTTCCCATCTCTGTCTATCCCTCTCTCTTTCCCATCTCTGTCTATCCTTCTCTGTTTCTCATCTTTGTCTCTCCCTCTCTTTCCCATCTCTCTCTCTGCTTCTCTCTTTCCCATCTCTGTCTTCCCCCTCTCTCTTTCCCATCTCTCTCTCTGCTTCTCTCTTTCCCCTCTCTCTCCCCCTCTCTCTCAGGACGGAGAAGGGTAAGGCAGTGGGGGGTGCAGCGGTCGGCTGCGCCTTGACATGCTGCTGTTGCCCGTTGGGCTTGGCAAACCTCGTCTTAATGGCACTAGTTAAGCTACCACTGCATCTCTGCCGGCAAGCTCTCGGAAAGAGCAAGACAGAACAAAACTTCCAAAACACAAGTCAGCCGTCACGTCAGGGACGACGACGACGAGTCAAGGGCAGGGCCGCCCGTCGCCGAGGGCCTTCTGTTATCTATGGAGAGGAGTTGGCAATCCTCAGATATTTCGCCAAAGGAAGAGGATATCTTTGAACCCTTTTACAGTACAGGCTTCTGGCGAACTCTATCTCGTCAACAACATTAACACTATAAAAGGGGGGGAAGAGATAAAAACTTACGTTATTGTCTCCTCACCTTTAGTGATTGTTAGACAGCAGGGCTTATTCTCTCCAGAGCACTGAAGAAGAGAAATGCGTTGACCTCTTCAGACTAGAGTGTTGAAGTGGAGACACGGTGACGTCGTAATGTCATAATTTGGACAAATTTTAGTGGATATTTTAAATGGGGTCTGGACTTTTTGAGTTACTGTTTAGATTAATTATCATGCAGAAGATAAATGTCTGTGCCATTGTTGACCTAGAACATGAGATTACGGCACCAGATGGGAAGTTTAATGATATTATGAACTATGATGGGAAGTTCATCATGTCATCTGTCACGTCATGCGCCTCGGAAATTTACTAAAATCCGTCAGAGTATGTCATCTTCACCAAATATTTCACTTCATCCAGATTGTGTCACTGACTGTCACTTATGTGCATATAAACAAATGAAAACATATTTTTGTATTGAATTTCAATTTAAGTTTTAAGAGACTCAGGTAGGCATCTTTCCCCCCATAGAAAACATGTCAACTCTCTCTCTTTCAATCCTGGTCACTTGTCACGCCAGAGCCGTATTGATTATCTATGTGTAGGAGTTCTCCTTGATGCTGCTCACCAGAGTCACCCTTATCATTGTTAAAGACTTGAAGGAGAGAAAACTAACCACGGCTGCCAAATCCATTAAGGCAAAGAGGCTAGCAGTTGCTTATGATATTGAATGACAGAGCAAATCCCATGATTAAAATGTATGGTGGAAACTCCACCTTGTCACCCTCTCTCATCCCGTCATCTGGAACATTGTAAAACACACATGTTAAACCCACATTCATGCCTATAAATAGGCTGTTGTGCAAACATTACAATCACAAGTTTTCTCACTTCTTCTGCAACTCCCCTTTTGTGTCTTTTGTAGTTCTTCTCTTCCTAAAGTCTTTATCTTAAGTCATCTCCCTTTGCGATTCTATTTCATCTTTACGCACGGTTTCAGAAAATGTATCAAAACACATTTTCTGATCCTGAAGAAGACTAAAACTCAAAAAAGGCTGTTGTGCATTGCCGTGGAAGAAGAAGAATAATGTCCTCAGATCCATCAACATGTCATATTCCTGGTGTGGATAAAGCTCACCAAACTAATTGTCTAGTGCGGCAACACTGTATTCATACCATTGTCTTGGCTCAAGGTCCAAGTGAGCATCTTACCCATGAAAAATCATCATCAGTGGCCATATTTTCAGACTCAGAGGACCCACTGTGGAAAAGGGATATTGCAGTCATGGCCACTATCATGTCTTCAATGACTGATGAAGTCTTGCCTATCATCCAAGGTTGTGTTGCTGCCTATGAAGTGTATCTCACACTTAACTGTGAAATATCCTCCAGCTCAGAGTCAAGAGACTTGGAGCTAATAAATACTCTCCACAATCTTTGAAGAGTTACATGGATCATTGATGAATTTCTTCAAGACATTCTCAACATTGCAACATGTTTAGGTGATGCGGAGTGCGAAGTCGTTAAGCTGACCTTACAGTTTGTCTAGCATAAACAACATGGGCCCAAGAATCATTGTGAACTTGTATGAATACTCACAATGCTATGCTCTACTGTACTCATTTGATACCATCTTCTTCATGCTATTCTCCAAAGAAAACATGCTTATTTTTGGAGAGATAGAGGATGATAAACTACTTCCACCTATGGAAAATCCAAAAAAATCTGAAGAACCCCTATCTAGAGGACAGGGTCATCACCCTCAAGGTCCAAGATGTCAAATCTGTTCGAGAATCTTCCACCTATACGATGTGTGTTACGATCATTTTAGACCTTGACAAGGGCTACAAGGAACCAATGGTGTACTTCAGGACGTCCGTGGTAACCTCAAACTTATTACTTCACTCTTGTAGCACAGATGGCTCCTACAAGCACTTATTTTCCTGTCACACCTCATGGGAACCTAGATTGCAGAGTGACCCACCATGTAATATTGGATGAACATCTGTTTTATCAATGAAAACCATATAACAGACCATACATGCTGCATACTGGTGACAGATCAGGTATGTGTACTTCAGTTCTCCAGCTAACACTTAATAACAATGTGTATGCTGAATTTCATCCTCATGTAAGTTTTTCAAAGGATCACATGACTGGAAAAATACTACTAAAAGTTGATACCCAGCAACAGTCTCTACTGCATGCATCAACTATGCACGCCATCACAGAAACATCACCTAATATCTGACATCACAGATTAGGACATCCCTCCTTTCATATTTTCAAAACAGCAATTTGCATTTTGGTCTTCCCTTAACTCAATTTCCCAGTCAGCATGTTTGTGAATCATGATGCATTTCTAAGGTTAAGCAACTCTCATTTTCCCTTTCTAATCACATGTTTTTGAAACCCCTTGAGCTAATCCATATCATCTTAGTTTTTCCAACTACGTCTCTTTAATTAATGCCTACAGCATATACACATGGATATACCCACTCAAGAGTAAAAGTGACCTGCTTAAAACTTCTATGAAGTTTTAATAAATGATTGAATGTCAGCTCAATTATAAAATTCAAGCTATTAAGTCTAATTGGGTTGGAGAATATCAGTCTCATCATCATTATTTTCTATCTCAAGGTATTCTCCATCATATCTCTTGTTCTCATACACCTCAACAGAATGGAACAACATAAAGAAAACATTGTCACATTGTCAGTCACCAAGTATTGGTTTTCATGATATATTTAGTTTGTTTTAAAAATGACAACTTTACAAAATCTTCTATCACTTGCATCTTCACATATCTCTTGCATATACAACAACTTGAAAATTCAAAAGCCTTTATGCATCATGATCTACATGAAGTTATCTACATGCATCAGCCTCCATGCTATTCCATCTGCAACATACTCTTACATTTTTCGACTTCAAAAATTACTCTATGGCTTTCAAAAAATCCTTCGTCTGATTTCAAAAACTTACTTCTTTCTTATTGCCACTTAGTTTCATTAGTTCATGTATCGATTCCTCTCTTTTTAAAAATGTCTTGGGCCCTGCCCCCACCTATGTTATCATTTACCAGGACAACATACTTGTCCTCAATTCACATCTCTGGGGCATACAAACTGTGGTTCAAGCTCTTGGATCCTACTTTATTGTTCGCCACCTTCCCAAGTTTGACATTTTTGGGCATTGATCTGTGCCATGAATATGCAGGTATTACCTTGTCTTAGACTCTTCACACAAAAAATTATTTAGTAAGGATAATATTGCTAACTAAAAGCCAATAAGCATTCGGTGCTACACTAGCTCCAACCAAGGAGGTACTGTTGCAGATAATACAGAAGTGATACACAACCAAATATCACAAATTTTTTGGTAGGTTGTAGTATCTTACAATTACACATCCTGACATTTCCTATTTCATAAAGCATGCCAAAAAATGCATGATACTCGATGAAGTCATCGGGTTGTCCTTAAGCATCTTTTATATTAGATTTAAGGGGACAACTGATTACAATTTACATTTCAATAGAAACTTGTTATCATAGTTACAGGCCTTCAGCATTGTTGACTAACCAAGAGACATAACTCATCATAGATCAAATATTGGATATTTAATCTTCCTTGGCTCAAACTTAATTACCTGGGCATCCAAGAGACAGTGAATAGCTGCACGATCCAGCTTTGAAGCTGAGTATAAAGCTGTTGCAAATGCCAAAGCTGAACTTTTGTGGGTACAATATCTCCTAAAAGAGATACATGTACCCTGTGCTTAGATTATTTCCCTTTGTTGTGATAATCTTGGTGCCTATTATCCTAAAAAAAAATTAGTTTTCCATGTAGGAACTAAATATATCGAAATTAGTTATCTCTAAGTTTGAGAACATCTAGCCAAAAAGGATTTGCAAATCCCCTTTGTCCTGACTCATGATCAGATTGCTGATGCACTCACAAGCCCATTGGGAAAATAATGCTTTGACTGGATTGTGTCCAAACTGAACTTCAATCAAAGCTTGATGTTGCTTTGGCATGTTAAAAACTTGAAGGTGAAATAACCACTCATGTTTGTCACTTCCATTAAGGTGGTAAGGCCATCTGCCACTCAAGATATGGAATGCCAGATCAAATTCCCTGATTATAATGTATGGAGTTGCCTCCTTGTCACCCTTTCTAATCCTATTGATACATAAAAAGGAAAAAAGACAGTTTGTAACATTTGTGCTTTGTGGACGTGAAACCACATTGTAAAACATACGTGGGCTAAAAACCCACATCTGTGACTTGAAATAGGCTGTTGTACAAAACATTACAAGCGCAGGTTTTTCTAACTTCTTTTGCATATCTTCTTCTTGCCTTTCATACTCCATTCTTACCTCAAAGTCTTCATCTTAAGTCCTCTACCTTCACAATTCCATTTCATCTTTTCACAATGTTTCATAAAGTCACAACATGCTGGTGTCAAACTTGGAGCCCCCTTGGAGCAATCCTTTCTGTCATTCCTAGACTCTCACTTTCAAACAGCTAGGAAGTTTCTGCCACATTGCAAACATGAGGATAATCATGTTCTAATGGATATCTCATTCCAATCCTCTGCATGGAACATATAATTTTTATCTGGTTATTCTTGAAGATCAAATACTATACATGATTATCAAGAGTTATCTTACACAAATTTAGAACACGTGAATTATTATTTCCTAAGCTCCTATTAAATTATGATTCATTTGTCGGTATGTGATATTATCGTGAGGTTATCTACATTGAGTGTTGGAAATCTTAGAATATTTATGAATAATTGATTTTTCATCATTTTACTTATTTTCCCCTAGAGTTACTTTTTCTATGAAGTAAAATTGATGTAGGCTTTAATTGAAGTATCAATGATGGGTGGAGTGGGGGGGTGTCGTTGAAAGATGGGAGGTGCTGGCAATAGGTGCGGGTGTCAGCGAGGGGTTGGGGTTGTTAGTCATAGATGGGGGATGTCGACAATGGATGGGGAGTATCACTGATGGGTGGGGGTATTGGCAATGGGGGGCGGGTGGGTGATGGGTCAAGGGTAGTTACTAATGGGTGGGGTTGTCGATGACAGGTGGGGATGGTGAGGCAACAACTTGGAGATAACATCAATATGTGAATAAATCATCAATACCATAACCAGATCCCCCTATAAAGTCAAACTTGGTGAATTAGCACATATGACACGCTGAATACCAGGATAACCATAACTTCATTGACAGATAAGGACATGATAGTCTCATGTGGCGAGTGAGATATATTATCTGACTTCAAGGGCGTACTAAGGCCATTTTACAGAATGAAAAATAAATTGTTAGTGGCTCGAAGATAGTGAGAGTCATGGAAGTCCTCCGCATTCTAATTGATGAGGCACATTGATATGTTTCTGCACCCACTATCTTGAACTCAGGAAAAACTTGACCCCTCTGAAAGTAGCATCGATCACGAAGCCTACAAAAGCATGACAAAGAAACTATCAAAGAACCAGGCGACCACTATCGCGGCCATTCTTGATCCTTTCAATAAGGTGCCATCCCAAGATCCTAGCGTCAATAGGGGTACCTTTTTTCAGATTTTATTGATACTAGTTTTTTTTCAGCGTTGACACTACTAAGCAAGAATATTGGCTCACCAAAATCATCCATGGGGCTCTAACTTAGAGAAGGGAACGACGAGTTCCCTAGCCAAGTAAAGAACTATAAACTTAACTCTAGTCATTGTAGAGAAAGGACAATGATAAAAATCTTAAATGTTCACAAATTAAACTATCTCCATATTTTTATAAGGAATTGTATCTTTCTTATCCAAGTGATGGTCTGCTGGCCCATCTTTCATCACAACCTTTTCTTCAGTCATGCCACTTGTGACATGAGGGAAGACCTAACTGAAGATGTTTTCCCAAACCCTAACTCCAGTCATTCACTGAGATGAAACACCAAGGTTTTCTATGTTCGTTTGCATCTAGGTGTTAGAAATATGACATTATCATCCAATCGATCTCAATAGCTTTTAACTTTCTAATTGTGATGACTTTTCTTCTGAGTTGATTGGGTCAGTTTAATATGAAAATTTTATTTAAATGATCCCTAAAATATAATTTGAATAACAGTGTATTAATACTAATCCACCTTTAAAAATTCTGGGGTGATTGAATATTTACAAGAAACCCATATTTTTTATATAAAAATGTGGAATGGGAAGATGGACCTAATAGTACGTTTCAACATGGCTAGCCAAAAAAATCATGAATATTTTTTTTCAATCAATAGAGAGTTACTGTATGGTTTGATTGCTGATCTATCAAAAATAGATTATGATCAACAATTGACTGACCAAAATTGATTGCTTGACATCAGATCAACAGTCAATTCTATGATCAATCCAGAATGGGCCGACCCTTTTTCATGTCACCTTTCCTATTTCCCTGCCTGATTTTTATCTTGATAATATGGTCCCCCAGAACTCTTTTACTCTTTGCTTTTTCTTCTCTGGATCCATTTCCGTCTCAAATGACAAAAAAATCTCGGTAGGAAGCAGATGAACTTGATAGTTGTTATGTGCAGAAAAGTAAATAATCCTAAGAGAGTCCTACATGCTAAAGGTATCCCAAAATTATCTTCTAATAGTAAATCCTAGCATCCAATGCTTATCTTCGCTTGAAGTAGTGTCAGTTCAACTTCTCATGGCTCGCGAGAGATATTCCTAATGATGGTACATTTTTATTTTCATTCCCACTTTAAGGTCCATCACCATAGATTAAACTGCTCTTATGATCCAATAATTTACATACATGATCTTGCACGCCTTATGTTAATTACTATCACAATTTATATTTCATATGCTATGTGCTGCAATGGATTATGATTTTTCTGCAATGTACCTATGTTATCTTTATTGAATGTTCATCATCATACCACGTATAACCTTTTTTCTCACAGAATCTTTTAACTGACTTTGTGGATTGGAGGACATCAAATAGTATAAGTTTTCCTCCTTTTCCCAAAGAAAATGGATGATTCCTTTATCTTATTTGGTCCGTCTTATTTGCTTGCTTTATGGAATGAAGTCACAACAGATGAGTATCAACAATACAATAAAACTACCAAAGAACAAGAACCATTTCAGAAAAAAAGATTTCTGTTACCATGTCTACAGTAAAAAGGAATTTTTCGAGGCTAAGATTATTCTCCCTAAAATCAAATGATAAACTTGCAAACACACATATGGTTATAGCTGTGACGATGTTTCAACTAATCAACATACATGGCCAAGAGTTATAAGAACAACTTTTCATATTCCCCCTTGCCTAGTAAAGTTTTTTTCCTGTGTGGACAGCATGTTACGTGTAGATATTTAATAAGTTGTTGCCACGTGCGTGCATAAATACATTTTCATAAATAGAAAAAAAAACGTACGATGCAGTGACGTACATATAATTAAGAGTCTTCTCTGTAAATCGGTCACGTTTGAAAACAAGAAAAGGGTCAACTCGGATGCAAGCCAAGCCCACCTAATTCCACCTCTACCCACCAAAATTTTATATGCATTGACACTATTGTTCGCGCTAAGATGTTAAATATTCGAGGGTGGAGTTCTCTCTGAATATATTTCACAGAAGAGGAAAAACAATAAAAAAGCTGATATCGAATCTTTTTTCCTTATTTGAAACATCTTCTTAATCCGGAAAGAAATTACTTTGGTGAGGATAAAAAAATGAACACTTGACTGTCCGGTGGAAGGCCAGTTTCAGCATAAAAAATCCTACATCATGACAGGAAATGCTATTAATTTGGAGAGAGCATAAGACAGGATAGGAAGCCTCAACCCCTAATAAAATGGGTATTAAAAGTAATGGCAGAGACAGAGAGAACACCAACTAGAGAGATAACGGCAGAGATAGAGAGAGAAAGGGTGTCGGTGGTTTATTGCAGACAGTCAGGCAGAGATAGATCCGCCGCTTTTGAGCCCGGGCACCGACGCAGACCGCGTGAAGAATCCTCTACGCGACTTTCTCTCTCTATCTCTACCATTATCCCTCTCCTTGACGTTCTCTCCCTATCTCTCTCCTTGACGGACGTGCAGCCGGCAGGAGGAACGTCAGATTCTCGGGCCAGATAGGCTGGCGAGGGAAGACCATCGCAGCCTTACATTTACCAACCCGTGCTCCCAGATGACGCCATCTCTCCTTCTCTCTCTTCTCTCTCTCCCGAGACGAGAGAGAGAGAAGTATCCACATTAAGCAGCTCTCTTCACTGCTCCCCACTTAATAATTCCCGTCTACCCCTCCTCTCGCCCACGCGGCGCACACAGAGAAGATCAATAGAGCGAGAGAGAGGGAGGAGCTTCGGCGTCTTGGCTGTAATCAATTGACCACTCCAGAGAGGTAGATAGAGAAGGGGGCAAGACCTCCCGAGAAGAAAACAGAAGAAGAGAGAGAGAGATGGGTTATCGGGTGATCTTCTTCGGCTTGGTTATCGTCTTCTTCCTGGCGACGGCGGTCTGTGGGGGGGGTGATGGGTCGGCATTGCGGGGAAAAGGAGCGGTACCCACGACGTCGGGGGGAGGAATAAGCTCGAACTCGGTCTTGGTAGCGCTTCTGGACTCGCAATACACGGAGCTGGCGGAGTTGGTGGAGAAGGCGCTGCTTCTTCCCACGTTAGAAGACGCGGTGGGGCGCCACAATCTCACCATTCTCGCGCCGCGCAACGAGGCGCTGGACCGCGATCTCGACCCGGACTTCCGCCGGTTCATCCTCGAGCCGGGCAATCTCCGCTCTCTCCAGACCCTCCTCCTGAGCCACGTCCTGCCGGCGCGCGTCCCGGCCAAGTCCTGGTCGGACCGGCGGCGCGCCTCGCTGAACCCAGCCCACGCGGTCAGGCTCGGCGGGGGGGCGCTCGTCCACCCCGACGCGGTCGTCCGGCCCGACGGCATCATCCACGGGGTGGACCGCCTCCTCGTGCCGCGCTCCGTGGAGGAAGACTTCAACAAGCGCCGGAGCCTGGCGGCCATCTCCGCCGTCCTGCCGGCCGGCGCGCCAGAGGTCGACCCGCGGACGCGCCGCCGGCTCGCGCCGCCGGGCCCCGCCGGCTCGCCCCCGGCGCTGCCCATCGAGGCCGCGCTCGCCCCCGGCCCGGCGCTGGCCCCCGCCCCCGCGCCCGGCCCTGGCGGCCCCCGCGGCCACTTCCACGGCATGCGCCAAGTCAAGGACTTTATCCACACTCTCCTGCAGTACGGCGGGTACAACGAGCTGGCGGACATTCTCGTTAACCTGACCTCGCTCGCGACGGAGATGGGTCGCCTCGTCTCGGAGGGGTACGTGATCACGGTGCTGGCGCCCAACGACGAGGCGATGGGGAGGTTGACGGCGGACCAGCTTAGCGAGCCTGGCGCGCCGGAGCAGATTATCTATTATCATCTCATTCCCGAGTATCAGACGGAGGAGAGCATGTACAACGCGGTGAGGAGGTTCGGGAAGGTGAAGTACGATACGCTGAGGTTTCCGCACAAGGTGGTGGCGAGGGAGGCCGACGGGTCGGTGAAGTTTGGGCAGGGCGAGGGGTCGGCGTATCTCTTCGACCCGGATATATACACCGATGGCCGGATCTCCGTGCAGGGAATCGACGCTGTTCTCTTCCCCCCCGAGGCGCCTCCGCCCTCCCCCGCCTCGCCCTCAGCCCGGAAAACGTCGCCGGTTAACGCTTCCACCGCCCTCCGGCGAGGTACCATCATCATCATCATCATCCTCTTCTTCGTTTTCATCATCCTCTTCTTCATCATCATCATCATCCTTAATTTTCAAAAAAAAAATCATCATCATCATCCTCTTCTTCATTTTCATCATCATCATCATCATCATTCTCTTCTCCCTTTTCATCATCATCGTCTTCGTCGTCGTCGCCGTCATCGTCTTTATCGGCATGGTTTCTTCTCGCAATTTGAAAAAGGTTGTGCATTTTTTGTTTCATCCTCGTCTGCTTTCACTTTCACAATTGTATCATCGTTTCGTGCATGTCGATGATGATGATAGTCGTCATCTTCTTCTTCCTGATCTCCACCATTTTATCGTCTGCATTTTCCTTTGTTCTTGCGCAAGTCTTTTCTTCAGGGCTATCGTCGTTGCCATGATCTTGATTATCATCTTCTCCTTCAATTCTTTCAAAAAAAATCAGCTTCTCCTTCAAAGTTGTCTTCTTTTGTAGTTTGTCCTCATCATCTCTACTCGTTAGCTTAAAATTTTTACATTAATCGTCGCCGGCGCTCTCGTTTTTATTCTGGGTAGACATCATCATTATCACAGTCTTTATGTCCCTCGTCGTCATGATCTTAGTCTCCTTCGTTGCAATTATCCTTGTCTTCCTGTTCTCTTTTCCCTATTACTGTTTCATTCCTATGATTCATCATCTTCTCATTCTCCTCACTCCCATCTATATCTGTAAACCATTCATCATTATCATTATTATCATCTTCTGCTCATTATCCTCACTTATATGTATATCTATAAACCATTCATCATCATCATTATTATCATCTTCTTCCTTCGGCTGACGTGAGAATCTGCGAAATATGACAGGGAAATTGATGGAAACGGCCTGCGGTGTGTTGGCGGCGTTGGGCCAGCGGTCTCGTTTCTCCTCCTGTCTTTGAATTCCCATGAACACGTTCTTTGCATACATATTTCAATAGGCGACGCCTTTGCCCCTCTCATCAAGGTATCTCTCTCTCCTCTCTCATCCCCACCACCACCATCATCATACCTTTATCATCATCATCGTTTTCATTGTCCGCAGGGAATAAAATGTGGAAAGGAGAGAGACGAAGAGGTCGTCGCTTCTGCACAGACCAAGTGTAACCTACATGTTTATTCATGCGTTCTATCTCTCTCTCTCTACAAATTCTATGTGAGGTTGTATTCGTTCTCGTCCTGAATTTTGTTGGGCAGCCCGCTGCTCGTCTGTGCTTACCTCTGTGAAGAAGAACCAACCCTACTCTCTCTCTCTCTATGTTCATATACGTGATTATTTTGCTGTGGCTATGAACCAAAGTTTAGGAAATTGCAGTCAATGATGACATAGTTTAGGAAACAGAAATCTCGTGGGTCGTCGTTCATTGACAGCTGGCGACGTGTTTCTCTATCAAGAATACTCCAGTTGGGTACAGCTATTTGATACTCTATTAAATAGAGTCTTTGGAGTTTTTTAGTTTTCCACTCGGGAAACGAAGAAATGGCTGCCCGAGCCCTCTCCTTGTGGAATATGCAATGTATCCTTAACGAATTATCGTTTTCATCGCAGTTGGTGAGCCGGGCCGCCTCTCATTTTCAACTCTCTTTATGTCTCCTCTCTTTATATCTAACTTTTGCGAATCATGCCCTTTTCACATGGCATTCTCCTCCCTTGCTTCTCTCCTCCCATATCGCATCTCTCTCTCTTTCTCTTTGCGTCCGTTTCATCTCTCTCTCATCTCCCCTCTCCATCCTTCACCTCTCTCTCTATCTCACCTTTTATACTTTTCTCCGTTTCATATGAATAGATCGCTTCTCATCGTCCCTCTCCATCGTTCACACCTTTCTGTACCTTTCTCTCTACATCTCATCTTTCATACTCCTCCCGTTTCACAATTCACATGGCATCGTTCTCTCTCTTGTCTCTCTCTATCTCTCTCTCTCTCTCTCTTTCTCTTCGCACCCATTTCATCTTTCTCTCTCATTTCTCCTCTCCATCGTTCACATCTCTCTCTATCTCAGGCCTTCCCTCGCTCTAATTCATCCGCCTCCATCAGTCTTCTTCATCTATCACTTTCTCTTTTTTTTTCTCTCTCTCTCCTTCTCTTCTCTCTTGTTTTCGCCTTTCCCTCTATCTTTCTCTCTCTATCCTCTACATCTGTCATCTTTCTCTCTTCCATCTGGTTCTCTTTCTCTCTCTATCCTCTACATTTGTCATCCTTCTCTCTTCCATCTGGTCCTCTTTCTCTCTCTATCCTCTACATTTGTCATCCTTCTCTCTTCCATCTGGTCCTCTTTCTCTCTCTATCCTTTACATTTGTCATCCGTCTCTCTTCCATCTCGTCGTCTTTCTCGCTCTAACATCTTTTCCTCTCTCTTCTCTCTCATGTTCTCTTTCCTTAACGGAGAAAAGTGACGGAGGGGGAGTCCTACAGGGGTCCGTTCGGTCAGCTGTCCGCGTCGGCCACCGTCAGAGCATCCTACCATGCCGTCAACGTCACGATTGAACTAGAGAGAGGCACTCACAGTTGGAGAGAGAGATACACAGTACAGCTCGGCAAAGCGAGGAACTTCCCTATAATAGAGAAGACTCACGTGCCCACCGCAGTCGTGATCGCCCGAATGAATACAACTCAAGAAATCGACAGACACACAAACAAAGCTTCTCTCTCTCCTCTACAGCTGTCTGTCCTCTCTGTACTGGACTCCACTATCGCACAATTTGCCATGGTTTTGCGGTGGAGATGACCGAAGAACGCCGGTTTTGTTTGAAGCAGCCTGTCGTCTGACCGGCTTGTCCGGTTCCTGCGAGCTACCGTTACGGCGGCCGAGCTTCGGCGATACCGCCCGTGTCGTCGGAGTCTGTGGAGTTATGAAGAACAAGCCAAGGATTATCCGTTTGATCTGAAATGAACTGATTTTACTACCCACATTCTACGTTTCACAACTAAGGTCATGTTGCCAACCCCAACGAGGAATTATCTCTCTAGAAATGCACAAATGAAACCTCTCGCTCTCTATCTCTCTCGCACTCTATCTCTCTCGCTCTACATCTCTATTTCTCCCTCAAGGATGGGTTTGGAGAGAGAGAAAGTTTCCTTGGGAAAGCAGATATCAGGCAAGTTCTACATTTGGGAACGAAGATTTTGTAGCAGAACCCTACGATATATTATCTCAGTAGAAGTTCATTCTGAATTCTCTCTCTAGAATGGGTTTGGAGAGATAGAAAGTTTCCTTGGGAACGCAGATATCAGGTAAGTTGTACAGTTGGCAACTAAGATTTTGTTGCAGAACCCGACGATATATTATCACAGTAGAAGTTCATTATGAATTCTCTCTCTAGGATGGGTTTGGAGTTAGGCTCTACAGTTTGCAACTAAGATCATGTTGCATAACCCACGATATATTATCTCAAAAGAAAGTTCATTATGAAATCTCTCTCTCTCTTAAGGATGGGTTTGGGGAGAGAGAGAAAGTTTCCTTCTTGGAGACCAGGTATCAAAAAGGTTAAACATTTTACAACAAGGATCCAGTTGCATAACTATAGTATATAATATCTCCTTAGAGGTTCATTATGAATTTTCTCTCTCTCTAGGACGGGTTTGGAGAGAGAGAGGGTTTCCTTCTTGGGGACCAGGTATCAAGAAGGTAAAACATTTTGCCACTAGTATCCAGTTGCATAACCCTACGATATATTATCTGAGTAGAATTTCTTAAAGAATTCTCTCTCTAGGACGGTTTTGGAGAGAGGGAAACTTTCCTTCTTGGGGACCATGTATCAAGAAGATTAAACATTTTGCAACTAGGACCCAATTTCATAACCCTACAATTTATTATCACAGTAGAAGTGCATTAGGTAATCTCCATCTCTATCTCTCTTGGACGGGTTTTAGAGAAAGATAAGCTTACCTTTTGGGGACCAGATATTAAGTTGGTTCTGCATTTTGCTACTAACATCATGTTGTATAACCCTACAAGATATTATCTATATCTGACAAGTGTAAAAATGATATTTCTCTCTCCCTCTCTAAAAAGGGTTAGGTGAGAGTTATTTTCTGGGGACTAGAAATTAAGTAGGCTCTACATTTCTAACAAAGGTTATGTTGCAGAATCGTAGGAGATAATCTTGATAGAAGTGCATTATGAAATCTCTTTTCTCTCTCTCGCATACACACACTCTCTCTCAAGTAGGGGTTTGGAGAAAGAGAAGGTGACCATCTAGGGGACCATATATGAAGTAGGTTCTATGTTTTCTAACTAAGATCATATTGCATAATCCTGCGAGTAATGATCTCAATATAATTGCATCATGAAATCTCACTCAAGAATGGGTTGGAGAAAGAGAAAAGGTTACCTTCTTGGGGAGAGATTTAGGGGGCTCAGGTTCCTTGTAGAAGTTGGGCATGGGTGTGGCTTTGAAGGTCAAACTCTTTCGCAGATTCTTGATCTCTGCTTCCAGATTTTCCTTAAACAACAAAGGTAAAAATAGTCAAGTGGGTCTGACCGTCATCATTAAAGACGAACTGGGCAGAAGCGAAAATGTGAATTGGGGGAACAAAATTACGCCTTTTTAAAGAAGAACAGAGCACCTTGGACTTAGCCTGTAAGTTGGTCTTTTCAGCCTCTTTGGCCTGTATCTTCTCCTCCAGTTTCAAGAAGA
Source organism: Wolffia australiana (assembly GCF_029677425.1). Lineage (NCBI taxonomy): Eukaryota > Viridiplantae > Streptophyta > Magnoliopsida > Alismatales > Araceae > Wolffia > Wolffia australiana. Next base: position 13,060,314 of record NC_135842.1, read on the forward strand.
ACTGAGCAGGTAACAGCAAGTCATCGATCACAATGAACATCTAAAATAAATCATATACGCTCTTCTGTTGAGATAATATAACACATCATTATCTCACAAAACATATACCTCCCTGCGTTTTTCAGCGCGCATGCCCAACCTGACCGCAAATCCGCTGGTGCTGTTCTTTTTCTGATGTCCATTTCCTGCGTTCTCGCTCCTGAAAAATTTTAAATTTTCTCTTCAGATTTGGACAGGCGGATCTCCATTTCATCAAAAGATGAACTTTTTAAGCCATGGAACAGATCTGGGAATAATAAACAAGGAATCCGACCCTTTTCAAATTCTTTTATCTGCAAAAGAGAAAGAAGAAGAACAAGAGGAAGAATAACTCACTCAGCCATTTCAGAATTCTCGTCAAGGACTATGGCTTCCGATGAGCCCTAAACGGCGGAGAAGATAGTCAGCATCTAAGAGATAGAAGGACAGATCTTAGAGAGAGAAATCCGGGTCGACCCACATTGGATGGAAGAGCTCTAAACTCGGCTGGTGGGTCATTAATCTGATGAACTCCTGCATTTTATCATCACCCAGACTGTCAGAAAAGAAAAAAAAAACTTGAAATCCGCCGTTGCAATCACTTTGGTCAAAATCACTCTAGATTTCCGGGCCTCACCTTTCGGCTTCTCTTTTACGATGGCCTTTCCAAATCCGCTGTTAGGTGATTGATCTGAAATCTGCTCCATCCTGGCCGTTGAATCAGGAAAATGGATCTGTGATGGATCCTGCAGCATTGCAAAAACATGCCAGAACCCTTAACGTCATTGAAGATGGAGAAGCTTAGAAAGAGTTCTAGATGAGAAATTCTAAATGAGTTGGGAAGAGAGGAGAATGTATTTGGCTTCTGCTACCTCTGGACTACACTAATTCAGTACTGTCTCAGGATCAGGTCCTTACAGTGTCTCCACGTCTCCAGAGAAGTCAGAACAGAGAAAAAAGCTCCCGCGTCTTCCGGAGGCACAGAAAGTGCTTTTAGAGAGATAGAGAGGAACTGAGAGAGAAGGAGACAGAGCGAGAGGAAGGGGAGAAGAAAGAGAGAATACAGAGAGAGAAAGATGGAGAGAGAGAGAGACAGAGATGTACAAAGAGAGAGAAAGAGATTAAGAGATATAAAGAGGGAAAGAGAAAGAGAGCGAGTGAGAGATAGAATGATGGAGAGAGCGAGCGAGAGAAAGAGAGAGAGAGAGAAAGAAAGAGAGAGAATGATTGAGAGAGAGAAAGATAGAAAGAGAGAGAGAGAGAGAGAGAGAGAGGGAGAAAGATAGAAAGAGAGAGACGGAGAAAGATAGAAAGAGAGAGAGAAAGAAGGAGAGCGAGAGAGAGAGAAAGATGGAGAAAGAGAGAGAGAGAGAGAGAGAGAGAGATAAGAGTCTAGGTACCGTCGTTTTCAAGGTAGCTGGCGCCACAAAAAAGAGGATTCTTTCACAACGCTAGTGTCAAAACGCAATCTTACTCACGGTGGAAGTCAACCTCCCTCTTGACCCTCGCCATCCTCATAAACTCTTTCAGATTGCAACTTGGAAGAACACTTTATGGTGAAAAGACATAAAACTTGTTTTGGAGTCCACTATCCAACCAACCCTGCTTAGTCCTTTCTTTACTGTTGTACCCGTGACTCCCCTTAGTTGTAGAGGGATATTACGGTTTGACGTGTGCTTCGTTTTGGCAAAAAATACGGAGCCGGGCACGGCCAATCCCAAGGTTGTGCCCGCAGACCGATGCAGCCGTGCCCTGGACGCCACCTGGGGGGTTTTATTTCTTAAGTGGATTGTTCATCAGCGTTTATAGACGTAGAGCAAACGTAAATGTCCCACTTACACACGAACCCTGCTCGCCCACGCCTACGGAGCAGTAAAAGAAATAATACATGAGTGATACCTACGAAGTGCCCGGAGAAGTTTGCTCTGCCGGCATGGTGCTGAACCCCATCTGCATTGGTGGTGCACGGAGTGTGCGAAGCTCTTCCCACCTTCATTAGGTGTCAGCTTGGAGGTGCGCGACGGGTACATGAATCAGGCTAGAGGGCGAGTGCTCCATGCAAACCTACATGATTAGTATAAATCAGGATTCATAGTAGGTATATAATGTGCTTCATAGTCTTTACATGGCAACTATTATCTCAGAAGAAATGTACAACTGTTTTATATATCACATATCTATTACAAGGTCAGATATTCCATTTTGGCTTCTCTTTCCAAAACTTAGCTTTGAGTTTCATATTAAAATTTTACATAAAGTATATATATATATATTTGCTTAAATTAGATAGATGTAACACTTGATGTGTCTTAATATCCATACAAAAGGATATACCTGAAAATATTTCATTCTTTTGAAATAGTTATTTCCCATAAAAATGTCATTTGAGGATACTGTCATAGAGTTTATGTATTTTTGTGGAGTGGCATTTTGAAAAAACTCATTTTATAAATTCAAATCCTAGCTCCTTCTATCAAAGTTGCACCTTGTTTGGGGATTTAATCTTAGCCTAGTATCAATGTGTGGGTGTGCATTCAAGGTTTAGCTTTTCAAGATGTTCATATTGTTTTTGTGGGATGTCTTGTCTATATATTCCATATTCATACACTCCTAGATATATTATTTTTTAAAATTTATTCTATCATATTTCAGTCATGAATTCATTTTTATGTTAGTTGTTTTAGATAAAAATAAACTCATGGTTAAAATTTTCCAATGTATACATTGATTTCTTATTAAAGGATATTACCATTCTTTGATTCTAAACTAGATATTTTATTGATTGGATCAACGAATATGAAAAGGTATTTTCAGTAAAGTAAAATAAATTAACAAGTGGTTTTGATGCTACATTGGGGAAGTATGTGTAACTTTATGATTTTAAAGCACAAAAAAACCATCATATGCATGGATTTATACAAGTCGTTTATGTACATTTTCCAAATGGTAAAAATGAAGTTTTTTCTTAAAATATATTTAAGGCATTTACCTATTAATATTTTGTGTATATCTTAAAGTTTTCTACTGATTACTATTATTTTCACTTATATGATAATTTTATACATCAAACCATGAACCAAGGTTATAACATGTGCTCAATAATTTTTGCATCAAAATCAGGATAACACTTATCCATTTGGTGTGAAAAGTTATCTGTCTCCTTAGTGTTCCACACCCAAATCACAATGGTTAATAAAACCTTAACCAATTTAAAAGCCTCATTGGTGAGTTTGGATGCCAGTACATCAATCAAAATTATAATGGCCAATTATAACCTGATAATGCCACTTACGGAATATCAAAATATGATGCAATGAAACTAAGACTATATCAATAAAAGTTTGACCTAATTTGACATGTTAGAGAAAAATCCATTTTCTTGTCATTTCTCTTCATTTGTCCTAAGGAAGGTTGGATAGTTGTTCCTTATATTGTATTTTTTAATGGGTCTTACAAACAATCTGGATGAGTGAACCTAGTGGGCCAAGTGAGACTCTCTTATATCTCTCTATACTTCTATATGGTGTAAATACTTGCCCTATATTGGGTAAATGCTCTTTGATATGAAGATATACCCTCCTAGACATGGAGTCAAATCCTAGTGATTTTGAGGGATTTTCACTCCATCATTATCATCTCCTAGAAGGCACTACCATCTTTCCCATACCTTTCCCTTTCCCTTATTCTTTCTTTGTACTGATGGATATTATGTGGACGTCAAGCCAAATCACAACACCATGTTTTTCTTTAAGTGCATTGAATAAAATATTAGTTCATTATTATTCCAGCGTGATGTCTATAAAGAAGTCTATGAATACGTGCAATGACATGGTGGATTATAATGAGATCATAATACAATGATCACCTGTCTTTAAAAAATTATTCTAAATATTCCTATTCGATGGATAGTCGAGACGAACATCGAATTATCTGGATAGTTTAGGACTAGCTGATCCTAAACTAGAACATCGAATGATAAGCATAGCTGATGTTGTGGCTATTAGTGTGGCGACACTAAGGACAGATAGTGGGTGCTTTTGGAGAAAGAGTTCACTGAATTGATTCGGACGAATCCCTAAATGGTATTATACCTAAACTTCAATCAGGTTGATTCATGCAACAGTTGTATAGCTGATGTTGTGGCCTGATACAAAAAAGTCATCTCGTGAATGGACAAATACATTTTGACTACGACTTATAAGTCCCTAATCATGGGATTCAAACAAGTCATAGCTCAGATGTAGTAAGAAGGTCACAGAGATGATTGAGTGGTCAAGACGGGATCATTCACCCTCGGTAGAAGAGGAGATTGACTCAAGGAAGTTGATGCAGCAAATCTTTGGCCAAGGTAGTGAGGATATTGGAGAAGGTGTTCTCTAATGATCCCCATTACGCATCAGTACTAATCGAATGATGGATTAGGTTTTGATGATCAACCGTACCCTATGTCTTTCAAGAGTCTCATGCGGATGATGGATTATTCATATTCGGTAACCAATGAATGTTATGGTTCTATGAGAGAGTCCAAACACAACTCGTTCTCTTCTAGAGCATGAGATGTAGCTTGGCTCCCCACGGGCTGGAAACATATCCTATTTATTGGGTTAAATCGATCCTTAGCTAATTAGTCTATACATTGATATAGTTAATTAATAAGGTTGACCAATAATTGTTATTAGGCCGTTTAAGTTATTAACTTGATTGATACATGGGACTAGAAGGTCACACACATAATATCATAAGGGCATTGGTAAATATATTCTACTTTATGAGGTTTTTGGGAAAAACTCGAGTGAAATATAAATAGGAGAAGGGGCACACATTTTATGCACCCGTACCAGCTAGAATTGGGACGCCCCCTTTTCTCCACTTTAACAAGGAGAGACTCTTCATGGTGAGAAGATCTTTAAGATTTTCAAAAAGAGTTAGAGAAAACGGAGCGAAGATCAAAGACCAATGTGATCGTATGGATACTTCCAAAGGTTGGGAACATGAATAGCTTCATAATGATCTCAGAGTGAGCAAGTCAAGGGTGGAACAAGTTACCCATAAGGCACATGTGATGTATTGCTTTAAAGATCGATTGAGAATCGTTAAACGCTTTCGCATCCATGGAAAAACCTGTTTTCATGGTTACCCTTGTTTATGATTACTAAGAAATTTTCATGGAGGTCATTAATAAGGTATATCTACCAACATCATTTAATTTTATGTGTATGACCCTCTAGGCCCATGCATTAATCTAGTTAATAGTTTTGACGTCCCAATAAATTTTATTAATCAAGCTCATGAATGCCTTAGAGTATGGTTAGTCGTCAAACCCTAATCAATCATTCAGTTAGTACTGCTGTCTAATGGGCATCATTGGAGAACACCTTCTCTAATATCTCTACTACCTTGGCCAACGTCTTGATGCATCTTATTCCTTGAGTCAACCTCTCTCTATCCCTTTTTCCCTCTCTCCCATTCTCTCTTTCTCTCGCTCTCTCCTGTCATAAACTCTCTTTCTATTTTACCATCTACTCTTAGTTCTCTAGCGGTGATCTTTTTCCTCTTATGTTTTTTTTTCTCTCTCTCTCTCTCATTTTTTTCAATATCTTTCACTCTCTTGTTCTTGATATCCTTCCTTTTCTTCATCTTTGAATACTCCTTTTCTCTCCATCTCATTCTCTCTCTCTCATATCCCTTTCCTCTCTCTTATTTCCCCTCACTTCCATTTTTCCTCTCTCTATCACATTTTCTGATTCTGATTCTGCTCCCTCTCCATTATCTCCCCCCATCTTCCATTTTCTATCTATCTATCTGTCTCTGTCTCCCTCTATTGTCCTTCTCACTCTCTCACATTTCCTGATTTCAATTTTATTGTCTCTCTCTCTTGCGTTTTCTCCCTCTCTCTCTCTCTCTGTCTTGTAGAAGATGTGCATGAACTTAGATAAAGAAGTAAAACAAGGGGGAGATCACCGAGAGTGAGATTTAGGAATAACGAGGGGTCCTCATGGTACATATAATGTTACACCTCATCCAATGGTTAGATGAGGTGTAAGTGTGTCACCTCTATCAAGAAGAAAAACAACATGAAATTTCTAATTGCATCTTGATTTAATTTATTAAAATCATTCTTGAATTTATGGAAAAATTGAATGAATGTGGAAATTATCTACGTAACATGAAATTTCTCTTAAAAGTTCTTCCTTCAGTTAATGGGTTATTGAAAAATAGATATAACATTGATCTCATTGCAATGACAAAATAGTTTACTCTAAACTACATTCACCATGAGAAATCTTATACACACCTTTCCTAATTTTTTATTAGATATTTAATCTAACATTAATACAAATTTAATTTAATTTCTATTTTTTTTAATAGCCAATAAATTCTTTGAACTTGCATGTTTCTTGATTTTTCACATGAAATTTGCCCAGGTATAAAATTTGAATGAATGTGGAATTAAGACATTATTAAATTGCAAAAGAGAAATTGTGTATTCTTATATGATTATTAGTTGATTTATAACTGTAATTATTCTCTGAATTTTCCATGTACTGAGTTTGATATGACACCAAAACTTTCAAATTTATTTTTAAAATTGAAATTTCATTAATTTTGAATATTAGATATTCAGATATACCCTAGTTATGTTTCTAAAACAGTCGTGACACTGATATTTTACTAAATGGATGTGGAACAATGCAACCTCAAGTGTATGAATGAAGAAGAGGGGGGGTTCCTCCCTTATGTAGAGGAGAAGAGAACCCTACAAGAGAGAGAGAGAGAGAGAGAGAGTTACAGTAATACCCCTGAAGGGGGGGATATTCACTCACACTCCCCCTCAAGCTGGAGCGTAGATATCAAACATGCCCAGCTTGCGAGAGATGACGTCATAGGAGGTGGTGCTCAGTCGTTTGGTGAAGATGTCCGCCAACTGGTCCGATGATCCAACATGTGGAGTAGTGATGAGCCCCGCGAGCACACGATCACGAATCGCATGACAGTCGATCTCAATGTGCTTCGTCCGCTCATGAAAGGTGGGATTTCTGGCGATGAAGATAGCAGCTTGATTGTCACAGTACATTGGCATAGCCTCCTGCACAGGAAAATCAAGCTCGTGAAGGAGAGAGTGTATCCACAGAAGCTCCGAAGAGGCGTGCGTCATGGCGCGGTACTCGGCTTCCGCACTCGATAGGGAGACGACCCGCTGCTTTTGACTCCGCCACGTAACTAGGTTTCCACCAAGAAAGGTGCAGAAGCCCGAAGTGGACTTCCGATCCCCCCGATCTCCAGCAAAACCTGCATCCGAGTAGGCCTCCACACGTAGATGGCCATGGCGCTGGTAGAGTAGCCCCCGGCCCGGGGCATGCTTCAAGTAGGCAAGCACGCGTAGGGCAGCGTGCCAATGTATGTACTGAGGAGCATGCATGAACTGACTGAGTAGTGCCACTGGATAGGCAATGTCAGGACGTGTGACCGTTAGGTAAATAAGCTTCCCAACTAAGCGTCGGTAAGGCTCAACATCAGTAAGTAGCGGAGAGGTAGAATCCCAGAAGCACGGTTTGCTGTCGATCGGGGAACTGTGAGGTTTGCACCCTAGTAACCCGGCTTCCTCCAGCATATCCAGGACGTACTTTCGCTAATTCAGGATCAACTTACCCGGCTGATGAGCAAACTCGATGCCGAAAAAGTACTTGGGCGTACCCAAGTCCCGGATGGTCAGGTGCTGGTGGAGATAGTGTTTTACTTGAGCAAGACCCGCATGATCACTGCCCGTAAGTAAAATATCATCCACGTAGACCGCAAGAATGACCGTGCCAGTGGATTTATGCCGACGAAATACCGTAGGGTCCACCGTGCATGGGGTGAGGCCCAAGGAAAGCACAAGCTTGCTGAACTTGGCAAACCATGCACGTGAACTTTGCTTGAGGCCGTACAAAGCACGCTGTAGATGACATACCTTGCCAGCCGAGCCTGGAGTGGTATATCCGGGCGGTTGCTCCATGAAAACCCGCTCGGTGAGCTCCCCGTATAGAAAGGCGCTGGACACATCCAACTGATGTAGGGGCCACCCCTGATTCACCGCAATAGAGAGAAGAACTCTAATAGAGTTCAAACGTACCACATGAGAGAACGTCTCCTTGTAGTCGATGCCATAGGTCTGGGTGAAGCCGCGTGCGACGAGACGGGCCTTGTATCGATCAACAGTGCCATCGGCGTGATACTTCACCGTGAATATCCATCTGTAGGTGACGATATTCGTATTGCGCAGACGAGGAACAAGTATCCAAGTCTGACGCTCGGTGAGGGCCGCATATTCCGCATCCATAGCCGCCTTCCAGTGGGGACTGCGCAGGGCCTCCAAATGTGTCCTCGGTATCGACTCGGAGGTAAGGGAGAGGGCGAAGGCACGATAGGTGGGGTGAAGACGGTCATAGTGCACGTAGGTAGATATAGGGTGAAGGGTACAAGAGCGAGTACCTTTCCGTAGAGCAATGGGAAGATGTAGGTCAGTCGGGGCCGATGCAAGGGGCGCCAAACTTGCGGACGTGGGCGAGGACCCGCCTGTTGGCTCGACGGAGTCCGGCTCCGGGGTAAGTACTGACGGAGCGGGCGGTCCCAAGCTAGGAGGAGAAGTGGAGGAGGAGGGTGACTCAAGGAGTACGTCCAAGAGAGGCGGAGGAGCAACGGAAGAATGAGTGGGTGGAGGAGATGGAGAAGGGAGTGTCAGAGTAGACGAAGTAGGTGGAGAGGTGGGCATAGACGGAGTGGTGGTGAAATAGCGAGTGGTCTCAAAGAAGGTTACGTCGGCCGATACAAGGTATCTGCGCTGATCAGGAAGGTATACACGATAACCTTTCTGAGTACGAGAGTAGCCAACGAAGACTCCTTTGAGGGAGCGAGGAGCTTGTTTGGACAAATTTGGGGAGTGGTCATGGACAAAGGCCACAAACCCAAACATCCTAGGAGGCAGTGCAAATAGCTCACGATCGGGGTGTAGGCGACGGAGAGGGACTTCACCACCCAGAGGAGAGGAGGGTAATCGGTTAAGCAGATAAGCAGAGGTGAGGAGGGCATCCGACCAGAGATAGTGTGGGACGCCCATCTCAATGAGTAGGGTGCAGGTCATATCCAGAAGATGACGGTGTTTCCGCTCGGCGACACCGTTCTGCTGGGAGGTATAGGGGCAAGTGGTCTGATGGATAATGCCACGGGAGGAGCAAATATCCTGGAGGGCGGACTGAACAAACTCCAAGGCATTATCCGTGCGAAGAATTTTGCGGGTAGAGGAGTATTGAGTGGAGATCTCTTGGCGGAACTGACGAACAGAGGACAGAACGTCAGTGCGGTCGGGGAGAAGGTACACCCACGAGAGACGAGAAAAGTCATCGACAAAGACGATGTAGTAGCAAAAGTGAGAAAGGGAGGAGACACGAGATGGTCCCCACACATCACAATGTACGAGATCAAACAGTTTCGTACAAGGGATAGAGTCAAGGTGTGAATAAGTAGAACGAAAATGCTTGCCTAACTGGCAAGACTCACAATCAAAAGGAGATAGTTTTAGCCACGGAAGGGCCTGTCGAAGTTTGGTAATACCAGGATGGCCCAAATGACGATGCCATTGTAGAGAAGTGTCCGACTGGGAAAGAAGCCAGTCGGAGGGAGATCAGGGACGAGCTCATAGATACCCCGACCGGTCTCACGTCCCAAACCAATCCTCTTTCCCGTCCACAAGTCCTGAAATGTACAGTGGTAAGGGAAAAAAGATACTGAGCAAAACAGGGATTTGGTGATAGCGGAGATGGAGAGGAGGTTAACAGAAAAATTGGGTACGTAGAGAACATCAGAGAGGGGAAGGGAGGGAGTCGGTAGGGAACGGCCTTTGCCCCGAACGGGACAAACATGACTGTCCGCAATGGTGACCGTCTCAGGATGAGGAAGGCTGGCAATTTGAGAGAGGAGAGAGGAGGTACCTGACATGTGTGTAGAGGCTCCCGAGTCGATAATCCAAGGGCCCGAAGAAGAGGCAAGTAGAGCGGTACCTGAAGTGGAGGTCGACGCAAGATGAGAGGTGTGAGAGCCCGAGGTACTCGAGGTATCCGTCGAAGCTCGAGGGGCAAGCATGCGGGCTAATTCCTCCTGGGAGATAGTGAGGAGGTCCGAGGCCGAGGCGGAGTCCGTCGTGCTGGAGTGGGCAACCTGGTCTGGCTTACCAAACTTCTGCCAGCATTTGTCGGAGCGATGACCAAACTTCTGGCAATGGACGCAGGGTGGGTAGAGTTTGCCATCGCGCCCACGTCCCTTTTCCCGACCGCGACCACCGCTATCAGAGCGCGCCGCAGGGCGGTCTCGAGAAAGGGCGGTGGATTCGGTCAACGCGGGAGTGGGGACGGGCCCCGGAGAGCTAACCCGCAGAGCGGTGGAGAAGGCCTCACCCAACGTCGGGAGAGTGATGGAGCTCAGAATAGGGCCCCGAATCTGAGCGCCGAGGGTGGGGTCGATGCCCGCCAGAAAAAGTCCGACTGATGTCTCCTCGCGATAGCGACGCTGCACGGTGAGATCGGGCGTGTAGGGCTGATAGATCTCAAGCTGATTGAAGAGAGAGCGCAGGGTGGCATAGAACTCCTGAAGAGAGCGAGTACCCTGGCGGGCGCGACACATCCCTTCGACAATCTCCACCGTCCGACCAATGTTGGAGCGATACCTGTACATGTGGGCCCATTCGTCCCAAATGGCCTTGGACGGAGAGAGGAGCTGCATCGGCTCGGCGATGGTCGGAATAGCCATCTTCAGAAGCCAGGAGGTGACCGCCTGATCTTGAGTGACCCAGGTGGCAAACCGGGGATCCTCTAGAGAGGGCGGGTCGGCGGTGAGAAAGGAGAGCCGACCATGGATCTCAAGGAACCGACGGAACCCGGCAGACCACGTGACATAGTTAGTGCCATCAAGTAGGGTCGTCTGGCCCTGGAGTCCTGTGATAAAAGTGTGGGAAGGGACAGGGAGATCCAGAGATGTACCCGGATATGGAGTCAGTGGCGGAAGCGAGGAGGAGTCCGACAATCCCTCGCGATGCTCCATGACGGCAAGTAGGTGATGAGTGGAGCGCCGGTACCGGGTTAGACGACGCCGGGGCGGCCCGGCGAAGAGCGGGCGGCGAGCGGAGAGCGGGCGGTGGCCGAGGAGGGCGGTGGCAGCCTGCAGGAGGTCGGGCAACCTGCAGGAGGTCGGGCGGCCGGATGCAGGAGGGCGGCGGCAGGATGCAGGTCGGGCGGCCAGCGACCTGATGAGGTCGGGCGGCCGGATGCAGGAAGGCAGCCGGATTAGGGCGGCGACGAGGCAGGCGGGTCGGATCTGGCGGCGGCCGGATGCGGCGGCGGGCGTGTCAGATAAGTCGGGCGGCCGGATGCAGGCGGCGGACTGGGTCAGCGGCGGATGCAGGGTGACCGGATTGGGTCGGGCGGCCGGATGCAGGGCGGCGGCCGAATGCAGGGCGGCGGCCGGACTGGGTCGGGCGGCCGGATGCAGGGCGACGGCCAAATGCAGGGCGGCGGCTGTAGCACTGGAGGGCATCGATAGCGAGCAATGGAGGGCGGCGGCCGAATGCAGGGCGGCGGCCGGAGCAGTGGAGGGCGTCGACGGCGATCACCGGCAAGCAGAGGGCCGGAGAGGAGGAGGGAGGTGGTGGTGCTCTGATACCATGTGGAACAATGCAACCTCAAGTGTATGAATGAAGAAGAGGGGGGTTCCTCCCTTATGTAGAGGAGAAGAGAACCCTACAAGAGAGAGAGAGAGAGAGAGTTACAGTAATACCCCTGAAGGGGGGGATATTCACTCACAATGGATACATATTGATTTTTGATGATTCTACAATCATCAAGTGATATTGCACTACATTTCAAGTTGAAAATTGTTTCTGAAAATTATCTACGTAAGAAATTTTAAGTTGCTCATTTTTCACAATATTTAAAGTTGAAATTCGTTTCTGAAAAACCATCTACATAATAGATCTGGATTCCGTTTGTAAAATTTTGAAATTATTTATAAAACATTTCAGGATTCAGCTTCCAAAAGTTTTACAACATGTAAACTTGACATTTGTTTCAGAAAAAAATTTACATAAAAAATCAGGATTCCACTTGCCAATTTTTCACTGCATTTCAAGTTTAACTTTGTTTCAGAATTTTGTCTAGAGTATCAAATAAAGTTTTTATTAGAAAATTTCAGCGTGTTAAATTTTTTTGTAGTAAACATTGAGTCCTCTGAAGTTTCTTACGGGATACAATACGCCTTTGGAGAGTTAAGGCATTATTTGTTTCAGTACTTAATTCAAAAATTACATCAAATTTCTATTAATCTGAAGTCAACTTTTATTGAGATGTAAGTAAATATTTTATGTCAAAGATCTAGATAGACCTGACTTAGTATATAATTTTTTTCTTAATTTGAATTTTCAGAACCATTTCTTTAGTATTTATTGATACTGAAATGACTCCATTTGGTGAAGTTCTTGAAGCTTGAAGGTGAAAATCAAGGTGAGATGTAGACCTGATTTTCAGGCTGAAGTACAGAGATTGGAAAGACCAATCTGAGGAAGACTTGGAGGAGGGTTGGAGATAACGGACCTTCAATGACCTTCACCATCCAAAAGGAGGAGAGAGCAGTTAAAGGTGATAGAGGAGAAGTCTCAATGGGAAGAGTTATAAGCATACAAGTTATGGAGAATCTTTAGATAGTGTAATTAGATGAGATTTCAAGGAGTACAGATTGACTGTCTATGTAATGTCAAACGATCTAGAGTTTTTTTATCAAAGATAGTTCAAGAGTTTTAATGACTCTTTTTGTATGGAATATGGAACCAAGGAGGTCGGTTCCCGAATCAGGGTAAAATGTTGTCCCACGTGGAGAAGAGTGGTTGGTATTAATTTGATAAATATAAAAAGATTGAACTTACAAAAGATGAGAAATAAATTGAAATAGTAAAGATACCAATTCAAACCCCATTATTAATGTTCCAACACATTTAATGGGCTTGAAAAATATTAAGAATTTTCTTGAAAGTGTAAATATTATATTCTAGATGGTTTCTTTTTTACCTATGTACTATTGAGAGACTGAGGTGTTGTTTTGACCACAGAGAAGCTCAATCTCACAAGGTACTTACGTATATGAGCTATGTCATGCAGACATGCCTTGCATGCCTCCTGTATACATTGAGTTGTGCCCAACAAATACTCCAAGCAGAAAATCATTGAACTGAAAGCGTTGGGAGTGTGGTAAGCTCCCAATCACAGACCTCAATAGTGCGTTGATGATTGGACCCAAATATTATGATTAGTAAATTTTTCCTTTATATTTTTAAAATAAACTTTATTATTATATCCACATCGAATTTTCAACTTCATCTCAATTGCTAATAGTAATGGCTTTGTATCCTCATAAAACAAATTTATTTTATAAGAATGATGTGCTCAACTGGCTTTTATCTCAATTTTGCACAAAACTATAGTTCTTTAGTTAATTTATTTGTTTCAGACCTTTGAGAGGTATTTACTTTACTATTATGATGTGCTCAACTGGCTTTTGTCTCAATTTCGCATATAAACTATAGTTCTTTAATAAATTTATTTGTTTCAGCCGTTTGAGAGGTATTTACTTTACTATTATTTCTATCTGAATGAATTTGGGTGGGATTATTCTTGACAAATGAGCATTAATATACAAATATCACCTTAGAAAACCAGGGTTGATGGTGAGATATTGGAGAAAAAACCAAACCCAGAGTAACGCAAAAAAAAAAGAAAAAAACCAAAGAGATTAAAACAGCGTCTTCATCCGAGCTTCAATGCGTCCCTAAACCCTAGATTGAAGCTTCCCTGCAAGCTCAGCGAGCCCTTCTTTCCCTTACTCTCTGCAATGCTCCCTTTCTGCATCATGGCGACAAACTCATTGTAGTCTATTCTCCCATCCTGCCACAAAACAAAAACAGGAAAAAAAATCACAACAAGAAAAAGCCAAAATAAAAAAAACCCATTAAACACCACTCTCAAAGAAGAAAACAAACACCAAATTAAAATTAACCAATCAATAAATCTCCTCACATTGTCCTGGTCAGCGTCTCGGAGAAGATCTTCGATCTGAAGGTCCTCCACGCCAAACTCTTCACAGGCCCGTTGTATCTCATCCTGCGTTATAAACCCACTTCCGTCCTTGTCGAAGAAGGAGAAGGCCTTGACAAGATGATCTTCCTTCTCAACCTTGTTCAAGTGCAGCGTGGCAGCGATGAACTCGCCGTAGTCGATGGTGCCGCTGTTGTCGATGTCCGCCTGCGAGATCCAACGGCGGAGACGGCCCCACGTCAGAGGAAGGGGGGGGAATAGACGGGTGGGATTTTATGGAGAGAGTGGAGAGTAGGAGTGAAGGCAGACCGCCTGCATGAGATGGTAGATTTCGGACTCTAGAAGGTTGGCTCCAACGCGGTGGAGGCCGGCCTTGAGTTCTTCGAAGGTGATCTGGCCGCTGTTGTCGGCGTCTATCATCTTGAACATCTCTTTTAAGCCGGCGATTTCCTCCTCGGAGAGGTTCTCCGCGATCACCTGCGGGTTTTTAAGGAGACCCGTCGTTACTTGCGCCGGATTAGTTATTCTGCTGTTTCTAATGTTCAGTTGCGTCTTTGTCCAGTGAAAGATACGTAGATAGATAGAGAGAGAGAGAGAGAGAGAGAAAAGGGAACTTCAGGAGAGAGATTTGTGAGCGAGAGGGAGGGGGGGGGGAAGCCTAAGAAAGGAATGGACGAGAGAGAAACAGAGAGAAGTGAAAGCCAGAGAGAGAGAGAGAGAGAAGTGAAACCGAGAAGTGAAAGCGAGAGAGAGAGAGAAGTGAAAGCCAGAGAGAAAGAGAGATGCGAAAGCCAGAGCGAGTGAGAGAGAAGTGAAAGCCAGAGAGAGTGAGAAAGAAGTGAAAGCTAGAGAGAGTGAGAGAAAAGTAGACATGGTGGTTCTCTTCTTTTGGTGCAAATTTGTGTGAATTGTTCGTTCTGTTCGGACCGAACAGAACAAAAACAAATTCGAACAGAACATCGCACAGACCCGCGTTCTGTTCTTTTGTTCGCTTTGTGCGAATTTTAGTCTAATTTTGTGCGAATGTGCGAATTTTGTTCGTTTTTGAAAAAGAAAAAGAACAGAACAAAGAACAAGGCCCTGTGCGGTTCTTTTGTGCAAATTTTGTGTTCGTTTCAAACGAACAGAACAGAATGACCATGTCTAGAGAAAAGTGCCAGAGAGAGAGAAAGAGAGAGGTGAAAGACAGAGAGAGAGAGAGAGAGGTGAAATCCAGAGAGAGAGAGAAGTGAAAGCCAGAGAGAGAAAGACAGAGGTGAAAACCAGAGAGAGAGAGAAGCGAAAGCCACAGAGAGAGAGAGAAGTGAAAGCCAGAGAGAGAGAGAGAGAAGTGAAAGCCAGAGAGAGAAATTGAAAGCCAGAGAGAGAGAGAGAGAAAAGTGAAAGTCAGAGACAGAAAGAGAAGAAAATATTTAAGGCATTCATAGTGTGCGAAATTCAGAGAGAAAGACAGACAGTGCATGAGAAAATCAGAGAAAGAGCATAAAAGAAATAGAGAAAACGAAAGATAGTATGAGAGAGAGAATGCGTATGAGATAGATAGTGTGCGTGTATGAGAGAGAGACTGTGTGTGTATGAGAGAGAGAGAGTATGAGAGAGCGTGTGCGAATGAGAGGGAGTATGAGAGAGAGTGTGTGTATATGAGAGAGAGAGTGTGTGTATGGGAGAGAGAATATGAGAGAGTGTGTGTGTGTATGAGAGAGAGAATGAGAGAAAGAGTGTGTGCGTGTGTATGAGAGAGAAAGTATGAGACAGAGTGTGTATGAGAGAGAGAATATGAGAGAGAGAGAGTGTGTGTGAGTGTGTATGAGAGAATGAGAAAAAAGGTGTGTGTGTGTGTGTATGAGAGAGAGAGTATGAGACAGAGTGTGTATGAGAGAGAGAATATGAGGGAGAGAGCGGGTGTGTGAGTGTGTATGAGAGAGAGAATGAGAAAAAGGGTGTGTGTGTGTATGAGAGAGGGAAAGTATGAGACAGAGTGTGTATGAGAGAGAGAACGAGAAAAAGGGTGTGTGTGTGTGTGTATGAGAGAGAGAAAGTATGAGACAGAGTGTGTATGAGAGAGAGTGTGTGGGTGTGTATGAGAGAAAGAGTGTGTGTGTATGAGAGAGCGAGAGTATGAGAGAGAGTGTGTGTATGAGAGAGAGAGAGAGTATGAGAGAGAGAGAGAGAGAGATGTACTCTTAGAGCCATCTTCTTCAGCTTGTTCATGGCGGAGAATCGTTTAAGCCTGCTCAACACTGCGGAGTCGAGCGGCTTGTTGGGCGCAACACCGTCTTCTTGTACCCACGGGTGGCCTGGAAACATGAGAGTCGACGGCTTCAGGATAATTCAACCCTAAAACTAAAACTTCACGTTAAATTTGAAGAATTATCGACCGGAGAGAAAAGAAAGAGCTTTCGGTAGAGAGAGAGAGAGAGAGAGAGAGAGAGAGAGAGAGAGAGAGAGAGAGAGAGAGAGGGATCACATAAGACTTCATGGGCCGTCAATCGTTTGCCCACATTTCTCTCCAGCATCCGGCGCACAAGGTCCTTGGCCTCGTCGGAGATGCTCGGCCACGGATCCGACTCGAAGTCAGGGGAGCCCCTGAGAACCTGCTCGAATATCCCTTGCTCAGTCTCTACAAGCACAAGTGCGAGAAATTCAGATTATCATTGGATGAAAAATGAAAAAGATGATGATAACGATGATAATGAAGATGATAACGATGATAATGAAGATGAGAACGATGATAATGAAGATGATAACGATGATAATGAAGATGATAACGATGATAATGATGATGAGAACGATGATAATGAAGATGATAACGATGATAGTGAAGAAGATAACGATGTTAATGAAGATGATAACGATGATAATAATGATGATGATGATGAGGCTTGCACCAACCCGCCCAAAATGGAGGAACCCCGCAAAGAAGGATGTAGATTATCACCCCTGCACTCCACACGTCGGCTTCCGGGCCGTAGCGTTTCTGCAAAACCTCCGGCGCGACATAATAAGGGCTGCCCACCACGTCTGTGAATATTTCTCCTGGGTCATGTAACATTAAAGCCAATGTTAGTCATAACTGCCGGAACGGAAGTAAAATGGTGAAAACTGTGACAAATGGGGAAACTGATTTTCCTTTCATTTTTTTTATGACAGCAGAGAAGTCTTTCTCTCTGATCTCTCTCTCTCTCTCTCTCTCTCTCTCTCTCTCTCTCTCTCTCTCTCTCTCTCTCTCTCTCTCTCTCTCTCTCTCTCTCTCTCTCTCTCTCTCTCTCCCTCTCTCTCTCACTCGCTCTCTCTCTCTCTCTCTCTCTCTCTATCTCTCTCTCCCGCTCTCTCTCTCTCTCTCTCTCTCTCTCTCTCTCTCTCTCTCTCTCTCTCTCTCTCTCTCTCTCTCTCTCTCTCCTCGTTTCCCGTATCTCCCCAATTCCAAAGAGGAGAAGAAGAAAACGAAGATGATGATAATGAAATGCTGACAGGATGATACTTATGTAAAGAAGACATAAGTAAAGCGATGCTTAAAATAAATGAGAAGAACATGCTAATTTTATGGTGATGACGATGAAAAGAAGAAGTAAAAAAGATGATGATGACGATGATGAATAAGATGATAAATATGATGATGAATAGGATGATAAATATGATGATGATTAAGATGATAATGATGATGATCACTAATATGATGATCATGAATAAGATAAAGAAGAAGACGACGATGATGTCGATCAATAATATGAAGAAGAAGAAGATGATGATGATGATGATGATGATGATGATGATGATGATGATGATGAGTAAGAAGGAGAAGACGAAGAAGAAGAAGAAGAAGATGATGATGATGAATAAGAAGAAGAAGACGAAGAAGAAGAAGAAGAAGAAGACGAAGAAGAAGAAGAAGATGATGATGAATAAGAAGAAGAAGACGAAGAAGAAGAAGAAGATGATGATGAATAAGAAGAAGAAGACGAAGAAGAAGAAGAAGATGATGATGAATAAGAAGAAGAAGACGAAGAAGACGAAGAAGACGAAGAAGACGAAGAAGAAGAAGAAGAAGATGATGATGATGAATAAGAAGAAGAAGACGAAGAAGACGAAGAAGACGAAGAAGAAGAAGAAGAAGATGATGATGATGAATAAGAAGAAGAAGACGAAGAAGACGAAGAAGAATAAGAAGATGAAAAACGAATAAGAAGAAGAAGACGAATAAGAAGATGATGAAGAAGAAGAAGAAGATGATGATGAAGAAAAAGAAGAAGAAGAAGAAGAAGAAGAAGAAGAAGACGACGAAGCTCCGGTACCGGGGCGGAAGAAGATAGAGAGCCCAAAGTCGATAGTCTTGAGCTTCGACTCCTCGCTCTGATCCACAAATAGAAAATTCTCGGGCTTGAGGTCCCTATGCATGACCCCCATCGAATGGCAAGCCTCCACGACCCCCACGATCACCCTGGCCAGCCCCGCCGCCTCCCTCTCCGTGTACCTCCCCCGCTCGATTATCCTATCGAACAACTCCCCCCCCGCGCACAACTCCATCACCATATGCACCGCCGCGGCGTCCTCGTACGCGCCCACCAGCCCGATGACGTTCTCGTGCCCCCCCATATGGTGCAAAATCTCTATCTCTCGTCTCACGTCGTCCACGTCGTCCTCCGTGGTCAGCTTGCGCTTGGCGATGGACTTGCAGGCGAGCTCGGCGCCGGTGGCCTTGTGGACGCAGAGATAGGTGGTGCCGAACTGGCCCTGCCCAAGCTTGCGGCCGAGGCTGTAGAGGTCGCGGAGCTTGGGGGTGGCCCGGCGGAGGACGGAGGAGGCGAGGAGGCCGGCGGAGGGCTTGGGCGGGCGCGGGGGGGCGGTCGGGGGGGGCTCGGTGGCGGTCCGGGGTGGCTCGAGGGGCGCCGGGGGGGACTCGAGGGGCGGCGCGGGGGGCGGGGGCCGCCGGCGGAGCGCGGCGGTGAGGGAGTGGAGGAGGGACGGGCCGAAGCAGGCGTTGCCCATGGCTGGTGGGGGGCCGTTGTGCGCTCCCGCGGAGAAGCCAACGACGGGTTTCTCGCGTGCCGTTCTATTTTTAGACGTTGCGCCTCTTCCCCGACGGAACGGGACGGAATGAGACGGAAGGGACGTAAGAACGGGACGAATAGCGAGGGGACGGGACGGAAGGATGAGGTGAAAAGAGATGGGACGGGACGGGACGGAAGGATGAGGTGAAAAGAGAGGAGACGAGACGGGGGCGTAAGGATGAGATGAAAAGAGAGGGAACGGAACGTAAGGACGAGAAGAAAAGAGAGGAGACCAGACGGGGGCGTAAGGATGAGATGAAAAGAGAGGGGACGGGACATGGGACGAGAAGAAAGAGAGGAGACCAGAAGGGGGCGAAAGGATGAGAGGAAAAGAGAGGGGACGGGACGTAAGGACGAGAAGAAAAGAGAGGAGACCAGACGGGGGCGTAAGGATGAGATGAAAAGAGAGGGGACGGGACGTAAGGACGAGAAGAAAAGAGAGGAGACCAGACGGGGGCGTAAGGATGAGATGAAAAGAGAGGGGACGGGACGTAAGGACGAGACGAAAAGAGGGGAGACGGGATGGGACGTAAGGATGAGGTAAAAAGAGAGGGGAAGGGACGGGACGTAAGGACGAGACGAAAAGAGGGGAGATGGGATGGGACGTAAGGATGAGGTGAAAAGAGAGGGGACGGGACGGGACGTAAGGACGAGACGAAAAGAGGGGAGACGGGAGGGGACGTAAGGAGGAGGTGAAAAGAGAGGGGACGGGATGGGGCGTAGGGCGAGGCGAAAGAGGGAGATGGGATGGGGACGTAAGGATGAGGTGAAAAGAGAGGGGACGGGACGGGACGTAAGGACGAGACGAAAAGAGGGGAGACGGGATGGGACGTAAGGATGAGGTGAAAAGAGAGGGGACGGGACGGGATGTAAGGACGAGATGAAAAGAGGAAGACGGGATGGGACGTAAGGATGAGATGAAAAGAGAGGAGACGGGAGGGGGCGTAAGGGTGAGATGAAAAGAGGGGAGACGGGATGGGACGTAAGGACAAGACGAAAAGTGAGGGGATGGGGCGAAACGATACGGGACGGGATGAAATGGGGGATCGGTTGCCCGGGCTTGGCTTGTTGTCGACAGCCGCAGATAAAGTTCCGGATCGTCCAGGACATGGGCGATGGATGGAACGGGACGAAGTTCGTCCCATCCTATGTCCTAATTTTTAGAGTTTCATCTTAATAGTCCCTTCCAGGGTTCGTCCCGTCCCATTTTTTCGTCCACATCCCATCCGGTCCAAGAAATTCTAGTCCCGTCCAACATCTCAAGACAAAACAGGACATGCGTCAGCATTAGACCACTCGAGCATTGACATCTGGTGTAGCACGTGAATGGGGCAGATGAACCTGTCTGGGTATACTATACTCCCACAGGACGAAATGGCCATCCCTTCCCTCGTCTAAGGCCCCAGACGGGACAGTTATTTTGTCCATGGACGAAGCAATGGTCCCGTTTGGGGACAGGCGGACATTTCGTCGTCCTGTCAATCGTCCGAAGTCTTGGACGGGACGATTTTTTTGTCTACCGACAAAATTACTGTTCTGTCTGCGTCCCTGCACTACACTCGCGGAGAATCCAACGATGGGCTTGGGCTTCTTCCCTGACAGAACGGGACGAGACGTAAATAACGGGCCAAAAATGGGCAGAATGGGACGGGAGGAGAGGGGACGGAACGGGATGTCATTTGATGGGACGGAACGCGATGTGATTTGACCGATTGAAATGGGACGGGATGAAATGAGACGAGACGGGATGTAAAATAATGGTATGGAAGCTGATGACACAGGCTAAATCCTGGGTGGATGTGTTGTTTCAGTTGCTCAAGATAAAATCTACCTGCTGAAGATTCTAGGCTTCAAATTAACAACAATCTTCAAGATTTTTTAGAGTCACTAATGGACTGGTTTGATTTAGGTCAATACATCCTAAGTATAGTTCCGGATCGTCTGGGATGTGGACAAGACACGACGAATATTGTCCTGTCCCACTTCAAAAATTTTGCAGATTCCTCCGAACCGTCCTGTCCAAGAATTCGTCCCCAGACGAAATAGTTCGTCCACATCCCAAGTCTACCAGATTCGTCCTGTCTGGAAAAAAAGCATCCCATCCCTTGTCCCACACAAAAAATTAACGATTTTTAATGCCCTAAAATCGTTCTCCCTCTTTCTCCCCCTCTCTCCCACTCACTCTCATGTCTCCCTTTTGTTCTCTCACTCGCCTCTCTCCCTCTCATTCTATCCCTCTCTCTCACACACACTCTCCCTCGCTTCCTCCCCACTGATACTGTGGATTCCAAGTTCTTCAATCTCGGGCTATTTGGGAGTTTCGATCTCATCAAGTTGGCGTCTTTTCTCAGGGTTCATTTGGAGTGGGCTATTCTAGTAAGTTCTTTGTTTTCTCCATGGAATGAACTCCAAAAATATGTATAAATATCTTCTTATCAAGTTGCTCATTTGGGGACAGTACCAGATTTTTCTCTTCTTAATCTATGTTCATCTTGGATCAAGGATAAACCACTTGGTTGTTGTTACGCTTTTGGTAGTACCTAATTACTGTCCCCGTTTTGCATCCTTCGTGATGAATAAGAAGTGGTAACTACAAATCGTAACTAACATGGCTAGAATTAATTATCTGAATTTTCAACAAAAAAACTATTTCACGAAGCTCTTTCTCTATTGTGATGTAATTTATCCATGAGTCATTTATTGTTTGCTTGTGTTGTGATGTAACATATAAGAAAGAAACTAAGGATTTTTTATCTAAAAACATCAAAATCCTCTTCAACCCTTAAAGGCATTATTCTCATCATTTGAGTTCATCTTCTGATGGAAACAAAAGTAATGGTGGGAGACCTACCCATTGGTTTGCCTTGGTAACCAGGAGCAGCAACAGCTCTTTGGTGCCTCTACAAGCCTAGGAAGCACTAGAAGAGCTCTTTAAACACCATGGTCAATCACTAGAGGAGTTCTTTAAATACCAAAGCTCCAAATCCAATATCTCGAATGGTCAATCACAAGAAGATTCAAACCTATTCAACTTAGTCCTACGGCGGTGAATAAACATAGGAGAAACACTGGGCGAGAAACACCGACACCAAAGAGGGAAGAATGTACCTTCTGCACAAGAGTAGTGCAAAGAGGCGATGCAAGAAATTCTTGACACGTCGTTGGCGAGGGCGAGTGACGTGTGCCTCGACAGGGTGTCGCGGATCCAACTATTGGCACGACGATGGGTGGCTGCGCGGGTGACCTTGGGGTATGCGGCTGCACACGATGGCCAAGCGGCGGGAGATGGTGATGGCGGTTGCAAGTGGCGGCAGAGCGGGCAGGAGGCGGCGCTCGGTGCGCGGGCAGGCGGCCGTGTGCACGGTGGGCGTGTGGTGGGTGGCCGTGCACACGACGGGCGCGTGCAGGCAGCAGTGCGTGCGGCGGCCGGGTGGGCCCTGTGCGCGTGGCGACGAAGGCGGGCGTGGGCAGGCGGCCATGCGCGCTGTGGGGGGGGACAGCTATGGGCAGAAAACTCCTCTCTGGATGGCGGCGGCAGCAACAGAGAGGGGACTAGGGAAACTTCTCTTAGAATAAGAAAGAAAAATCACCAAGTAATCCATTACAGCATTGGCTTACGTATAGGCCTTGGAGGAAAGAGAAAACATAAGATAACTGTAAAATTCAAATCTAATTTTGAATGACGCTCGGATCCCGGTTCTGAAGTTGAAGTTGGCGACGTGTCATGACACGGTAGAGGTTTCATGTCCGTTGATAGTGTGTGGTCGTGTGTGCCATCAATACTTCTCCATTTCCTCTCTCCTAAATAATATATATAATACTTCATTCCCCAAAATATTATTCCCGATATTATCATTTCTCTACTCCATTTTGTTCTATTCCATAGTATTAATATTCTCCCCTATCTCATAAATATATAGCCTAATTATGCTTAGTATTAGTGTCATATATATCCTTGCATTTTTTATTATCAATGTCTTCCTCATTCCATATTCATATACATGTATTATCTCTCCTTTTAATTATCCTTTGTTGTGGAAAAGATTATGCATCTGATTTGGGCTTGCTACTTAATAGACAGTTCTAAATTTCTTCCCATTGTTCTTTTGTTATAACTCTAATGTTTGCCTTCTTTTGAACCACATGCATTGGGATCATCCGAGCACTTTCTGAAATGGAGTAGATGATTGCAGCGTGCAGCCATTCTTTATCTCTTCTTCTACAACTTCTCGTACTCAAAGATTTATTCTCCTTTGGGCTTCTATTTTTGTTATATTTTCCTTAAGGTAGATTTTATGCATGCATGTTTCCAGATCTAAGCCTATCAATTCAGTTACCGACCATGCAATTGCATCTCAATATTTTTTAAGTATTCCCAGAAAAAGTGATAAAGGTAGTCCAATTATTGAAATACAATTATTTAAATATCCAGCTTAATGTTTTATATTTTTTGACGCGCTTCTAGTACTTATGTTATTATGCTTCGCATGCATTGTATGAATGAATGTTTTGAATTAATCTTGTAGAATAATGGAGTCCACATCGGCTACCACTCTGAAATTGACCTCTAGGACTACGTCGTCCGCGTCTGTTGAGTACCTCTGAATAGAGGTTGATGAAAACGTCTCATCTCAAAGCAGAAGATACAATCAATCTGAAGTTTTTAGATCGCTTTGTTGAAGTGGCCCGGAAGAGTACCAGTGTACGCTTTGTCAAGCGCAAAATGAATAAAGATGAATAAAGATAAGAGCACACACGTCTTTTGGAAACATCTAGAGAAAGCCCATTGTAAATTTCATGATGACATTAGGGGAGGCCTGACGAAGCAGACAACTCTTCTCCAATATGAATTACTCTCAAACAAGTTGTACTTACATGGCCTCACCATAGAGCAAACAAAGGAGGAGTTTGTTAGGTTCATTTATGACAACGATCTTCCTTGACGACTTGTGAAGAATAAGTTGTTCCGAAGACTATGGTTCTACGAGACATAAGTGGTTGGGGAGATTTTGTTGGGTTCTATAGGCCTCGACATGGATGAACAAAACAAAACATTCCATAGTAGAAGCCTTGAACAGAATCGAACGACATCATTAAAACCATGAAATGATGTACCTTTGCACGGATTCCATCCGTGATTTCTTGGATCCCAGAGTGAGACGAGTCGAGCTGCTCAAGTGTGCAACCTCTAGACGTATCTACGCGATCCTCTGCACGTCGAATCTCCTCCTTCTCATTGATGAGCCCCGTTTTACCTCCACCGTCGTTGTTAGAGACTCGTTGGCCATAATCAATTGTACGTCCACTAGACGTCTTTGGTATCTCAAGTCTTAAGGACCTCTTACTCAACCGTGACATGAATCGACCTGATTGACAGTTTGGTATAATACCATTCTGGGATTTGTACGGATCAATTGAGTGAACTCTTTCCACTAAAGAGCACCCATTATCTATCCTTAGTGTCTCCACACTAATGGCTACATGACCGGCCATACTCATCATATGTGTGAGGCTAGATAGTGTTATTCTATCAGGACACTTCAATGTCCTTCTCATGTATCCTTCGAATAGGAATGTCTAGAAAACATGCTTCAAGACTAGTGATCTTCGTCTTACGATCTCATCATAATTCACTAAGTCCGATCATGTATTCATGGACTTCATTATAAGCATCACACATACACTATAATGAATATGTTTTATTAATGAACATAGAATGAGATGTGGATTGTGTGATTGGCTTACCGGCCACAGATATTTCCATCAGGTTTGTGGTCTAGATGCGGTCAAAGCAACAACGGAAAAGATGTACAGACAAGTGCAAGGGAAATTGGTGGAAATGTTTGTTGACGTCCACAATGTCTCTCTTACCATGGATGCTTGGACATCCCAAAATAACATCGCTTTTTTAAGTGTAACTGCCCACTAGATTGACACTGACTGAAAGCTTTGTGAGCTACTTCTTGATCTCCGACAGATCAAGGGGTCCCATAGCGGCACCAACTTGGCGAGGTATGGAAGTTGCATATGAATATGGCATTGAGTCAAAGCTTTGTGCCATCACTATGGTCACTGCATCTAATAACAGAATGATGCTCCCCGCCATTATGGATTCATTGAAGATAGTAAACCCTCAATTCACTATGGAATGACGCATACCATGCGTTGCCTACGTTCTCAACCTCGTAGTCCAAGATGGACTCAAGATCATTCGTAGTTCTTACAGACAAAAAAGTTGGGTTTACAGAGAATGTCAAACCGAAAACTATAGAGAAAAAATGATAGGGATATGTCCCCCCCATCTAGCCCACAAACCTTGAGAGTTGAGATCGTTCCACTGCGCCTCGAGGAGATTGAGATTATGCCTCGTTTGTCAAACTTGGAGTTGCATATCATGTATGTGTTGCAGATACTATTTTCAAAGCCCCTTGTCAGGGTAGATGAGTTGTTGGGGTAGAGGAGTCGTCGAGCGAGCAAGCGAGGACTGTCGTCGGTGAGCAGGGGGCTGCAAAAATAATTTTTTTAGGGTTTTTTTCACATCACCGGTGATGGTGATGCCATCTGGTGACGAGGATGTGACAGGATGCCATATGGAGGGACGTGTGACGACTAGGTGACTGTTTTTTTCTGAATATACTGGGACGCGTGATGGGATAGTGACTTGACAAAAGTTTCATCATGTCACCGTCCATCACGTTTCATCATCCAGGGCGTATCTTCCCGGACGTGTTGTTCCCTACTTGGGCATCTTCCCCGACAGAACAAGACGAGACGAAAATGGATAGGACATAAAATAACGGGCAAAAAATGGACAGAATGGGACGGGATGAGACTAGACGGGCTGCAACGGGACAGAACATGATGTAATTTAATGGGACAGAACGAGATGTGATTTAACCGGTTGAAATGGGGTGAGAGGAGATGGGACGGCCTGCAACAGATGGAACGGGATGTAATTTAACAGGACAGAACGGGATGTGATTTAACCGGTTGAAATTGGGATGGGATGAGATGAGAGAGGGAGAATTAGAGAGTAAGAGAGAATGAGAGAAGAGATGGAGAATTATAGATAAAAAAAGTGAAAAAGATTCAGAGGGTGAGAATGAATGAGAGGAGAGAGGGAGAATTGCAGAGTAAGAGAGAATGAGAGAAGAGATGGAGAATTAGAGATAAAAAAAGTGAAAAAGATTCAAAGGGTGAGAATGAATGAGAGGAGAGAGGGAGAATTACAGAGTAAGAGAGAATGAGAGAAGAGATGGAGAATTGGAGATAAAAAAAGTGAAAAAGATTCAAAGGGTGAGAATGAATGAGAGGAGAGAGGGAGAATTACAGAGTAAGAGAGAATTAGAGAAGAGAGGAAGAATTAGAAATAAAAGGTTAAAAGGAATCGGAGAGTAAGACATAATGAGAGATGACAGGGAGAATTAAAGAAAAAAAGATATCTAGAATCAGAGAGTGAACGAGAATGAGAGGAGAGAGGGAGAATTACAGAGTAAGAGAGAATGAGAGAAGCGAGGAGAGGAGAGAGGGAGAATTAGAGAGTAAGAAAGAAAGAGAGTAGAGAGGGAGAGCTAAAAATAAGAAGTTAAAAAGTAGCAGAGCGTGAGAGAGAATGAGAGGAGAGAGGGAGAATTAGAGAATAAGAGAGAATCAGAGAAAAGAGGGAGAATCGGAGATAAAAAGTTAAAAAGAATCAGAGAGTAACACAGAACGAGAGATGAGAAGGACAATTAAAGAAAAAAGGATAACTAGAATCAGAAGGTGAGAGAGAACTGAAATTCAGCAGCTTCAATTTGAAATACAACTCTTTGAGTACACGCAACAAAAATGGAAATTCCAACAATTTTATGAACAGGAAGGAGCTATGAGAAATAGAATTGAGAATTGGCAGATGAGAACTTAGAATTGACAGATGAAGAAAGTATCATATGATAATTTAGAATTTTCGGAGGAAGAATGGCTCAGATGAGAATTGGCAGATGAAGCAGTCAATTATCGGCAGAAGAAAAAGGAAAAAATTTGAAGGGCGAAGAAGAACTTATCCACGATCGCCGATTCTGCCGATGCCGCCATCCGCCGACGCCACCATCCGCCGTGTGCCATCCACCATTCGCCAAGGTGCCAAACCCTCTCCACCGATTCATGTATTTTCAATTCAAATTATCGAATCGCAAATACACAAATTGACGAAATACAAAAGAGAGGTTTTCAATGTTGGATATCGGAATCTAATATCCAACACCGATATCTTATGTCGTCATCCTCCCCCCTGAGATGGAGACAGATGACGACATAGAGACGGATCTCGATATCAGAGGTCGACACTGTAGCGACTAATATCGGATATCGAGATCCGATATCTGGATATCAAAAAAATGGATACCGGAAATTCCCTTTCTGGTATCCGATACAGCATCCATCCCGATACCATCATCTGGTACCGGTATAGGAATGAGCGAACACTAACGGAAATCACTAGTCTTTAAGCATGAGTTTTAAACATTCCTATTCGAAGGATACTCGAGAAGGATATCCAAGTATTCAGTTAGAATAGTACTGTATAACATCACTTATATGATGAGTATGGTTGGTCCCGTAGCCATTGGTGTGAAGACACTAAAGATAGATAATAGGTGCTCTTTAGTAGAAAAAGTTCACTAAATTGGTCTGTTTGAATCTCCAAATGGTATTATACCAAAATTTCAGTCAGGTGGATTCATACCACAATTGTATAAATGGTCCTTAAACTCGAGACATCAACGACATCTTGTGGATGGACAATTGTACTTTGACTATGACTTGCAAGATTTTAGAAAGTCTTAGTTGGGGTACATCAAGAAGTTCAGGAAGATGATTGAGTACTCAAGATGAGATTGTCCACCCATGGTAAAGGAGACAGCTCAATGAAGATGATGTGATAAAGTCCTTGGCCAAGGCAATGAAATATAGAAGATGAGTTCTCTGATGATTTTTGAACGCATCAGTACTTACTCGAATGAACGATTAGGGTTTGATATTTGAACATACCCGAAGTCATCCCAGGAATATAAAGTGGATGAGGTACTATTCATAAAAGATAATCGATGACAAAAAGGTTCCATGAGCAAGTCAATACATACTCCTTTGTATCTTCTACAGCACAAGGTGTAGCTTGGCACCCCACGGATCAGATACTTGACCTATCAGTTGGGTTAAATTGATATGACATTAATTAATTCATACGATGATATAGTTAATTAATTAGGAAGGCCAATAAAGGTTATTGTGTCATTGGAATTATTCACTAGACTAATACATGGGACTATAGTGTCGCACGCAAATGGTCTTTTGGACATCAGAAGATGTACTTAAGCTGTATGAGAAAAGAACTTGATGAAAAATGTGACCTTATAGGATTATTTCCTAGAAATATAGGTTATTATTTAGTTTTCCACGTATTTATGAAAATGCCAGTGAGATTTTAAAAAAAATTGAAACCCTAATCTGGCTGCAGCCGCCGCCGTCACCGCCGATCACCCCCATCGTCGCAAACAATCGCCCACCACTACCGTCGCATCCACCCACGCGGTCACCAGCCGCGGCCCTACCGTGGCCATCACTTGTGAATGCCGCCCACAGACCTAGCCCACGGCCGTCGGCCACCTCACCTACAGCCATCTGTCTGCGACCGCCAGCAGCGTCGTCGCGCACGCATTTGCCCATTGTGCCCGCCACTGCGACCGGCATCGCACCTACTCACGTCACACCCCATTCGTGCCTACCCACGCCGCATGCCTACCACTGCCATCGAGTCACACATCGCCCTGCAGCTCGCCACTATTGGTGACATTGCTGCTTACGCAATGGCTCGCATCAGGACTGTCTTGCCACTTCGTATTGATGCCTTCGCTCACCCCAACGTCTCGCCGCCCTTGTTGACAGGACCCACATTGGTTCTCATCACTGTTGGGTTCTGTAGTTTGATTCATCCATGAAAAACACATTCCATGGATGCGGAAGCATGGTCGATCGATTCTCAATAGATCTATAAAACAAAACGTTGTAGTACCTTTTGGGGAACACGTTCCACCCTTGACTTTGTCGTTCTGAGATCGTTCTGAAGCCGTTCACGCGTCCGGCCTCTAGAAGTATCCACGCGATCACTCGGAGCTTGGATCTCCACCTCTTCTTCTTCAGTTCTTCTTGAGAACCTTGAAGATCTCCTCACCATGAAGACACTCTTCCTTGGAAGTGCAGAAGAGAGTGGAGAGGGGAGGGGCTCTCAAATTAAACTTGCATGGGTATCTAAAATGAGACCCCTTTCCCCCTTTATATTTCACTTAAGGTTTTTCTCAAAAAACCCTCCAAAGAAAAATATATCCACCAATGCCCTTATGACCTTGTGCGTGTGACCCTCTAGGCCCATGTATCGTTCTAGTTAATAACTTAAATGGCCCAATAACATTTATTGACCAACCTTATTAATTAACTATATCAACATATAGATTAACTAAATAAGGATCGATTTAACCCAATCGACAGGTTAAGTTTCCAGCCCGTGGGGTGCCAAGCTACACCTCGTGCTCTAGAAGATACCGAGTAGTCTCAAACTCTCTCATGGAACCTTTACCGTCATCAATTTCCGTATATGTATAATCTATCATCCGCGCGAGACTCTCGAACGACTAAGAGCATGGTTTATCGTCAAACTCTAATCCATCATTCGATTAGTACTGATGCGTAACGGGGATCATTGGATAACGCCTTCTCCAATATTCTCACTACCCTGGCCAGGGATTTTTCTTGCATCGTCTTCCTCGAGTCAATCTCCTCTTATACCGAGGGCGGATGATCCCGTCTTGACCACTCGATCATCTCCGTAAGCTTCTTACTACATCCAATCTATAACTTATTTGAATCCCATGATTAGAAACTCATATATCACAGTCAAAATGTAGTCGTCCGCTTACGAGATGTCCTTGGTGTCTCAGGTCAGTGGATCACTTATACAACCGTGACTTGAATCAACCTGATTGACATTTAGGTATAATACCATTCAGGGATTCATACGGATCAATTCAGTGAACTCTTTCTCTAAAGAGCACCCACTATCTGTCCTTAGTGTCTCCACACTAATAGCCACAGGATCAGCTATACTTATCGAATAAGTAGGATCAGCTAGTGCTATTCTACCCGGATAATTCGATGTCCATCTCGACTATCCTCGAATAGGAATATTTAGAATACATGTTTAAAGACTAGTGATCAATGTATTATGATCTCATCATAATTCACTTTGTCATTGCACGTATTCATGGACTTCATTATAAACATCACACAGAATAATAATGAATGCAAATAATTTATTCAATGAACTTAAATAATCATGGTAGTGTGATTGGCTTGACGGCCACATAATATCCATCAATCACTACCGTCACAAACCAGACTCCGACTCTCACAGGGACACTCACAATTGCCCTTTCGACGTTACATTATTTCTTATAGTGCCTGCAAACATTTTTCCACGCCGAGGTTAGGGTAGTGATGGATAGGAATAACATTCAGTGGGATAGGTTTCTATTGGTAAGACCTTGGGTGGCACGTCGAAGGTGCATGCACTAGCACCAGCAATGGTGCTCACACCGTCGACCATTAGCGCATCGTCTAGGTCATCGGGAGCCTAGTGGCATTCCCAGGTCCCGCTTATCGAGACCTAGTAGATGTCGGCATCCGTCGACGTCAGGTTTTATACTTCTCATTTATTTCATCGTCGTATTATCATTTGCATTTCACCCACATTATTCATCTCCGCTGCCTAAACGACTGCTCCACCCTCCCTGTGGTGTAACACAAGCCATTCAATCCCAGCGTCCTTCATGTTACATCAGAATCATTATTCACATCTTGACGGAAACATTTTGGGGTCCAATCCAAATCCTTCATCCAATTCACTATCATGGTGTCTTTGAAATGTCTTTGGTGAGAATCGCATTAATCCTACAATATTATAATTTTCATATCCATAGACATCATTATCAATCATAATATTCATTATGTAAAACCATTCGCTAAGGTATCAATTTTACATATGTTGGAAGTTCCATTTGGTTATAGTTCATTGAAATTTGAAGTTTTATATCGAGTTAGTAATCCACACATAATATATTGATAATAGGGGAGATACATACTGCCATTTATAGGTATTGTTGATTTTGGATATCATTCTAAGAACATCAGGATATCTGAACATTGATAAATATTTTTCATTTCCACTGTGTTTGATACAATGGAGAGGAAGTATAATTAAAGGAAAAATCCTGAACATTTGCATCTTAAATTTGTGAGAGACTTTAGTGATTGAAAATAGTTCTGCATTATAATACTTGATATTAGTGAATAAATTATCACTATAAATCCAATTGAATTTGTCTTGATTCAAAATAATATTGTTTTTTACTAAAAATAGTATGTCGTTTACTCAAGAGACTCTTTGAGTTGACTCATGAAGAGCAACTCATTGTGAGGCAAAATATTAATTGTGAAGAGTTGGAGCTTGACTCAGCAGTGTAAAGGATTTGACTTGATTTTAGGGAAGGCACTGCACCAAGGTTCAGAAGGCTTAATCACAGGCACTGGAAGGAACAATGATAGAAGGAACCATTCAAAGTCCTAAGATATTTAGACTATTTTATCTTATGCACCAAGATTTCAATTTTTGTATACAAGAAATAATATTTATGCTTTCTCCTTCCAGTAGAGTAGTGCAGATTAAGATTTTCAGTTGGTCTTCCTAACGTAGTTATTATCTGCTAAAATATATACGATAATTCATTTGATACACCTGATTCCAAGTGTTGATAATGTTAAAATTTAATGCACTTAATAATATTTCACAGTCCATCCATAATACTTTATTAGTTTGTGGTTGTGGCAGAAGAATGTACATTGTCCCCAAAAAAATTGCTGCTTCTGGCAGAAGAATAATGCATATTGTGGTTTCAATTTCCTTCCTGGTGTGGTTCATATATGATACATGCTTTAAAACTTTAAGCCTTAAGTATAAGTCACTTTATACAGCAAACTTCCAAATATTGTTGAACAAACAATAATTTGGCTTTTTCATACGATCTCAAAAATACTAAAAATTCCTAAATTATTTTGAAAAAAAGATGACTCACAAGGTGTCAAAAATTTCTGCTGCTTCTCCTTGCAGAATAATGCAGATTAATATTTTTATTAGCCTTCCCAACTTGATTTCTATAAGACATTATATTATTAATTCAAATATTGAGGCTAATTCATTTGACCCATCAAAATTCCAAAAAAATTTGAACCATGAATAATGTTTATTTTCACAACAATTAAACATTATTTTCACTTCGTTTTTTCAACAAGTTTCATGATTTCTTTCCGAACGCGCTGTGCAAATTTCACAACACCTCAGGGTATGGTTACTAAATGATTGATAGTTTGGAAGTTAAAATATTTTGAGAATAATTTATTTTGTTGATTAATTTTTTTAAAATGTTGAATAAGGAATTTTTATAGAAAAGGAATAACCTTTGTTTTAATATGTAATCTCAAAAAAAACAAATTACAACAAATTTTATGTGAATTTTGTGAAATCGTTGCTACTTATTTGAGTACAGAAATGCAGATTTTGAAATTAACGCATCTTCCTATCTTTTATGCATGACATATAATGTGGATGTTTTACTAATATTTCGTTTCATGGTCCAAAATTCCAAAAACTAGTGAACAAGGAAAACATTTTATTAGTTATACATCCCTCAGACTTATGGTCCCTTCACAGTTCTTAATTTTTCATGTTTTTCCATTGAATCATATTCAGTGTTAATATTAATTCATTCCATACATCATTCAATTAAATCATATTCTCATATTCACAAAATGAAGTCAGAATACGGTTTTAAAGCCTTCCAACTTGAACTATGGTTTAATTTTGTCGATTTGATTTCTAAAAACGGTTTCAGGTTAGAAAATATTGTTATCATCAATTATTAAAATAAAATATTTACCATATTTTAAAACAACAAATCAACTTTATGCATTTTCAGATATTATTTACAAACTGGAAGGAAGCCCATGATTAACCTGAGAAAGATAAGCAAATATTACACTTTTGATACTCACTTATGACAGTAGTTAAACTCATTTTTAACTCCCTTGAAATCCAAACAAGGAAATGGGTTCGAAGATTATCTTTGTTCTAGATTTCCTCTTGGTGTATACTTAATTTTTACTAATATCTGAAACGAATTTTACTTGTTTGATTGAAAGAGATGTATTTACAAAAAGATTAAAATTTTGGAACAGAGAATAAAACAAATCATGCCACCTCTTGCTATCTGAAAAAATTAGATGGAAGGGAAATGGCATCACCAATCTGTAGCAGATTACAAAAATAACTCATGTCTGATGAACTCTTAATATAAAGGTTAACTCAACGAAGATAGTATCAAAGTTATTTACCCGGCCTCTCTATTCACAACTTCTCATGGATTGTGTCTTAAAATACTGTGAGGGGAGATTCTTCTGAAAAATAAAAGAATCATACTTTTTCTTCTTTGTTGTAGTGAATTGAAGTCTTTTTCTGGGGAAAACAACCATTGCGCACCCTTTCCTCAATAATTTCCCATTGCTAAATGCAA
The DNA here is from genome assembly GCF_029677425.1 of Wolffia australiana. Taxonomy (NCBI): domain Eukaryota; kingdom Viridiplantae; phylum Streptophyta; class Magnoliopsida; order Alismatales; family Araceae; genus Wolffia; species Wolffia australiana. The sequence goes on from NC_135842.1 coordinate 13,094,145, forward strand.
AGAGATAATATTATAACAATTTAAAATTTTATCAATGAGTTCAAAATACTTTCCCATGTCTCTGTGCTACATCCTCAAGATGGTGATATTGCCAGAAATTTATTTCCTACCTTTTTTACTAAAGAAAAAAAAATTGAAAGAAAAGTAGGGCAGACCACCCAGAAACCGGTGGTCCGCCTATTCCATTAAAAATGCAAAGAATATGTACACATCATATACAGATATGGCCACTTAAGGCCTTCACTCTATCCCCCAAACCCTCAAAAAGATAATAAAGCCGCAACATCTGAGATGACATTTTCAACCGATGTCGTCCTTCCCTTGAACACCACATCATTCCGACGCACCCATATCGCCCAAAGTGTTGCTAGTATTCTACCCCATTCCGCTTTGTTCTGGTATCTACCAGTCGTGAGTGATGCCCAAAAATCGGTGTCTGAGGAAATATTCACCCTGGAGATTTGTTGCGGTGCCCATACTCCCCTGGCAATAGGACATGCAAAAAAAAGGTGTGGGCAGTCTTCATCGCCCCTGCCACAAAGAGGACACAAGACGGGCTCCGTCGGTGCCCATCGCCTGCGGTAGACCCGTGTGACCATTCTTCTCCTCCTCAGCAACCAACCGAAAAGTCTCACCTTTAGGGGGAGTTTTTGCTTCATTATGCTATGGCATGTATTACTGGTTGAGATGTCGTCCCTCGCTTCCCCTCGGATTTTCAAGTATGCGTCCTTTACTGAGAAAGGTGGCCCCCGCCATACCCATCCATCCCGGGAGACTCCCGAGGGGCTGAGAGGTAGGATGGTCTCATGCATCCCCAACAATTCCACGAAACGATCCTCCGATAAAGTCCCAGGAAGGTTAGGGACCCAAGCCCCTTCCCAACATTCGCTGACAGCGACGGGGGTTCCTTGCCAGCGCAAAAAGTCTTAGAAACTGCAGTTTCAACGGGTCGTGCTTTGTCCAGTTATCAGTCCAAAATCAGATTCCTCCCCCGTCCCCCAACTTGGGGTCAAACAAATCCCGAATGTGAGGAATGGTTTGACGCAGAGTACGCCAAAAAGGGGATTCCCCCTCCTGTGTGCCCATCCCCTCTCCCAATTCAACGACGGATCATAGACGTCTCTTAGCACCTTGATGGCTAGCCCCTCTGTCGATGACACCATCCCTTCAACGCATTTAGCAAGCAATACGAGGTTCATAGATTCCAAGTGGAGAATACCCAGTCCTCCCTGTTTCATGGGTCGGCAGACCACATCCCAGGCTACCAGGGGTATCCCTCTACCTCCTTCTCCATTCCCTCCCCAAAAAAACCGTCTCATTAATCCTTTGAGTCGTTTGGCCACCCCAACCGGAACCTTAAACATCGAAAGGTAGAAAATAGGTATAGAGGAGAGCACCGATCTCAAGAGTACCATACGACCCCCTCGCGATAGTACCCTGCTTTGCCAGCCCTTCAACCTCCGCCCCACCTTATCGATCACTGGTTGCCATTCCGTGGATAAGAGCCGTCTCCCCGTGAGAGGGAGCCCCAAATACCTCATCGGAAGAGAGCCTCGGGGTGTATCTAGCACACGGGCGCATAGAGTCTCCTCCTCCGAGGATAGGCCGAACCCCACGAACGCTGACTTTTCCCGGTTGAGACATAGTCACAAGAAATCTGCAAACAACTCCAGCAGGGACGATACGGTGTGAGCTTCTGTTACCAAACCTTCCATAAAGAATGTTGTATCATCTGCATACTGGAGCAATGGGATGCCCCCGGATAGCTCGTCGTGTGAAATTCTCGTAAAAAGCCTCGCTCTCACGCCTTAAGGGTACAACTGGCCAATGTGTCTACCGCAAGGACAAACAGCAGTGGTGCTAAAGGGCAACCGTGCCTGACTCCTCTCTGTGGGTGGATCCACCCTCCTTCCGCCCGGCCATTAACGAAGACCGAGAAAGAGTGGGATGTAACACATTGTCGTACCCAGGTCACCCATACCTTAGGAAATCCCCTCTTTCTCATGACGGGCCATAGGAATTTCCAATCGAGGGAGTCGTAAGCTTTCGCGAAGTCCACCTTACAAATAAAGCCCTTTGTCCCCGTTCTCTTCCATGCTGATACAATCTCCCCTGCCACCACCGCGCTTTCATGCAATTGCCTACCCGGGATGAAGGCCAATTGGAATGGACCAATTAGACCCCCGATTATCACCCTCAAATGGTTAGCCATCACCTTGGCAATGATGAGATAGATGGAGTTTGACAAAGCAATGGGTCTGAAATCCCCCACATTCACTGCCCCGTGCACTTGGGCAGCAGAAATAAGTATGACCGATTAAGTCTTTCGAGGCCAAACTTGCCCCTCTGGAATTCGTCCAAGGTATCCATCACGTCAGGGCCGACAACTTCCCAGAATTCGCTGAAGAAAAATATGGGGAAGCCGTCAGGGCCCGGAGCTCCCTCTCCATTCAAACCTTTGATCGCCGTCCTCACCTCCTCCGCACTAAAAGTCCTCAATAGCCCATCTTGTTGTGCTTGTGATAATCGAGAGGTCCTCTCTTAGTTACTGTTTGGAAATGGCTCTCTAGTGCTTCTCCCACCGCTTGTGCCCCCTCAAACTCGTGATCCCCCACTTTCAGTATGGAGATTTTATTTGACCTCCGCCTTATGGAAGAACCGAGTGTTGGCATCTCCCTTCCTGCAGCCAAATCTGCCGCAATCTTTGCCTCCAATCCATCTCAAGCTTCTTATCCTCCTCCACCACCTCTCGACATGTTTTCCTTTCCTTGAGTTTGTCTTCTAACAGGCATCTTGTATCTTCAATGGCGTCCAAATGCTGGACCCTCAATAAGGCTTCATCCCGTCTTCGGTGTCTTCCCTCTTGAATCTGTCTCTTCACCCCGATGAGGTAATGACGCAGGCCCGCCAGCTTGGTGGCCTGCCTGATCATGGCTGAGCCCTGTGAAGAGTGACGCGTCCACCATGCTATCACCTTCTCTCTGAAGCCCCTCTCGCGTAGCCACGATCGGTCCAATTTGAAGTAGGTGGGTCTAACCTGCCCAATGTTATCCTGCCATATAATTGCGGTGTGATGAGATAAAGGTCTGGGGAGAGCTCATAGGGTGTGTCTCCAATAGGTCGACCAAACATAGGAATCAGTCCATGCGGGAGAGCGTGGTAGGACCTCTCGTACTACGCCATGTGTAGTTACAATCCATCGGTCCCATTTCTTGCAGTCCCACCCCCGAGATGAATGCCCAGAACGCCTCTGATCCTGGGTCCTGCCCTCCCAAGCTATTAGGTCTATCGCTCAACTACAGAGTGACGTTAAAATCCCCGCCAAACAGCATTGGGGACCCCTGAAAGAGGGAGGTGACTACCTACAATTCCTCCCACAATCCGTGACGTCGGGCTGCAATGACCGGACCATATACCGATGCCACCGTGCATTGAAATCCGTCGCTTCTTCTCTGTATTTTAACGGCCCCCACGTACTGTCCTGTCCACTACCCTTCCTTGGCAAAGGTCGCCGTGTTCCATGCCACAAGTAAGCCCCCTGATCTGCCCGTGGTATTTACGGCCACAACACCCTCTAGAGAACCCCTTACCACTGAGTTCCATACCTTAGTGTCCCATCTCTCCAACATCGTCTCTTGTAGGCACACCACATCCGCTCCCCATTGACGCAAATAGCTTCCCACAACTCCCCGCCTCCCTTTGTCCCGTAGTCCGTGTATATTCCACGATAGACACTTGATTGATGATCCGATGCTTGCGCCCCTTGCACCCTCTCCGGGGTTACTCCCACCTCCTCGGCCAACTCCGCCATCGTCGGATGTGCGCCATTGACCTCCTCCGTCGCAGCGTCCTCTGTGTGGCTAGAGGACTCTACAGCCTCTTCCCGTTGTTTCGCTGATCCCTTGGCGTGGCCCCATGTGGCTTTCGACGAGCTTCCATCTTCTTGGATTGTCTGTCGGCGATTAGGCGAATCTGACCATTGTGCCCGGACACCATTCAGGTCTTCTTACCATCCGCCTCCATAAGCGCCAACTTCCCCCTCCGGTAAACCACTCCCGTAAACCGGCGGAGATCATCATTAGTTATCTGTCTCACCCTTTTCCTCCCTGGGTTTTGATCTTCGAGGTTTTCTTGGTCATTATCCTCCATGGTCGAGGCCGGCGGGATGGCCGATGATGTGCCCTCCACGTGGATCGGGGCCCCACTCGCCCCATCCTGTACGTCTTCCTCCATTGAAGCTCCGTCCTCCGGCACTCCAGTGGGGGAATCACCCTTCCCCTCTGTCGCCTCCCAATGGGCATCCGGTCTTCCGAACTCTCCTAGCGCGGCTGGAGGGGTCTTGGCCCTTATCCTGGCTTTGAATGCCTGTGTGTATCCCTGAGCCCAGACTGACTCAGGCAACTCCTCCCCTTCTATCACTTCGACCTCTAGCTGCACCACATTTGGGTCCCCCAAATTCTAACCCCGTCGAGATGATGCTTTTAAGTTGGCCGAAAGAGGCGACCAGGTTTGCTAACGTCATCTCTTGACGGTGCACCAATGGGACCTCGTGCACCTCCACTAGTATCCCCATCTTTTTAACTCCTTCAGCCCCATCAGAAGGGAGGACTCGCCGCCACCTCACCTCCGTGGTATCAGTGACCTGTTGCTTCCATCCGCAGACCGCGACATATGCGACCAATGAGGCCCCTCGAAGGAGAAAGGAATGTGCATCTATCCTTTGCACCTCCGCCTGGTCCAACTGAGGGAATTTCTACCATAAGCCGGCACTAACATTCTCGACATCGGGATGGTCCCCGAACACATCGCCCACCAAGCACTTTTGGAGGATGCTGGAACATGTGTCTTCGCCGTCTACTTCTCCTTGGGCCATTTGTTGACCTGGGCTTCAGACCGGATGTCCCACTTGCGCCTGGCGATTGCTCCCTTCTCCTCCCCCTTGGCGGCACTCATATTGACGGTGCCCTGTCCTTCTGCAATGTCGGCAAACCACCAGATCTCGACAGAGGCGCGCGTGGTGGCTCGACGATAAACACATGAGGGACATGTTGGCCTCTGAGGGACATGTTGGCCCCTCTTTGCCTGACAGGATCTCACCTCCACCCAGCCGTCGTCGTCACCTACCTCTGCGTCCCTGGCTTCCTTTCCCGTCTTGCAATTCCGGCTTGCTCCGGGCGTGGCTCTATCCGCAGCAGCGAAAATATGGTCCTCTTGAGCTTCCCCATCCTTGCTTGTGTGCCGAGGGGGACGGTGCTCTCTTTGCGGGGCCCCCTCTTCTCCATTTTGTGTGGTGTGGGGCCTCCTGCCACTTGCCCCTTCTAGATGACCCTGACCCCCTATCTCGGAGCTCTGGCCCTTCCCCAAAATGTGCATACATGGGTCTCTTACCCTTATCCTTCTCCATTCCCGTATCTGAGTGCTGCAATCTTGCCCATCCCGGCGGATCAGGTTCTATTCTGGCTTTGCTAAGACTTGGGACAACCCCCTCCTAGCGCCCCCTTGGCCCCCAAGTCCTCCCCCCACCCCCTCCCTCCATGTGGAGATGTGTGGGGCCCTTTCACCTTGGGCATGGTGGGACCCTCCCCCATGGCCGCGGTGGAGCCTGCCGTCTGGATGCCACCGTGACGATCGGTAGCCATTTGTCCAAGAACTTCATTGTAGTGGTCCCCGGGTGCCCTGTCGGAGGTCCTCCAACCGGAAATCGCCACCTGGACAATCCCGCAGGATTCTTGCCCTGTCAAATATGGGGTGATCTTCTTTGCTGGTCCACAGGAGATCTCCCACCTACTTGGTTGAAGGCCTGAAATTCGTCGTGGTGCACTCCAACACGTCAGGATGTGAGGCCACCGAACCCCCCAGAAAAAGCTTTACGGTCTGTTTCCCATGATCTATTTCCTCCCAGATGAGCGCATCGGGGTCTCCTTTCGACACATCCATGCTGAGCAGCGGCGTGTCTTTTCCCATCGACTCGTTCATCTCGTCCGACACGACCTTTGTAGGAAACCAAGACAACTCAAGATGGCTAACGGCGGCAAGGAAGAACAGCGGAGAGGGAGAACGGTGAACCGCGAACGGCGGCGAGGAAAAACGATGGCGAGGAAGAACGGCGGTGAGGGAAAACCGGTGAGGGAAAATGACAGCGAGGAAGAACGGCGGTGAGGGAGAACCGGTGAGGGAGAACGGCGGCGAACGGCGGGGAGAACAGCATTGGGAGAAGGTCAACCGTCGGGGCAGGTCGGAGCTCGACAGGGGAGAAGGTCCAACCGTCAAAGAAGGTCGGAGAAGGTCGGAGAGGGTCGGAGAGGGGAGAAAGGGAAAAGATAGACCGTCGGAGATCATCTTGACAGGGGAGAAGGTCTGACCGTCAAAGGTCGACCATCGGAGATCATCAGAGCACGGGGAGCTCGACCATCGGAGAAACTCGGCCGTCGGGGATCGTCGGTGCAAGGGTAGCTAGACCGTCGGAGATCGCTGGAGCTTGACTGTTGGCAATCGTCGAACTCCCCGTCGGAGCTTGACCGGCGGAGCTCGACCAGCCCGTCGAACAAAAAAAAAAAAAAAAAAAAAGGAAAAAAAATCTCCCGACGTCGGGCGTTTTAGCTGCCATGGGCGACAGGTTTCACTGAAGAAAAAATATTTTAAGAAGGATGGGGAAATTTGGAACAGAAAGAAAAAGCAAATCAAACCACCTCTTGGTATCTGAAAAATATCCCTAATCCGTAGTAGCTTTACAAAAATCGCTGCTGTCTGAACAAGCCTGCACACATGATTATACAAATCTCCCCCACACTCATGATTAAGAAGGAAAACCAAAAACATAAGATAAAATAACACACATGAATAAACAAAAAGGAGCTCTGCACTGCTGCATCCATTTTGCTTCATTCAATTTCCATCTTTGCAGCAGACAGCCAGCCAGGCCCCCCCTTCCACCATCATCCCTAATCATCCTTCTATTTATATAATAAATTATGTCAGATGAGATGCTCATCTCTCTTCCTTCTCTCTCTCTCTCTATCTCTTGACTGCTTGGACAGCAAAATGGGGGCTGTGGTTGATCAGTGCTAGCCCCTTCAGTTGTATATTTTCACCGGCTTTTCAAAAGTGTGGCGGGTCTGGAAAAATATACACAGAAATTATTTCTTTATCTTCGTGTCAACCAGCTTAAATAAAACAACACCCTACTAGTCCATATATGGTTGTTTCTGTGGCTTTTTGAAAATATCTGATTCTGCCCTTCAAAAAAACACAATAAGTTTCCAAGAATTGACCTATACAAATGCTCTTGATTAGAATGATAATCAGGTATCATGCTCTTGATTCTGCTCTTCTAATATTAAATAAAAAAGATCACGCCGCTTATGCTCACCTAATGTATATTTTTTCTGTGGTTTTTTACAAAATATCTGGTTCTACCCTTCAAAACCCAAATTAACATGATAAGGCAATTAGAGTTAAAGCACTATGTTTATGTATTGTGTTTTAAGAATCATAATGTGATTAGAGCTACAAAGATACAGGTCCTTAGTACTATGTTTGCGTACGGAATAAATAGATGAGGTGAGATTAGAGTCCATTTTTTAAGCTTTCCAGATGGCCACTGAAATTATACCAATAATGAGGTCCGTCTCATTGATGAAAATGTAACTAACTGAGAGTAACAAAGAAACTAACATTATTGAGCATACCGAACTAATTACCTGATTTGCAGCGTAAGCTCTTTTGGGAGCGGTGTCAGAGTGCTCCAACCCCAAATATTGTTCCCAAGCGCCATAGATATCTCGTCTCTGAGGTTTTGTAAAATAATCAAGCCTCAGAGATTGGATGGACGAAACCCATAAATAATTTAGTTTTTTTCAAAATAATCCTGATTGACTAGTATAACATTAGTATGATCTTACCTGAAAGCGTTGAGCTATGACATCAGAGTCCTGGAGGTATTCCGGACGACCCAGGGATACAAACGCAAATTTCCACTGCATAGAAATTGGAAATAGTTAGTTGAAATTAAATACAAACCCAACAGGACAGAGATGACGTTATGAATCAAAATATTCCTGATATAAAAAAAGGTAGAAGTCTAGAATTATCCGAGTCTCAGTATTACTACAAATGAAAAGAAATTTTACCAGACGGAAATTCATAGGAAAAAATCCACACATATAACCATTATGACGACCATGATCATGCAAATTCCTATTGTGTGGCATACAAGTGATACTATCCCAGAGGTTTTTTTCTACTTCAAAAAAATGAGACCACATCTAGCCTAGATTTAGATCGGTCGTATAATGAACTCTTCTATTTTTTATTTTTTTTGAAGAAAAGCGGGAAGATAACCCGAAAACGGCAATCAACCAGTCTTCTAAACAATCATCTTGCTGAAATTTCAAAGATGAATGGCAACTTTTTTGCTAAAATGAGCCAACGACATAATAAGAAATAGCGGCTGCACCTTCGAGTATTCTTCATCTGGAATTTGCAGTTTCTTCTGAATACGGATCTTCACTAAAGCCAAAGTCTCACCCTCGTGAATCACCAGGAAAAAAGGTTCCCCAAAATTTTGAATCTGCTGTACGAGAGAAAAGGATAAGGGTTACATGGAAGGAACCAAAAACAATTGTCTTCATGAGAAAGGGTAAACAGAAATCCCACCACCTTTGTGAAATTCTATCTACAAAGAAATATAGTAGCAAAGAAATATAGTGGGCAAAAAAATGTGGCGACACCACATCTTGCCATTAACATTTATGAGACTTAGTAGTTCCACGTGAACCATTTATTCTAATGCTTATCCTGATATACGAGTTTAAAGTCTAAGTACCATTTGATTTTGAGGATCCTTGGTGAAATGATAGACGTGAATTACGCGATCCTGTGGATCAAGATTTTTCTCCTCATCTGGGACCTATGATCAGAGGAGTCGGCAATAATCAGAAAAATATTAATAATACGATTGCATATCAGTTCATGATTTAGTAGAATAAATAGAAGTTTTGTGTTACCTCCTCTGCACGCAAAGTCCAGTATTGGTCATTTATGTTCTCAATCTTCTCACTGATTGGGAATATCTGCCAGAAGCGAGACAAAAAAAAGTAAAAATGTTATGCTATAACAAAGTGAGAAAATGAGGGAGAAAATTAACAGAAGGTCGATAGATCCAGTAAGCATGTTCAGCAAAAGGGCCCAATTCAGGCAACATTGGCATACTGAACCCAGAGGAGACGGATGGCATTCATACACAGAAATGTATTCATAAAGAAAATTCCAAAGAGACAAATTATTTAAAATTGATCAAAAGAACCACCATATGTGAACAATTAATGATTCAAGTAATAATAATTGAGAGGATCACCCCGGCATCCTCTCCCTTCCTTCACGTCCGCTCCCTCATAAAAGAACTCTTAGGATGTTATCAGAAACCACTAAAAGAGTAAAACACAAGGAAGATAGTAGGAACTTAATATTTGATGTCATCTATGATAATGCCAAGAGTATAACGACGAGACATCATTATCCCTATCCTTCGTCCTTCCCAGGATGAGGAGGCTGATGACAAAATCATCATCCCAGAGTCTCTCGCCCTCGCCACGATGACAACAGTATTTTTTTCAAATTATCGCCTCTCGTCATTATCCCTTTGTTAACCTCGCTCAGATGACAAGCAAATGTAACCAACTAACCATCACTCAAGCCGTGGACAATGACAAGACGATAACAGGTTTGTGGATGACGATGATGGTTTCCGTCACCATCCGCAAACACTATACGGAGGGCAAAGACTGATGGTACCCTAGCACTCAACGACCAAAATGGAAATATGGCAGGGAAAACCGGAGAAGTTCCTTCGTCATAAAAACAACCAAGCCATTATGGTGACTTAATCAAAAAAAATATATGTCAGCCAAAGAAGCCTACTTTAATATCTTCCATCTTGATGTTATTCACCTTCCCCCGTAATCTCTATTATCTGTAAAACTGTCCTTAAGGGGTCCAATACTAGAGTCTCGTATAAAGCCCACTTGTAGCCCCAAACATACCACGGGGGTGCGATCAGGTACTGAGAAATCTCTTAATCGAAAATAGAGTTTGTAAACAGGCGGCCATGTCAGCAGCTCTGGAATGCCGCAGGAGAATCGGCGACACGAGTCAATATTGATTGGCTTACAGCCAAGTCAACAAGGTCACTCTTTTCACCAAGTGAGATTGGTCTGTAAGAGTGAATCGCAGGCCATATAGAAAGAGATTGACCACTACAAATTGGTGAGTAATGCCAATTCACCAGAATAGCTTATGAGCCAGAAGATCGACTCAACAATAAAAAATGTGAAGATGATGTGAGCTTTGGGCCATATTCAGTTCCACTTCCGGCAAGAGCATGTTGCACATTATAGTACTTTCTCATTACTTGCTGGATTTTGGATTAGGTTGCAACTTACCATACGAGCCCAATTTTGCGGAAGAGTTCATAACTTAAAAATATTTTACGCACAAAAAGGTTTTCACAGATAGGGATGAAGTTCTTTGAGTTCATTGTAATGGAGATCTCGGAAGTTAGACTTGTACAACGACTTTGAGAATGTTCGCTACATGCCAAGCCTCATGGCTCACCATATACTACATCTGAGGAAACATTCTAAGATTCGTTTTTGAAGAACAAGATAACAGAGAATTAAAGACATGACGGAACAGCATACCTTATAGATTTTGTGATAGAAGACTTCGAGTAATCGAAGTTCCGCATCAGGATGGGACAAATCAACCTGTTCCCCAAGTCATCCGACCAGAGAAAAAAACAAAATAGTAGAGAACTAGATCAATAAGAAGCTAAGCACAGGCAACTATTTTCGCATTGAAGAATATATATGATTCAACAGTGTGCAAAGTGCCTGTCTATTACCTTAGTCTTCAAGTCTGCAAGTACATCGCCCACAGTGCTGTTCTTTGGTAACCTAATGGAGTGAATGACCCCCTAGAAAACCCGGCAAGATTTTAGCACGCACAGCTAAAACTTATAGATTGTTGTGTTAGAAGAATTGAGCTGACCTCATCTTTTGTTGCATGATGGAAGGCTACTTTCAGAGTTTTGAGGCATTGCAATTCCGGCAGAGGTATGTCAAGCACTTCGTAATACAATATGTCGGAGGTCTGCGGGTTTCATGACAGTTCAGTAAGAGGGTGCATTTTTATCTCTCTATGACAAAAATATAATTTTTTTTGGAAAAGAGAATGGGCAACCAACCTGGTTATAATGAGCAAGCATGTCTGTCAGATGTTCTGCACCCCGGTATTTGATTGGCTGTGGCTTAGGCTGCTGAGAATAGCAGTTATGGGAAGTAATCCGGAGCTTTGTTGGATCATCCAAGCCAATATGACGAGCAAGTCGCTCTACAACATCGTCATAAGTATGGAGTTTCGACCTGAAATAAGAAAAACACCATAGATATATTTGCTTGTTTCCATGTCATAATCGATTAATTGGACTTTCGGTTCTTGAAGGCTCACAGCTCTAAGCAGAAACCGTCCTCTTTTGGCTTCTCTAAAGAACGAAAATGCACAACCTGATAGCAGCAGATAATTCACACTTATTTTATATACCCTGGATGATAAAAAATTGAACAAACACTACATAATCATTCTTTTTTTTAAGTCGCTGTTTTGAGCAAATAAATATGGTTTGCACTACTACAACATTTCTCGAAGATTCATTTTTAGTCACATCTAATTATGAGATTAACCCATCTACATGAACAATAAGACCCGTCCCAGAATGCCAGAAAATGAGAACAAAAGGTCCACGTGAAAATATTCTCATTCTATGCACACTTCGTAAAATCTATCGGCACCCAAGTTGTGTTTTGATACTACCTGCCGGTTACGAACATACTCCAGGAATGATGGGACATCAGGGTGACGGCATGAATCATCATTCTCTGGTGGAGTCTTCTGGTAACAAATGATGTCGCCATCTTCAAGCTACACAAAAAGCAATTTTAAACATGTTTGGCGTGATACAGTCGAAAAGGAGAGAACTCAGAAAATAGTTCAAGAACAAGACGTTAATATCAGGAACCCATAAAACACCCGGTTGAAAGTTGAAAAACGAAATCTTACCTGGCTGGATCGGAAGCTAATTCTTTTGTCGATAAGTTCACACATCACGGTAGGCTCAAACTTTATTTCCTGGAAATTATGAAATGTAAGAACATGCGCCGCAAGGTATTAAACTCAGTCTTACTTCATTCTGGTCAAAGCAAAATTCAACAACTTATGGCTGCATAACGAAAAAAAATTCTGAGGAAGATTGAAGTGCTGTAGCAGCAACCTCATAAAGTTCAATTTCGGCAGTTGGATCAAAACCAGCCAACTCATTCAGCCTTTTCAATATCTCCGTCGGCTTTCCCAAAGACTTCACAAAAAATCTCCCAACATACCTGATAAGGAGCCAGAAAATTGTTAAACATCATGAAGCTTAAAAAAAATAATTTGGTATGGGATACGAAATTCGATGGTAACGTGATACCTCAGCTCTTCTTTCCACGGGTCATAAAGCTTAAAGAAGAGAAGCAAATCTTCTTTGGTTTTCTCCTGGGGACAACGTGGAACCTTGTCCTTCAAGCAACGACGTAAAATATGAGACCAAAATCTACTTCCAACAACAACAGTAAAAGGGATGCGTTGCAAATTGTAGAGAGATAAATAGATGATGTGTCAGAGGGTTACCAGTCCGACATCTACTTCCAAGAACAGTTTGAGTTCAGCATTGTGAGGCTTATTAGATACTTCTCTTAATTGCCCAACCTATAGATATAAGAATAACGATGTGAAGCACTGTTAATTGCTCCAATCACAAAGGATAGTCAGAAAAAAGAAGTGAATCGAGTAGGTAATTACTGATTGCATCTCTTCTAGAGAAGTCAGCGGTCTATTTGGACGGTAAGTGTGGTTCTGACGTCTAGCCCACAGCCAGAAGCGTTGAAATTGCACAGGAACACCAAATTCTTTTGCCACTTCTTCCTAGAGAGAGATAACCCAAATGCATTCAACAATCAAACAAATTTCTGTACAAAGATATCTTTAAACTCAGCAAATATATAAAAACGGGAATAGAGGTTAAAGGAATATAATTCAAGTGTTAGCGAGCAGTAAGTACTTCACACAAGTAAAATTTAACTTTCGGCCACGAGCTGACTAAAATTGTTGATGTAAATGAAGAGAGGAACAAATAAACTCATTGCGCATAGCCAACTTAGTTCCAAAATTTTCAGAAGGCTACTAGGTTACTTAAGTTATCAAGCGAAGCAGCGACACGGGTTAACTCCCTTTATTTGGACTATCTTACATTACAGGGCAAACCTGAGCACAAATATTTTCATGAGTCATTTTAAAGAAAACTCAAAGTAAAGCCGCTGTACGCATCTCTTTACCAGCTTTAATAAGTTAAAGCACAAATAACTATCAGAAATGTATACAGGTAGTAAAAAATGAATACTCTGGTCAGAGTATCAAAAATGTTATCATGATTCTTTCACCAAGCGATTTCCATCTCAAGACTATAGGCGATAAAGTCGCTACTCAATCACTTTTCGTTCAAAGGAGAAGAAAAGAGAAACCCATGTTGCCTTCATAATGAGAATAATAAAAGGATTTATTATGGTTTCACTATCACGAGTGGGGAATCCATTTCATGCCACAACGGTTTAAATTGATTTGCGTCTATGAACAAGTTATCATGTTTATGCCTAAGTATCTTGATCACGTTTGACCTCTACGAATAGCCACAAACTCATCAATTGATTTGAAAAACAGATTTCAAGGAAATTCAATTTTGATTGTTCATGAAGCAAGATATAGACTCAACATCCTGTGTATGATAACTCGCTCCCATCAACAAACTTAGACTACACGGAGCATAAAACAATCGCCCCATTAATGCCAAGATTTTTTGTCAAAAGCTGAATAACAGTTTACTTTCCTGGACTGTCACACTCTGGCGCACAAAAATTAGTGGAATTTTATTTTTCAAACAAAATTCCTCTGGTCTATTGCAGTCTAAAACAAAGAAAGTGCATCATTCAACGACGTACACCAAGGATAAGGCATACCTTAAAGAGGTTAAATGTCAACTGCTTCTGGATACGAAAACTCCGAACTTTGTCATGATCTACAAGATCAAAGTATATATCTCTTCCTATCTGTTGCATTAAATCTTCATCTCTCGCGACCTGAGTAAATTCAAGACAGGTACTTTGAACGCAGCAGAACCAAAGGAAAAGTTGATGTAAGAGGGACCAAAATATACCTTAATGATGGTGTAAAGATGAGCTTCAGCTTTCTCTTTCTTTTTGTGCTCTTTTTCTTCTTGCTCTTTCTTCAATCTCGCCTGAAAGTGAAAGAACGATCATTGATGAGCAATGGCATCAAAACTGCTATTCACTAAGATAAAGAAACATCCAATACCCGAAGATGTTCTGCGATGTCCTTCTCGTCCACATTGCAGATTATCTTTTCCTTATCACAATCTCGAATATAGACTAGCATATAAGCATTGGAGTACTTGGTAAATTTGAAAGGAGCATTATTAAATCCTGGATTAGCCTGCGGCAGCTGCAGAGAAATTGAATTGGAGAAAAAAAGGTGAGGCAATAAATTTAACTAAGGAAAGCAAAAACATTATTGCATTCTGAATGAAAGTTTTTTTTACCTCTTCTTCTCCACCATACTGCTCCTCCAAAGCCCTTTTCGTGTCCTCTTTAGTCACTCGCTCATCATCAAACTTGTACCTAATAGTGATTTTTCAATTCAGTTTATTGAAACAACCATAATCCTATGTGAAAAATTAATATTTCATGAGTTATCTAATAAACTTTTTATATGCAGATCAAAATGATTTTCAACTGAATGTAGCCAACAGCATATTAAATAACATTGACCCATAAAATTCTGCGTTGAAAAACTACATACCACTGATCAGAGAGTGTAGGCCGGATAAAGGCATAGTAATGTCCCCCATTGACTCCACCACTGTGCACAAGAACACTGAAATCACAAGCAAATGGCAACTACGTCAGAAACTGAAAAAAGCATGTTCTCTCACTTGGAAATGAAATAGCAAAGACAAAAAAATATCATCGCACTTCACCATATTCAAAAATTACGAGAAGATCGTACACTTAATACTACGCTACAAGAAAATGCGCAAGAAAATGGTATATAGTTCTCAACTACTAAATGTCTCCTTTCCTCCAGTCCTGCTAAACGAACACAATAAAACAAAAAGAAACACTTCGAGTAAGAATACCTCAATTTCTGAAAGCTAAATCCCTCAATTAAGAAATACAATGAGAAAGACATGGATAGCCACTAATGGGCATCGGAAATATTAAATTGCAAAAAAGTTTTCTTAATGCACAAAGACATATACCTATGCAAAGTATAAAGATTTCGGACACTTCTGTCAGCGTCTGGTGAGAGATACTTGCCATTTTCTCTATCAAGATCCAGTTCTAAAGGGAACTCATAGCGATCATTTATCTGAAATGTTGTAACATAGGATAAAAGATCAACAAAAAAGCGATAAAACAAGCGCTTAAATAAGTAACAGGATATAACAGAGAAATAACAAAATGTGATGGCATTTTCCATTTAGAACACCAACGCACTTAAAATAATATGACTAATTTAGTAAATAAAATGAGAAGACAATCGTAGACCATTATCCCTCGCAAACATGGACATCTGAACTTCTAGACGCCAACAACGGAAAGAAGACCACCATTCAGGGTAATAATTCGGCGGCTTAAAACAGATAGCTTTTAGTACTAAAACAGATGGGATCACGTAAATGTGTGATTGGTATAGAATTTGGTGTCAGAACTAACTACAATATCAATTGTTTAATTAGGCTTTTGTATGGATGTGCTCGCTGAATTTTTTTAAAAACTGACGGAAAGGTCACTCCCATGATCGCTAATAGTATACAAAAAGTCCTACTACAAAGAAAATTGAAAAAAGATGATTACAAGCTTTCAAGGGACCAAAGATAGCACAACTTTTGCAGATAATCTTTATTACTCAACTCAGGAACTCTAAAAATCATGCTTGACGATCTCAGAAGAACAGAATCGACAGCACATCCAAAGTCGAAGAGTCAATGCTTCATCACTCTCAGATACATGATGCAAACGCAGCAAAGGATTAAAGCATTTTTTTAAGAAATTGTTAAAAGCTAAATAAAGCAAAAAGAGCTCCAGAGACAAAAAACCGTAATATAATGATACTGACCTTAACCATCGTATCACGCATGAAATCATATTCAAATCGTTTTAGTTGAAGCTGAAGAACAGGAGGAAAATCAATGAACAGTACTCCCTTCTTGGCATCCTGTGAACACATTCGAGCATCAGAGAAACAAAGAGTTAAATTATTCCAACAGTAACACATTTGATGACATATCACGCTGTATTCAAACTATTTAGAACAGAGACAAGTGTACTAGTTATCCAAATCTATATTATAGCAATCTTTCATCCATTTCATTTATTTTTGGAAAAAACTAATATTGTGAATTACATTGCCATTATCCATCATCCTTCTTATCGGCCACCATAACCTGATCACAAAACCTTCTCTCGACTGAAGCTACTGAACATTCAGGGGACCGAACAAGGAAAATTAATATGCATGCTACTTTCAAATGGCCAATGTATGAATTCACACCTGCAAGCCATAGTGCTCAGCGTGATATTTGTTATCTCCTTCAAGGCGTTCAACTTCAACATACTTGTCAAAAGAAGCATACACATCTCGACAACCCTTGACATCAAGCTGGAGATCTGAAAAGATATTAAGATCAATTGTAAAATGAAATAGAACAAAAAAGCATTAGTCTATCAAATGTATGATGAAAACTCACCATAAAAGGACTCCTTTCTGGTGGACTTATAGTCCACATTAATGCACTCAATGTAATTCATGTGATGCCCTTCAAAAAGATGCTGAATGGTGCCCTCAACGACAGTCCCCTGAATTTGAAGAGAAAAAAATACATAAATGTTGTTCTTTATCTTTACGGAAAAATAACCAAGTAATGTATACCTTCATTTTGTCCTCCAATTTTTCACAAAGGACCCTATTAAGCTCTTGAACATCATGTTGCATGAATGAATCATAAGTATCCCACCCAAATGATTTTGTGAGCTCCTTTGTGGCAACACTGCTATCACTGTACTGAAGCTTGTAGAAGAGAGACTGAAGAGCTAGAGGGATACTCCCAGACGGCATGTCGTTCTCAGTCGTCGGCATATGATACACAGCCTGAGCATACAGATTGAAATGTTACTTTCCATGAATTCTCCGGCCGGCACATGTATTTTGAAAGGTGTAAAATTAGAGCAAACGAGAGAAGATAAAGCAGACCTTTCTAAAGTATGGAACATGGTACAAGGTCTGGAGGAGAGAGTTCATGTAGCAGGTTGCACCTTGATTTTTAAGTCCGACATAACCTGTTTCCTTCTTTGAATCGTATGCCCAGTAATCAATCACCCTACGGACTGTAACCTCGGCTTCGACAACTAAGGTGTCGTTGACGAGATACCCTCTACTTGGATCGTAAATTTCACTTAAAGGCATGAACGAAGTGAACCCCCAATCACTCTCCCGAGCATTGAATTGGTGTTGAGTGTCTGAAAGAACCGACGCCGATTATACGACCATTAAGCAGACAAGTAAGGCATACTATTTACAATTAACGGTAACTGAAAATCTCCACACACAAAAAATCTAGTTTTAGCCAGAAAAAAAATCTAGAGGTACTGCGGCAGTCAATAAAAACATAAATGTCATCAGTGTATAAACCAGCCCATTGCATGAATGCCAGAGACAATACCTTTCCTTAAGGTGTATTTATGCTGAATTTGATTGATTACGGCCAGACTGAACTGAGCATGTCTGCTCCAACCATACGGCAGGTTCTGCGAATCCGCCACATCCAGATACATGGACAGGTGGTCTACATTGTTCCCCTTTGGAAATATGAGTATTCGCCTGTTGCATGACTCGAATTAAAACCATAAAACTTTGAATCTATTTCAAACAAGCACTTTTTGAAATCTTCAAGGTAAAACCCACAGACCATTTGTATCCTCCCACAAAGAAAACTTCTGAATAATGCTTCTTCAGGTTCAACCTCGAGAAATTCTCAATCGTCCAAGTAAACCTAGAAGTAGGAGGATCTTCAACCTGCTGGTTCTCCGCAGTGGCCACAGGTTCTGGTTGAGCGGCAACAACTGCGATTGAGAATCTCTCAGAAAAAGGGTTTAAAAAGGATAAACAAAAATCACAAGAAGGTGCCCTAACCGACGCGATAAATAAGACAAAGATTCGATCTTTAGACTCCACCGAAATAAAATAAAAATTACATTTCAATTCTTTCCCGACACCCTCCAGGAGAAATCCCAAATTGGACTCAAAAAAAGGGGTAATCAGAAAGAGGGGACTTGAAACGAAGAAGCTACTAGGGTAAGAATCGACCTTCCATGGGCTGGGGGCCCTCCACGAAATCAGGGTGAGGAACAAGCATCTCGTCTTCCTGCTGCAAACACAAACAATCAAGACCCCAAAAACAAATAAAGAATCAACAACCTAGATGCTTCCATCAATCAGCCGACATCAAAGGAGATCAGATCAGAGCACAATTCACAAACAAGAAAGCACCCACGAAACCCTAATCGCCCAAAAACCAACCCCCCGGGCTCAAAAAACAGCCCAAAGAAGCCGAACCCAGGTGACCCAGCAATCCGATCTCGATCTCCGCCGGGCCAGACACGAAAAACGTGAGGAAAGGCGGAAAAAAATCGCGATTTTGGAACGTACTTCGAGAGGCGGAGGGGTCATAATAGTCATCGATGAATAAACGGGCTCCGAATCTAGCGACGGCGCCCGAACGAGGAACAGCCTTGGCGAGTCCGATCACGCCGCCGAGCACGCCGGAAGCCGCAGAGATTGGCAGAGAGAGAGAGATTGGGGGGAAGAGAGAGAAAGGAAGAGGGATTCTAGAGAGAGATAGAGGGGGGAGGGAGGATCCTAGAGAGAGAGAGGAGCGGTTCTAGAGAGAGAGAGAGAGAGAGGAGGAGGAGGGGCACGCCCTGGTCGAGAAGCGAGCTCCTTCGCTTAGATGACGAAAGGGAAACTGCTAAAAGTCGCCCGAGGGGAAGGGACAGACTAGTAAACGAGAGGGGTAATTTCGGAATTTCACCTCCCCTTGCCGATATAAAAAATAATATACGTCGTCCGTTCCGTTCGACTCCGTCCGTCTTGTCTCATCGTCCGTCGTCCGTTTGTACGCTCGCGAAGGTTAACCACGACGAGGGTCGTACGGAAAGTACGTTTTTACCCCCCCAGAACGTGGCCTGCCCTCTCCCTTTTAGTTCTTTTTTTTTCGTTTCCTTCCTGCTTTATACTCCTTTTGTTTAAATTTATATTTTAGTTTCTTTATTTTTTACTTTATATTTGGTATAAATAATTACTTTATTTTTATTTGGTATAAATAATAATAGGAATAAATAAAATAACTAAATAAAAATGAAACAAATATAGGATATAAAAACTTAATGAATAAAAAAAAGAGAGAATAAATAAATAAATTGCTAAAGATAAACGAAAAAAATTATTTCATTTTTACTTTTTTGTTTTTTCTTATATTATTTATTTTTAATTATTAATATTTATTATTTATATCCATATTTATTTCATTTTTATTTAGTTTTATTTATTTGTTGTATATTTTTGTTTACTATATTTATGTATTTAAACTTATATTTTAGTTTCTTTCTTTATTATTATTAATTGGTATTTTGTTTATTCCTACTCATTTTCATTAATCTTGCATTAATTTATCTTTATTTTTATTTTATTTTATATTATTTAAGTTAGTTTTTTGTTATATTTCTCGTTTTTTATTTATTCCTATTTTTAATTATTTATTGTATATTTTTGTTTACTATATTTATGTATTTAAACTTATATTTTAGTTTGTTTCTTTATTATTATTAATTGGAATTTTGTATAATCCTACTCATTTTCATTAATCTTGCATTAATTTATCTTTATTTTTATTTTATTTTATATTATTTAAGTTAGCTTTTTGTTATATTTCTCGTTTTTTATATTTCAGTACAAAGAATTACTTTGTTTTTATTCTCTCTTTATATTTTTACCTTTGCAGTTATTTTGTTTTCATTTCTCTGTTATTTTGTATTTAATTTAACTTATTCTAATTCTTAATGACTTAATTGGACGACTATTCAAGAAAACTAACTAAAGAAACATGGAACTTAAAAAATGCCAAGTACCTAAAGGAGAACTCTTGGTATTGACCCTGACGTACTGTAGTATATTTTCATTGTAACCTCATAACTTAATTACTAACCTAGTTGCAACTACATACATACTAATATCTGTGAAATTTAACTTAGGTGTTATTAATATGTGAAATTTAACTTAGGTGTTAATGAACCCATTCCCCAAGAAAAACATTAATCTAATTACACAAGGAGGAGATTTCCAAATTAAACCAGTAAAACCGTACAACAGCAAGGTATAACTTTGAAATTAGAAACATTACTGACCGTATATTAAATGATCATCACCTCTATGTTGGAAATCCAATCTCAATATTTCCTACTAAGTACACCACCTAATGAGAGAAGGAAAACAGAGGATTGTTTATTTTCGAGATTACACAGTAAACGAAAATAAATTTAATTTGATCACAAAAGGATTAGAGAAGGAAGAACGAACTTTCCAAAATAAAATTCTTACGAAGGTAGACAGCAAGATGTTATTACATGAAAATAAACTGATTATCTCAAAACTTCAAGCTTCCCCTTTCATTTAGAGTTTTTTCGACCTTCAAATGAATCAAAAGCCCTTACTAGAGGACACATAATAAATGAACAATCCGCCTGCTTCGTCGTCCATTTGTTTAGCAAATTAGAAACCATAATACATTTAAAAATTAAGCTCGTTTATGATTCAAACTCAAGCTTACTTGCAGCCCATTCAAATCCAAGCTCGTTTAATACACAAAAATTAAAGTCAATTCACTTGCAATAAAGTATCTTCAGAAACCTCATGAACAGAAAAATGCTATTACAGTGTTCAGAGTATATTTTTTCATCACAGACTCCAAGTTTCAAGTTTCTAATCTCATTCAGGGATTTTTTTTCAACCCTCAAGAGAATCATGTCTTCTTTAAGAGGGTAAAATAAAACAAAAGTAGATGGAAAACAAAACCTAACTGCTTTGAGCTCCATTTCTTAGCTACTTGATTCCATTAAGCGCAATGCGATAGCTGACAACGCCACTTTCTGTCTCCAGCGCTAATTTGTTCATCCTTATGAGAGCCAATATATAAGACTTCCCCTTGCGCCCTGGAGTTGGGTTGAGGGATATTAATAGGAAGCCCAACAAGAGGAAGAACCAAATGATAAACTCTGAAGAACGCTACTAACCGAGCCCGAGTTCCTCAAAATCAGCTTCTTTGAATGAATCACGATGCTTGGATCCATTGAGCTTGGAAATCCCCAGATTGATCTTCATGACAGCCTCTTGCAAATCCTTTATGGATGACGATTTTGGTTTTTAACTTAGAACATCAAAGATTTGTTTTCAACTAAATGAAAGGACGAGGAATGAATAAAAGTACTTCAAAAAAAAAGAACCTATTCGCAGTTTTTTATAATTAATTTTCTTTACTAAATTGTTCAGATAATCAAATTCTTATACTAAAATGAATCACAAAACTTGGATTTTTCCAGATCTGGATGAACACAAATTCTTATCCGGGAAATTCATGTGAAGCTCATGGACGGTCGTACTGAGGAAGAGATGGCAATCATTCATGTGTGCAGGATCATCTGGAAATGGGAGGTTCCTTTAGAAGGCGATTTTTTGGTTGGGTGCCACTCAGGCAAAGACTTATCACAAGAATCTTCACGACAGCACGTCTTTTGTGCAGAGATGGTGAGGAAGATTGGTCTCATCTGTTCTTGGAGTGCGCTTTTGATACGATCCCGGGTCGAGATCATGTCGACCCACGCTATTATTTGACAAACGAATTAGACATTGACGCTCTCGATTGATCGACTACGTCCTAACGTTCACAGGTAGATGAGTGTCCGAGACAGGTGAGAGGGAGAGATGGGGCGAGGTTCCTTTGGAGGAAGGGAAAAACGGAAATGGTCGGGAGAGACCAAGCAGTGGGTAGGAATTGGCTGGGGACGAGCTGCCTGAAGACACGGTGAAGTTGAGACGATCACAAGGATGGGGATGTGGGGGGGGGGGGGGAGTCATACAGTCTTTGACTGTATACTTCATAGCCTCACTTCCTCGTTCACAGCACGTGACCTCCACAATTTCTATGCACTCAGGGAGATAAGCAAAGCAACAGGGATACACGTGTGACTGTCATCAATCTGTTTGGTCTTATATTGTTACTGGGTCAGCGAGGCTAGAACTCATTGCTATAGAGAAGTCTGAGGTGCACGATATGCAGTCTAATCAACAGGGATCTGAGTTATCCACAGTGATTAACCATGGAATCCCAGAGTCTATGAGGTATACAGGATTAAATCTGCTGCATTGGAGCAAGTTCATTGAAATGGTGCTTGAAGGGAGGAGACTAGCTCATCATTTGATCGAGGAAGTGACGCCTTCCAATTCTCGCCATGCAGTGTGGAAAGCAGAAGATGCCACTGTTATTACATGGCTTCTCAGCAGTATGTGTGGGGATCTTATATCAAGATATCTTTTAATTCCAACTGCAAAGCAGATCTGGGATAAAATTCATAAGAGTTGTCCACAGACAAACAATGATTGGCATATCTATGAACTAGTTACAAAAGCAGTCCTTCAACAAGGTGACAGAACAGTTCAGGAATATGTATGTGAGCTTCAAGCTCTCTGGGATGAGATGGACCTTTACAGGCCTATAGCTGAAGCAGACTGTCCCTGTCGGCATTATACAATGAAAGTGATAGGATCCTTGATAGGATCCTCAACCTATTTAGGGGTAGTTTCGTCTTGTTAACCAACAGGGGCATTTCAGTCATTTGGCTATTATGTATTTCCT
This sequence comes from Wolffia australiana, assembly GCF_029677425.1. Classification (NCBI taxonomy): domain Eukaryota; kingdom Viridiplantae; phylum Streptophyta; class Magnoliopsida; order Alismatales; family Araceae; genus Wolffia; species Wolffia australiana. The sequence goes on from NC_135842.1 coordinate 13,117,276, forward strand.
TTAAATAGGGATGCCCTCCCTTTAGGAGGGCAGCCAAGAAGAAGAAGATGAAATAGGTGTTCTAGCCTCCCTCTCCTCGTCTAGGTCTGGTCTCCCTCTCTCCCTCAACAATCCCCTGCCCTCATAATAGTCTTTACTTCACCGCGTCTTCAGGCAGCTCGTCCCTGGCCAATTCCTACCCCCCTCTGCTCGGCCTCCTCTCCGATCCTTCCCGTTTCACCTCTCTACCCCGGGAATTTCTACCTCGCCTCGTCCTCTACCCTCCTTCCGATACGAGCCTAGATCAAGGCTTGTATCAGAAAGATCGTCTGTACAAGTTTTTGATGGGATGAAATCCAGAATATGACTCTATGCAATGCCAACTACTTAATAGAGAAATAGTTCCAAGCTTGGAACAGGCTATACAGCATGTTCTCAAAGAAAACAGCCGTATAAAGTCGTCTATGGTATCAATGGGGGCTATCGGTACTGGACTTGCGGCTACTACCAGGAATAATCAGAATCAATCTTCCAAGCCCTGTCCACGTCAAGGGAATAATCAGAATCAGCAAAAAGGGAAGTCTACCTGGGAGACCAGGGAACCAGTGGTATGTTCATACTGCAAAAGGAGAGGGCACAAGAGAGAAACTTGTTGGGATCTGCACGGTCGCCCAGATCAACAGACCCAAGTACATGTCGCAAAGGCACATGATATAGCAGCAGGAGAGCAGCCATCTGCAGATGGTGATGACGCTTCTCATCTTACTCTCACTGATTTCTATGCACTCAAGGGGGAGCTGGAAAAGTTGAAGAACATGGTGTGTCCCCCAAGCACTTCTATGGCCTGCACTGGTGAGCATTCCTTGAGTGTTACCCATGATTTATGTCAACCCAATGATTGGATAATTGATTCCGGGGCAACCGATCACATGAATCCTTTCCGTTCTACATGTCTTGGCCACCGTCGTGTATTGACGGCAGGAGGAGAAAAGCTTCCTGTTGCTGGTATTGGAACTGTCAAAATTAAAAATCTGGGATTACTCAGGAATGTCTTGCATGTGCCTTTGCTTAAGGCACAATTAATTTCTCCTCAAAAATTGGTCAAAGACTCCTCTCACTCTAACTTTTTAACTTTTGACAAGAAGCTGAACCTAAAGACTGGACCAATTGAAGAGAAGGGTGGATTGCTGAACATGAACGGTGGTGTCGGTACTGTGCTGATGACAAATGGAGGGAGGACTTCAGGAGAAGACAATCTTTCCGAAGTAGAACAAATTAAACTATATCATTCTCGCTCGGGACATTTATCTTTTAAACTTTTGGGAAGAAAGTTTCCTACTTTTTCACCTAATGTGGACTTATCCAAACTTATATGTGATGCACGGCAGTTAGCTAAGCATAAAAGATCTTCATTTAAAAACAGGCATGAGAGGAGTATCAATCCGTTTGATCTTGTGCATAGTGACGTATGGGGACCGTGTAGTATATCGTCACTGAATGGTGCTCAATGGTTTCTTGTACTTATTGTCACTGTACGTGCCTCGCATGGGTATATCTTCTCAGAAACAAGTCTGAGGTAACAGAAATTATTAAGCACTTTGTCACTCTGGTGAAGAATCAGTATGGTGTATTGATGAAGAAATTTTGATCTGATAATACCAGAGACTACTTTAATGCAACGCTGCAGACATTTTTCAAGATGCAGGGTATTGTTCATGAGTTGTCCTGCAAATATACTCCACAACAGAATGGAGTAACGGAGAGGAAGAATGGACATATCGTTGAGACGACCAGAATTTTACTTATTCATCAAGGTGTGCCTAAATTTCCTTGTGGAGAAGCTGTATTAACAGCTGTACATCTGATCAATCGTCTACCATCTAAAGTTTTGGGCTATAAAAGTCCATTAGATCTTACGGCTCAATTTTTTCCTTCTCTCAAGATGAGAACAGGTCTGAAGCCAAGAATCTTCGGGTGCACAGTATTTGTCCACCTTCATAATCCTGTCAACAAGTTGAGTCCAAAGGCCCTTAAGTGTGTCTTCGTTGGATATACGTCGACACAGAAAGGGTATAAGTGTTACCATCCGCCATCAAAGAAAATGTTTATTTTGTTTGATGTTACATTTAATGAGCTAAAAAAATACTATGACAAATCTAGTGATGTCACTGGATCTAGATCACAAGTTGAAAGGAGCCTTGAATTACCAAATATGGCGTGGTCACCAGCTACAGATACTAATGATAAAAGAGAAGTTACTGTAGAACCATTTGAGGCTCGAGTGGAGACAATCGAAGAAGAAAGTCCAATACATGTCCAGTCAAATGCAGATAATACTTTAATTGGAAGTACAGAGAATGATAGTGATGGATCTTTGTTACATACAGACATGGGGGAAGAGCAGAATGCGCAAACTGGTCAAGTTCTTCCAAAATCTGATCAAGGTTGGCCGATTGCATTAAGAAAGGGAAAGAGAAAGTGTACACAATTCCTATTATATCCGATGTCACACTTCGTACAGTACTCGCATCTTTCCCAAGAATATCAAGCCTTTCTTGCAGGAATTGATGCAATTCCTACACCAAAGACAGTGGAAGAGGCCTTGAAGAATCCACATTGGAAGGAAGCTATGGATATGGAGATGAATGCGCTGCTCAAGAACGACACTTGGGACATTACTACTTTGCCTCATGGAAAGAAGGCTGTGGGATGCAGGTGGGTATATACCGCCAAATACAAAGCAGATGGTACGTTGGAAAGGTATAAAGCAAGATTAGTGGCAAAGGGTTATACTCAGGCATATGGCATTGACTATAATGACACCTTTGCTCCTGCTGCAAAGTTGAACACAATACGCACTGCAGTGGCAGCTAATTTTGAATTGAAAGTTATATCAATATGATGTACAAAATGCATTTCTCCATGGAGATATAAATGAGGAAATCTATATGGATCTTCCTCCTGGATATTATCAATCTAGGCGCAAAGGTCAAGTGTGCAGGCTGAAGAAGGCACTATATGGATTAAAGCAGTGGCCAAGAGCATGGTTTGGGAAGTTTTCACAAGCTATGAGAGGCATGGGATATCAACCTAGTAATGGAGATCATACCCTTCTTGTATATGTTGATGATATTGTTATTACTGGCAATGATGAGGAAGAAATTACCATTCTAAGTCAAAAACTCTCTCAGACATTTGATATTAAATCTCTGGGTTGTTGCACTATTTTCTGGGAATTGAGATCGCATATTCCCCAACTGCTATCTTTGTATCTCAAAGGAAATATATACTTGACATCTTGGCAAAAATGGGTATGACCAACTGTAAACCATATTTTGTAACCATTGATGCAAATTTGAAGCTTGGATTGTGTGAAGAAGCTGCTCCTGCTGATCGTGGACAATATCAAAGACTAATTGGTAAACTGATTTACCTTCAACATTACAGTGGGACTTTTGAGTCAATTTATGCATCATCCCAGAGAACCTCACATGCAGGCAGCATTTAAAGCACTTGCTTACTTGAAAGGCACTACTGGACATGGCTTGGTATTTCGGAGAGGTGGGCGACACATGCTTGAAAGGCGTATACTGATGTCTTAGATCGTCGGTCAACCACTGGGTACTGTACATTCCTGGGAGGTAATTTGATTACATGGCAGAGCAAAAAACAAAAAATGGTAGCACTATGTGCTGAAGCCGAATTCAGAGCTGTTGCTAAGGGAATTTGTGAGATTCTATGGATCAGAGGTATTCTACAGGATCTCAACATATCACAAGACGGCCCCACAGTATAGTATTGTGACAGTAAGTCAGCTATTGATATTGCCCACAATCCAATTCAACATGATAGAACCAAGCATGTCAAGATAGACCGGCATTTTATTCGAGAAAAGATGGATGCCAAAGTGATTCAAATGAAATACATCCAGTCAGCTCATCAAGTGGCGGATTTATTTACGAAAGGTGTTGCAGGAGTATTCCGTCGACTATGCTCCAAGCTGGGCATGCAGAATATGTACCTACCAGCTTGGGGGGTGTCAGCCGGACTACTCCTGTTTCATATTTCTTTCTCTCATGTTTTCTATATTTGTTATTTCCGTTTTTAGACTAATGGGCCTAACTATCGGCCCAATACGTGTATCTTATAACCTGGTATTTAAACCAGGCTCGTGTAGTGAAAATGTGTGGTTTTCTATTGTTCAAACAGGAGCTCCATTCTCGTCTAGGATTTCCATCAGTCTGCTGGAGACACCTGTGTTCACGGTCGTCACTCCGGTCGCACTGACCATTGATGCATGTTTCAATTACGCATGTTTCCCTTTAAATAGGGTGTCCTCCCTTTAGGAGGGCAGCCCGAGAAATGTTCATTGTTGGAAGTACCCGTCCCTCCTCCCCCCTATGTCAGAAACTCATCCCTCCCCCTGCAGTCCCCGTCCCTCGTGATTGTTATCCTCTTCAACGTGTCTTCAGGCGGCTCGTCCTCAATACCACTCGGTCTCTCCTAGACCACTCAGGGAATTCACTTTCTTTGCCAAATTACATTGGAGACGATAAGTCCTGAGTGGAAAAGGAAAAGGATAACACTGAAGAACAGGAGTGTTGATTAATATGAGAATCCAAGAACAAGACTGACAAATCTCATGGCTCATACAAACATCAAGGAAAATGATAGAATTTGGAAGAGGATCAGTTCAGATCGATTCCCCTCCCTCTGCCAGCGGTAGCCCACTGCTCCAGCCCCGGTCACGCTGACCATCCATGATCTCACAAAAGAATGTCCGATCCTCTTTCCCAAGCTGTTTCTCCCTTTAAAGGGCTTCTCACGTGCGGACTCTGCTCCTCTCTGTCGTTTCAGCCTTCTTCGATGCGTACATTTGAAGAAAGAGTCAACCAGCCAGAAAACTTCAGGGATGGACATTACTTCAACAAGGCCTTATGGATCTCTCTCTGTTAAACATCTAATTTCATCCTTTTCTATTTTGACACACATGTAAAAAGGTGGGCCATGAGTTATAAATGGCCCACCTATCTCTCTCCTACTTTCTCTTCCTTTTTCCTTTCTCTTTTCCTTCTTTTTCTTTCTTTTTCTATCGCTCCCCAAAGAATGACCTTTTTGCCCCTTAAAATAGCCGTTGGGGCAACGGCTATATGACCGTTGCCCCCAACGGCTATCTTGAGAAAGGACTTAGCCTATAAAGGAAACTCTTTCCCAACCTGTTTATATGTGAGTTTTTTCCCCTTTTCTCTGTATCAAAAATCTCAATAAACTTCTTCTGCATATTTCTCATTTGTCTCAAAAAGGCCTCATTTGTCCTATCTGTTCCCAAAGGCAGAATTCTCTGCATTCTTCACATGGTATCAGAGCAAGGTTGATTCATTCAACCTTCCCTGACGAAAGGAGCTCCATAGTCTGCAAGTCTGCAAGTCTGCAAGCAAGTTCTATCATCATATGGGAAAAAAGGCTGCTTCCAGGAAAGTTTCCAAGCAGGCCAAAGCTTCTGCATACAGCTCGGAAGAAGAATCCTCTGCAGACGAAGTGCTTCATATATATGATTATACTAAGAACAGACTGGTCATACCAGATCTGGATCTTAAGTATGATGGTACAAACGGATATAGTTGGATGAAATTGACCGAAAGGTCACTGGTCGCCGCCTTCATGGGTGACCATCTTACTGATGATTCACCACCTACCGATAGGCTCAGATTGAAGCTTTGGCGCGCAGAAGAAGCATACATCACCAACTGGATGGTGAGAAATATGGAGGTAGAACAAAGAAATCAGTATTATCTAATGGATGTTGTTGCAGATATATGGAGGGAAATCCGTAAATCCTGTGCAGAAATGCAAAACGATTGGAGGGTGTATGACCTCCTTCTTCAAGTAAAGTTCATCCGGCAGAAGGAATTATCAGTAGCTTCATATGCGTCCCAACTCAAGGCAATATGGAGGGAAATTGATCAGCTATGGCCAGTCTCAATTCAGAATCTCGAGTACTGGCAAAGGGAGATTAAAGTAAGAACACTTACCTTCCTCATGGGCTTAAATTCTGAATATGAACGTCTCCGATCCCAGCTAATCCATCGGAAGAAATTCCCTACATTGGAAGAAGCGATCTCGGAGGCAACAAGTGCCGATTGTAGAAAGAAGATCAAGCCGCCAGAAGGCCAAAAGCAACAATTATCGACTGAGCCCTCTGTCTCAGTAGCACATGCCGCTAAAAAAGAAGAGTCAAGAGAAAAATCGTCTAAGCACGTGTCTAAGGAAGCAACCGGCACAGAACCCGTAGTCTCTGCGCCTACTGCACCAAGCCAGGACATCATATTAAGGAGTGCCGGAAGCTGGCATGGAAGGAAGACCTCAAAAGAAAGGGTTATGGAACCCAGGAGCAAAGAATAAAGCCTATGTTGCATCCTCCAGCAGTCAAGTGGGAGAAGCACCAAAGAAAGAAGAAGGAGATATTCAAAAGCTCATAGCTGAAGAAGTCGAGAAAGTATTCAAGAAATTCAGCTCCGCGTCTCTCGCCCAATCAGGTGAATATAAAAGTATTGCATTTACTACATATGAAAATCTTCAATCTCATGGATGGATAGTAGATTCTGGAGCCACAGATCACATGTCACCTGATAAATCATGCTTTGAGGAATATAAAGTAATAGATGATAATCATGTTGTCTTTACTGCCAATGGTGGGATTCTAAAAGTGGCAGGAATTGGGAAAATAAAGATTAAAGATGTATTACTACAAAGTGCTCTTCATGTACCAGGACTTAAAGCCAACTTGTTGTCACTACAACGACTAGTGGACGACACAGGTTGGAGATTTATATTTGACTCATCTAACTGTTTTTTGTGTGAAAAGGAAACCGGCCAGAAGACTTTATCTCCTAGAAGGCAAGGGGGACTCCTGCTAGTGGACGGACTAGAAGGACAGAGGACTCTGGAGATGGTTCTCAACACTCAGTCAAGAAACAGTATTTTCTTACTGCACAGGAGACTTGGACACCCTTCCTTTCATCTTCTGAAACAAGTGTACCCTGATTTGTTTAAAAACATTGATATCCAAAGATTGGTTTGTGAGTCTTGTCAATTTGCCAAGCATAGAAGATCTCATTTTTCAAGAACTGATCATAGGAAGAAATTTCCATTCGATATGGTTCATAGTGACGTTTGGGGTCCTTGTTCTACTACAGGAAGATCGCAGCACCGATGGTTTATAATCTTTGTGGATGATTACTCAAGATATTCCTGGATCTACCTGCTTAAACACAAATCAGAAGTCCCAACCGTGATCATCCGATTCATCGAGTTGATCAATAACCAGTTTGGGAAAAGGGTTAGAATACTTGATCTGATAATGCAAGGGAGTATTTCAGTTCTGAAGTTAATCAATACATGAATGATCATGGAATTATCCATGAATCCTCACGTGTGAACACTCCTCAGCAAAATGGACTTGCTGAAAGAAAGATTGGGCACATTATGTCTTCAGCCAGATCTCTATTATTTCAAGGAAACTGCCCCAAGACTTATTGGAGTGATGCTGTGGCTACTGCTGTACATCTTATCAACCAACGCCATCTAGAACCCCGTCATTACTGTCACCGATTGATCTATTAGCCTCAAGTCACCCAGAATTATCTCTTCATACAAATTTGGTTGCTAAAGTATTTGGGTGTGTAGCATATGTTTATTCCCACTTTGCAGGAAAATTGGACTCCAGAGCTTTCAAGTGCATTTTTGTGGGGTATTCATCTACTCAGAAAGGTTATGTGTGTTACCATCCTCTTACTAAGAAAACATTTGTTACATGAGACGTGAAGTTTGATGAATACAGCATGTTCTACAATGAGGACATCGATCTGACTGTTATTTGGAAGTAAATGAAACAGGAACAGATTTAGATACGGAAAATCTGGGATTTAATCCATCTGAAAATTCCTCTCCAGCTATGGATCGAGCGGAAACGGCTGAGGACAATCCAGAGTTAGATGGAGAACAAGAGTTTACTCAGATGGAGAACGAGGAAGATACTCATGAAGACCTTTCGCACCAGCTAATCAAGGTTGGTCTATTGCCATCAGCAAGGGTACTGGAATGCCGCAGTAAGAAATTATATCCCATATGCAATTATGTGTCTTATGATCGTCTGTCCTCAGGTTACAGAAAGATTGTTCAGGTACTACTGACCACTGTCCTTCCAAGAAATGTTCAAGAAGCTATGTCTCAAGCCGAATGGAAAACTGCTATGGATGACGAAATGTTGGCATTAAGGAAGAATGGTACATGGGATATGGGCCCACTCCCAGAAGGAAAGAAATTGGTTGGTAGCAGATGGGTATATACGATTAAATATAATTCAGATGGCTCTATTGCAAGGTATAAAGCTCGACTGGTGGCCAGAGGATATACCCAGTCTTATGGAATAGACTATCATGAGACATTCGCTCCAGTCGCCAAGCTGAATACAGTAAGATTAGTAATTGCACTTGCAGCCATGCATCAGTGGGATCTTTCGCAATTTGATGTTAAAAATGCATTCCTACATGGAGAACTGCAAGAAGAGGTATATATGGCTCCTCCCCCCGGTTATCTATTGCATGAAAACTCATCATATGTGTGTTGCTTAAAGAAATCTCTGTATGGATTAAAGCAATCCCCAAGAACATGGTTTGAGAAATTTTCATCTACTCTCATATCAGTTGGATACTCACAAAGTGAGGGTGATCATACCCTATTCTTCAAACATGGCCAAGACTCCAAACTGGCTATTTTAATCGTCTATGTTGATGATATTATCGTTACTGGCAACGATATCAAGGAAATTGGAAATCTAAAACGTCATCTGACCAGCAACTTTGATATTAAATCTTTAGGTCAACTCACTTATTTTCTTGGTATTGAAGTAGCTTATTCCAGGATCGGCATTGTCCTATCTCAACACAAGTACGTCCTGGATCTACTCAAGGATACAGGTAAATTGGATTGTAAGCCAGTAAGCACTCCAGTGGATACAAATGTCAAACTTCACGCCAAGCAGAGCGACAAGGCCGACCCCATCGATAAGACATCATTTCAGAGATTGATTGGCAGATTACTCTATCTAAACCACACAAGACCAGATATATCCTTTGCTGTGAACTCTTTAAGTCAGTATATGTCAGATCCACGACAGTCTCATCAGACAGCAGCTGACCGTATTCTCTCCTATTTGAAAGGGACAATTGGGAAGGGTCTTCTATTTCAGGCAGGGGGAGACCCTACGGTTAAAATCTTCACCGATTCAGATTATGCAAGCTCTCTGGATGATAGTCGATCTACATCTGGATACTGCAGTTTTTTGGGAAGAAATTTAATCACCTGGCGTAGCAAGAAGCAGCGGGAAGTCTCAATATCGAGTGCTGAAGCAGAACTCAGGGCTTTAAAGAAAGGTGTTTGCGAAGGAATGTGGCTTAACGATATTCTAACTGATTTAAAACTCATTCCTCCAAAGCCAATCATCTTATATTCTGACAGTCAATCAGCTATTGCTATGGCCAAGAACCCGTGCATCATGATCGTACGAAGCATGCAAGAATTGACAGACACTACATCAAAGAGAAGATTAATTCTGGACTCATCAGTCCAGAATACATACCATCACCGCAACAGGTGGCTGACATTCTGACCAAAGGACTACCAGGAAGACAGTTTCAAGATTTGGCGTCCAAGTTGGGCATGATTAACATCTATGCCCAACTTGAGGGGGAGTGTTAAACATCTAATTTCATCCTTTTCTATTTTGACACACATGTAAAAAGGTGGGCCATGAGTTATAAATGGCCCACCTATCTCTCTCCTACTTTCTCTTCCTTTTTCCTTTCTCTTTTCCTTCTTTTTCTTTCTTTTTCTATCGCTCCCCAAAGAATGACCTTTTTGCCCCTTAAAATAGCCGTTGGGGCAACGGCTATATGACCGTTGCCCCAACGGCTATCTTGAGAAAGGACTTAGCCTATAAAGGAAACTCTTTCCCAACCTGTTTATATGTGAGTTTTTTCCCCTTTTCTCTGTATCAAAAATCTCAATAAACTTCTTCTGCATATTTCTCATTTGTCTCAAAAAGGCCTCATTTGTCCTATCTGTTCCCAAAGGCAGAATTCTCTGCATTCTTCACACTCTCCATAGTGGAGGATTCACAACAGAGGCAGAGTGGGGAAGGCTATTTGCAGCTATGGGCCATTAGCTGCATTGTAATGTGATCATTTTCAAGGGGAGGACAGCTTTGATGGACGGCAACATTCAAGAAGGTGATGATCTTGTAGCAAACTGATAGAACCCCACTTCTTGCCCAGCAAGGGGAGCGCTGAAGTTTCTCCAGAAGGCAATAGTAGTTTCACAAACACACTAGCAACAAGGCAATGAGGTTTGATAGATATGAAGAGGATAGGAAATGGGGAGTGAAGGGACTCCGGGAGGCCGAAGACGTTCGCCTTTCATCGTGACGCCTACAATCCAGCCGCCGGTTCTCCTGGAGGTGGCAGTAGGAAGAGGTGGAAGGAGGTTAGGGCAGAACGAGAGGGAAGAAAATTAAGGAAAGGGAGGTAGAGGCTTACGACGGTTTTTTTTTCTCTCCCTTCTCTTATTACTCACAGAACTCTGTAAGTCATAACAGTGGGCCGAAAATACAGGGGGTCGTTTGGCCCCCTGCTGCCGTTGATACCTCTTGATCGGTGTCTCAACACACACGGGTTGAGAAGGAAAAAATAGGGGGGAGGATTTCAGCCATCCTTGAAACATGTTTATATATGTATAGTAGTGTCAGGTTGATCATAGATTTCAGGTGCCCTTTCCCTTTTCGTTCGAATAAAAGAAAAAATTAAATGATGTCACCAAGAAAGTGGCGACTACTCTGTTATTATTTGCTCACTTGATTTTAGGATTTTGTGACCAATAAGAAAAAGGATTTTACCGTATCATCCCTGATTTGACATTTCTAACCAGGGTTTGTCAAGAAGAGTGCGCTATCCAACTGGTACAATGACAAGTCATCTTCGTCATCGTATTCGTCCCCAATCAGAATGACAAGGACAACATCTTCATCGTCATCATCATCCTAGCCACAGAGGAATGACGAGGAAGATCATAACTCATCATTGGACTCATCAGCATACTTCTTTAATTGAAAGAGTAAAATAAAGCAAATGACAAGAAGATTCCTCGTCGCCCATTGACAGTTTGCAGACGAAGGACGATGACATTGACAAATTCCTCATCATCATACTGACGAAGATGAATAACGTAAAACCATCCTGCGAGCAATGTTTCCGATAAAAAAAATATCTAAAAAAGACAACGAAAAGGAGGCCTAGGGCACAAGGAAAGCTTCTGGAAGACCTATAAATAGGAAAAATGGCAGTGAGAAGGGGACAATAATGTTGACTAGAGCTTCAACAGAGAGAAGCCCCTCGAATGCTGTATAATTAGGAGAGCGCCACAGAATTACTACGTTCATTTACTTTTTCTTGAACGCCTTCTATGTTTCTTGTCTATTTCTTCCTAAAATTCTTCTCCAATTTCAGGATCTTTTCTTCCATTGATTGGGGAATTATCAATAACAAACTCTGGAAATAATGACCTCAGAACACTACGAATAAATCTTAATCCTCTCATTAAATAAGTAAGAAAGATGAGAGTATCTTCGGTTTGAAGAAAATAGTTTAAATCAGTGAATAAAATCTAAGAGGTGTACCTCCCATGATGCCAGACTCTTTACATATGCAGGAAGATTGTTGTAGTCATTTCTTGATATATCTATCGAAGCTATCGAGTCAAATGCATCTGCAAAATCCATTCACTCAACATTCAACGATATGTTTAATTCTGGATTGAATCCTTTCTTCATATACCTTCCATGAGCTGGGACTCTTGAGATGAATACTGGAGTGCCTTGTCATCAGTTGTCCTGTTAACTTTCCGAGTTTAATAAATTAAATCGTAAAAGGGAATTCTATCAACGAAAAAGAAGATAATATAAGTAGTTATACCTGGAATCTAGATATCCTTGTGAAATCAGTGAATTGTCTTCTGCTGAAACAAATGCCCGATTCCAAGTGAAACTCAAGAAATCTTACTCCGTATATGAATAAAATGACCATAAATCATTAACAGTATTAAATCAAAGCGATATATATGATTTAATTGCAGATGCATACAACTATAGCATTGCCAAAACATGCCCAAATCCTGAAAGTGCAAGTCGAGCTGCTTTAACTTATTAAGACCCAATCTGGCATTTGTCAAGATTTAAATGTATTAATCATCCAAGGAAGAAGAGCAGAAGAGAAATCAGTCAAATAACCACTCAACTAACTTTAAATAATTATTTTTATTATTGAGAGGATATAAATTAACTAGACCTGCAATAGAGGCTACTGTTCAGATACCAAAACCGAAAATGAGTATTGGATATTGATAACCATAAAGATGTCATGCACTATCCGGAAGGCATGGGCAAAACCGTTATCCATGTCTGTTCATTGTTATCCGATAGCTTATATGAATGAAATAACTTTGCATTATGTTATCGGTTATTGGCAGTGTAATCAGTGAGAGTTTTGGATTTCGGATGATTTACCGGTTCATATAGGATTTTAGATATTTTCGTATGAAGTGTTGGATCAACATAAACCTACATTTAAAGGCTATGAGATCAGTATCATTATCATCTAAAACTATATTGTTATCCCAGCCCATCCCAGGGCTCTCGATACATGTTATCGTTATCCGATATCCAGCACAATGCTGTTATCTGTTATTGATATCGGTAGCACACCACTTTTCTGGGTAATGGATATCGACTACGGGTACCGTTAGTCTCATCCTACTCGCAAATTCTTCGCAATCGAAGAAAACCCATCCCACGGAGGGACTGCCACTAAAAGCTTTCCAGTGATTACATTGACTATTATTATTCTTGTTATTGTGAAATTAATTTTTTCTGAAATATTATAATTCTGAAATGATAAGCAAGCAAATCCTGCAAACAGCCAGATTATCTTTGATGATTCAATTTTTTTAAAAGACAAATTAAGGCGGTCCTAAAGGTACACATGAAGAACACTAGAGCTCTACTCATACGTGGTGAACCCCTTCCATATCTGTTTACACCTCGAGGGAACAATGTCGCCAAGAGGCCCTCAACCTTGCGGGCAAGCACATCCTTGGAAACCTTGTGCCCCTTAAATTCTCCCTCATTACGGTGTAGCCATATTGCCCAGAGCATAGTCATCACTCAGGCCTGGCCTTTGATAGGTCACTTGCTGTGACATTAATACAGTCCTTAAGGTTTCTACCAGTATCAGATCCAATATAGACTACATTATTGAATTGGAATCCGAAACATAAAAATAATGAGCATCTAAAAAAACAAAATTGTGAACGTAAAGTGTGTGCCGGTGATGAAACATACCTTCGCCGGCTAAGGTGGCCAGACATGCATCTGAAAAACCTACACTTCTCAATGATTCCGATACATCGAATCTTATAATGGTTAGGGTAAATTAGGTCAGAGAAAAAAAGGGAAATCGACTGAACATTCTGAAACTGATCTCCATCATAAGAATAGTCTCAAAGTCGGATGTGAAAAAACAATGCTTCCCTAACTGGGCAGGAAATGTGCAAAGGATACAGGTCGTCTTCATCCAGACCCACAGTCGACGATGTAATCTCCAATTCATGCTGAAGAACACGGCCCATCGGATCGACATTCAACTCCTCATCGTCGTCAAATCCATCTAGGTCACTCTCTGTCACATCATCAAACATAGTTCAGAAAAAAAAAGAAACCCCATTTCATAGAATCTTCACTCAATTGACGCCGTGAAAATGAAAAACCCAGAAACCCTAATCATTACCGGGGACAAATCCAGAAGCGGAAAGACGATCCTGGATGAGATCCACGTAATTCTGGTTCAATTTATACACTTCGCTCATGTGCCCGACGAGCTCCGCGACAGAAACAGTGCCCATAGCCATGTCCTCGAGCAATTCCAAGTCCGAAGCCGCGGCCGACACTCTCTGGTTGAGCCTCTGGGTGAAAGAGGCCGTCGCAGAATCTGCAAAGAGGCGACAATATGCCAAGAACAGCGATGGATTTGCAAAGACGGAGTTTGAGGAATCAAACCGAGCGGAATCGGGCGACGGCGGAGGGAATCGGTAAGAGCGTCGGAGCTGGTCTGGATGTGAGCGAGGAAAGCCGACATCGCGCCATGGAATCGGGAGATTGAGCTCTCCATCTCTACAATTCTTTCTTCCTCTCTCGCTCGAACAGCCGAATATAAATACGTTTGGGCGGGAGTCACTTCCCACCGTTGGATTAAATCTCAAGGGTGGACATTTTTCCATGGGTGATAACTCTGATTTTATTACTTTATGAAAGTAAGATAACATTAAATGATTTTCTTTTTGAAGAAAAAGATTCAGTGATTGATATTAAACTTCTCAGAGGGATCACTTAGTTTGGAATCAATTTTCTTTGAAGAAGGGAATTTTTTTTTGAAGAAAAGCATCACTTAGTTTGTAATTGATTAACGCTTCCCTTGTATAGAAAATTATCATTCAACCATGACACCAAAACCCAAAAATTCTCATACCCTCTATCTCTAACTTTCAGGCTTTCTCTCTAGCTCTCATTCCTTTCCTCTCTTATTTTCGAGTTCTATCTCTCTCATTCTCCCATCCTCCCTCTAAATTTTTAGACATAGCAATTATCTAAAAATTATCTAAATTTTTAGTTATTTGTAGACGAGATTCAGCCGTCCAACATCCCAATTTTTAGAGTATCGTTTAAATAGTCCCCTCCAGGTTTCGTTCCTTCCCATTTTTCGTCCACGTCCCGTCCCGTCCAAAACCGTCCCCTCCAATAAATTCTCGTCCCATCCAACATCCCGGGACAAAACAAGGCGTGTGTCAGCATTAGACCACTAAGAATTTGACATGTGGCAGCTGGACCTGTCAGGCGCATACTATACTCGCACGGGATGAAATAACCGTCCTGTCCCCCGTCGAAGGCCCCATATGGGATGATTATTTCGTCCATGGACCCTGCAATCGTCCCATCTGGGGACGAGCGGCCAATTCTTT
This sequence comes from Wolffia australiana, assembly GCF_029677425.1. Lineage (NCBI taxonomy): Eukaryota > Viridiplantae > Streptophyta > Magnoliopsida > Alismatales > Araceae > Wolffia > Wolffia australiana. Next base: position 13,132,378 of record NC_135842.1, read on the forward strand.
GTCCCGTTTATCGTCCAAAGTCCTGGACGCAACGATTTTTTCATCCACGGACGAAATTACCGTCCCGTTCGCGTCCCTGCACTATACATGTCTCTTTCATTCTCATTCCCTCTCTCCCTATTTTTTTAATCTCACTCATTCTCACTTCCTCCCTCCCTTTAATTGTGTAATTATATCTATATATTCCTCTCACTCTGTCCATCTTTATTTTTTATTTATCTCTCTCTAGTGAGGACGGAGTGAGATAGAGGGAGGGAGGGAAGAAAGCGAACCAGATGGACAGAGGAAGAGAAGAGAGAGTGAGGGAAATAGACAAGAGTGAGTGAGAGATATATATTTGAGAGAAGAGCAACTTTTACTATTTATTTATTGTCATAGAAAATTCACACGACCCTGCAAGTACACCGCATGGGCCTTTGTGCGGTGTTCTGTATAATTTATATGGGGTGTGTGGCGTGTAAGTTGAAAATTGATTTGGACAACGCTAACTATCACTCCTACCCTGTCCCTAATTATTGACCTCTCTCTCGAAATCTCACTCAGTCCCTCTCTAAGTTTCTGATTCTCTCTCTAGATCTCACTCCCTCCCTCTCTATGACTTTTATGATTTTCTCTCTAGATCTCACTCCCTCCCTCTCTACTTTTCTGATTCTCTCTAGGTCTCACTCCCTCACTAATTTTTCTGATCCCCTCTTTCAGGATCTCACTCCCTCCCTCTCTAGTTCTCTGATTCTCTCTCTCTATCTCACCCACACTAATTTTTCTGATCTCTTTTCTATAGATGTCACTCCCTCCCTCCCTCCCTCTAATTTTCTGATTATCTCTCTAGATCTCACTCCATCCCCCTCTCTAATTTTATGTTTCTCTCCCTAGTTCTCACTACCTCCCTCTCTGTCTAATTTTCTGACTCTCTCTAGTTCTCACACCATCCCTCTCACTAGTTTTCTGATTATCTCTCTAGATCTCACTCCCTCCCTCTCTCTAGCTGTTTGATTCTCCCTCTAGACTGCACTCCCACCCTCTACCAATTTTTTCGTGCAATTCCGACTCTGGGCTCATATCGGAGGGTAGTAGACAGGAGGCGAGGTAGAATTTCCCGGGGTAGAGAGGATTAACGGGAAGGATCCGACGGAAGGCCGAGAAGAGGGGGTAGGGATCGACTGGGGACGAGCCACCTAAAAACGCGGTGAGATAGAGACAATATCGAGATCAGGGATCGTAGAGGGAGAGAGGGAGGCCAGACCTGGACGTGAAGAGGGGAGACACTAACACTTGTTTCTTCTTCTTCTTGGCTGCACTCCTAAAGGGAGGGCATCCCTATTTAAAGGAAATACATAATAGTCAAATTACTGAAATGCCCCTGTGGGATAACATGACGAAACTACCCCTATGTAGGTTGAGGATCCTATCAAGGATCCTATCAATTTTCTGATTCTCTCTCTAGATTTCACTCTCTTCCTCTCTTTTTTGAGCCCCTCTCTCTGAATCTCCCTCCCTCCATCTCTCTAATTTTCTAATCCTCTCTCTAGATCTCACTCCCTCCCTCTCTCTAATTTTCTGATTCTCTCTCTAGATCTCACTCCCTCCCTCTCTAATTTTCAGATTCCCTCACTATAGATCTCACTCCCTCCCTCTCTCTAATTTTCTGATCCTCTCTCTAAATTTCACTCCCTCTCTCTCTCTAACTTTCTGATTCTCTCTATAGATCTCTCTCCCTCCCTCTCTGTAATTTTCTGTCTCTCACTATATCTCACTCCCTCCCTCTCTCTAATTTTACGATTCTCTCTCTAGATCCCCCTCCATCTCTATCTAATTTTATAATTCTCTCTCTAGATCTCCCTCCCTCCCTATCTAATTTTCTAATTCTCTCTCTAGATCTCCCTCCCTCCCTATCTAATTTTCTAATCTTCTCTCTAGATCTCACTCCCTTCCTCTCTATAATTTTCTGATTCTCTCTCTAGATCTCACTCCCTCCCTCTCTCTAATTTTCTGATTCTCTCTCCAGATCTCACTCCCCCCCTCTCTAATTTTCTCATCCCCTCTTTAAAAATCTCACTCTCTTCCTCTCTAATTTCTTGATCCCCTCTCTCTAAATCTCCCTCCCTCCCTCTCTCAAATATTCTCATCCCCTCTTTCAAAATCTCACTCTCTTCCTCTCTAATTTCCTGATCCCCTCTCTCTAAATCTCCCTCCCTCCCTCTCTCTAATTTCTCATCCCCTCTTTCAAAATCTCACTCTCTTCCTCTCTCTAATTTCCTGATCCCCTCTCTCTAAATCTCCCTCCCTCCCTCTCTCTAATTTTCTAATCTTCTCTCTAGATCTCACTCCCTCCCTCTCTCTAATTTTCTGATTCTCTCTCTAGATCTCACTCCCTCCCTCTTCCAATTTTCCGATTATCTCTCTAAATCTCACTCCCTCCCTCTCTCTAATTTTCTGATCCTCTATCTAGATCTCACTCCCTCCGTCTCTCTAATTTTCTTATCCCCTCTCTCGAAATCTTACTCCCTCCCTCTCTAATTTTCTTATCCCCTCTAGGCATTGGGGATCGGATCGGATTGGATCGTTCGAATCTTGATCAACAGATTCGAACAAACAAAAGCCAATTCGAACGATTTGTTCGAATCTTTCGATCGATCAGACCCTTTGTTCGTGTTCGATGGAAAGTTTCGAACGAACAATTTGGTTCGTTCGTGTTCGATTGCCATTTGTTCAATCTTGTTCGAAAAAGTTCGAACAATTTCAAAAATATGGCCAGCGACTGCTAGCGACTCTCTCTGGCGGCCGCTGACCGGCGCTGGCGGCCGCTTGCCGGCGCTGGCGGCGCGCTGCGGCGCTGGCGGCCGCTTGCCGGCGCTGGCGGCTGCTGGCCGGCGCTGGCAGCGGCTGGATGGTTGCTGGCTGGTGCTGGGCGGTCGAAGGCCGGCGCTGACGGCTGCTGGGCGCCGCTGGCGGCCGTTGGCGCTGCCGGATTCGAACATTCGATTCGATCCGATTCGAACGTGTTCAAGTCGGATCTTATTCAAACATTCGATCTGAACAGCCACCTTGTTCGAACAATCCAATCCGAACAGATGCTCAGATCGGGTTCGGATCGGATTTGAGCGGGGCAGATCGGTGTTCAGATTCGATCATTCGAATGCCTGATCCGATCGAACATTCGAACGATCTGTCCGAATCCCTGAAGCCTAATCCCCTCTCTCGAAATCTCACTCCCTCCCTCTCTAATTTTCTTATCCCCTCTCTCAAAATCTCACACCCTCCCTCTCTAATTTTCTTATCCCCTCTCTCGAAATCTCACTCTCTCCCTCTCTTTAAATCTCACTCTCTCCTCTCTCTAATATTCTGATTCTCTCTCTATAGTCACTCTTTCCCTCTCTCTAATTTTCTGATCTCCTCTCTCTAATTCTCACTCTCTCCTCTCTCTAATATTCTGATTCTGTCTCTAGAGCTCACTCTCTCCCTCTCTCTAATATTCTGATTCTCTCTCTAGAGATCACTCTCTCCCTCTCTCTAATTTTCTGATCTCCTCTCTCTAATTCTCACTCTCTCCTCTCTCTAATATTCTGATTCTGTCTCTAGAGCTCACTCTCTCCCTCTCTCTAATATTCTGATTCTCTCTCTAGAGATCACTCTCTCCCTCTCTCTAATTTTCTGATCTCCTCTCTCTAATTCTCACTCTCTCCTCTCTCTAATATTCTGATTCTGTCTCTAGAGCTCACTCTCTCCCTCTCTCTAATATTCTGATTCTCTCTCTAGAGATCACTCTCTCCCTCTCTCTAATTTTCTGATCTCCTCTCTCTAATTCTCACTCTCTCCTCTCTCTAATATTCTGATTCTGTCTCTAGAGCTCACTCTCTCCCTCTCTCTAATATTCTGATTCTCTCTCTAGAGATCACTCTCTCCCTCTCTCTAATTTTCTGATCTCCTCTCTCTAATTCTCACTCTCTCCTCTCTCTAATATTCTGATTCTGTCTCTAGAGCTCACTCTTTCCCTCTCTCTAATATTCTGATTCTCTCTCTAGAGATCACTCTCTCCCTCTCTCTAATATTCTGATCCCCTCTCTCTTATTCTCACTCCCTCCCTCTCTCTATTCTTTATAACTCTCTCTCTAGATCTCCCCCCCCCCCTCTCTCTACTGGACCCATCCAAAGGTATAAATTCTAGGGTTCTTCCCAAACCCGAGATCGAAACCGCTCCAAAATCTCTCCGCGCGAAGCTCGAAGAAGAATCAAAGTCTCGAAGTGCAGATCTCCGCCCAAATCTCCAATGCCAGCTTCCATGGAGGGCGACGGCAATCCCTCCGAAGCCCCCTCAGCCAGAGACGAGCTCGCCGCGGAAGAACCCGAAGCCGACGGCCCGCGCGACGCGAGAATCGTCAGGGCTTTGCTCAGATCCATGGGTGTCTCCGATTTCGAGCCCAGAGTCGTCGTCCAGCTCCTAGAACTGTGGTACCGCTACGTCGTCGACGTCCTCAACGACGCCCAAATCTACTCCGAGCACGCCTCCAAGCCGTCGATCGACCCCGACGACGTCAAGCTCGCGATCCAGTCCAAGGTCAATTTTTCCTTCTCCCAGCCCCCTCCCCGCGAGGTAATTCTTCGAAACCCGGCTTCCTGGATACCCTGAAAGACCCAATTCGAAACCTTAGGTCTTGATTTCTTGGGTTTTTTTGGTTAATTTAAGGTTCTGATGGAGCTGGCGAGAGGAAGGAACAAGGTTCCGTTGCCCAAATCGATTACTGGGCCTGGGATTCCTCTGCCTCCTGAGCAAGATACGCTGATCAGCCCTAATTACCAGCTGTTCATCCCCAGAAGAACGCGTAATGTGTCCGTCGATGGGCCCGAGGAAGAAGAAGATGGGCCTTCTGTGAACTCTAGTGGCGGCCAAAATGATTCACAGGCGATTCCTCAGCAGCAATTAACTCCCCAGCGATTATCGTTTCCTTTGACGGGGGTGAAGCGCCCAAGGTGATCGATCTTCTGTTCGACTATGCTTCACCTAGGCAGATAATGTTCTTCGTCTTGATTGATCTATAATTTTGTGATAATTAGCTGTTGTAATTATCTGATCACTGCGATTTTTTCCAGCAGTTCTGGTCGTATACATTTATTATCGTCTCAGGGCTGCTTTAACTCAACCAAAACCACCCTTTACTCATCTATAATAGCAGCAATAGTGATAATATCAATCGTTTGTCACTCTCTTGATGTGACGGTAGATGTCATATTAATGATAAATTTGAGCTGTTTAATATGGTTTTATTGCTTATATCAGCTATGAGGGAAGATTATGAGTTCTCGTTGTAATTGTCATTGTCATTGTCATGATAATCCTATCCGCAGATGAATGGTGGCAGACGATGAGGCGCAGTTTCATCATCATCATCTGGAAGGATAGAAATAAAGAAATTGGGGTCACGAGGATGATGAATTATCATCGTCGTTCGTCACTGATTAAAAATAGAGGTGTAAACTGGGGAAGGTCCGTTCGTGTGATCGAAGATTTTTCGTGCGATTGTGCAGTGCGGTGCGAATTTCGCACACTGCACCCCACAGGATATTCACACTTCGCACCGCACAGCGCACAGAGGTCTGTGCGGTGCAAAGATGTGCGATGGTGCGATTGAATGTTTTTCATCTTAAACTTTTCTAGTTAGATAGCTTCGAATTATTAAATTTCTTTCATAGTCTAGGTATATCCAACATTGGCACAGTTATATTTTTATACCGAGCTTTCACATCACCTGAGAACTGCTTTAACTCAACCAGAACTCCCTCTCTCACCAGGCAACAACATTAATGCTTTCAATTATTTGTCACTCTCTGAATGTGATGGTAGATATCATATGAGAAATGTGGGCTGTTTAATATGCTCGCAATGTCAATGTCAACGAACTTAGGATTTGTTGATGATGATGAGTTCATCATATTGGAGAAACACGACGAGTTCATTTCTCTGTTGTCATCATCCACCGTAGCGATGGCGACGTAGTCTGAGCGCTGCTGTATTGAAGGATGTTAATGGTTTTCTCTCTGTAGATTACCTAATTTTCTCTTTAAAGTTTCGTGTACCATGTTTTCCTGTTATTAATTGTCTTTCTTTGCAGTGACTTGGTCTACGTTATTTCTAATTTACCTTAGTTTCTCAATCCTTTTTCCCTTTTCCTCTCCATCTTCTGTAATCTCCACTTCTTGAGCATACTAAGTTATTTACTTTAATTTCATGATACCCTGTTACGATTTAGTATCCTAACATAAACTTCATCAAGAACATGTTCATTCATGCCTGTGTAAAGTGCTCGGTCATTCATTTATTGTGGCACCTGTTCATTGGTGTTCGTTAGATTTGTGCATTTGTGATTAATTTTGATAAAGTCTCTTCTCTCCATGTTCACGTGGGGCCTCATTTATTTTTTAAACTTGTGTCCATTGCTTTCCCATTCTTTGTATTTATAGAGAGGCTGACTTCCTCTAATTTACCAGCGTATATTCTCTTCTACCTGTTTTTTTATGCAATATAAGGAGACGAGATAAGTTTTATTGATGGCATACAATTTAACGTTGAGAAAAATTCAAATGAACTAAATTGAGTCTCTTGACAAAAGCTTTCAAAATTATAAATTTAGAACATTTTATGTAGATTTTCCCAAACTTTCCAAAGTTCTTTGAATTTTTGTACCATAATCCTCGACAGTTCTTTGAGAAATTTGCTCGGAATTAAGGGGTGAAACCAGCTTAGAAGTTTGAGATGCAAAGGGGAAAAGTAACAATAACAAGATTGGGAGAAACGATGAGTGTTATTGATGAATCAAAACCAAATAGTTTGAAACTCGTCTCAGGTTACAATTAACAGAGAACAGCCCAGATCATTAATCGATTTATGTCATTTCCCAGCTTTTCATTTAGTATGTAGGACTATACATAAATAAATGAATACCTACTCACACGTATATAGGATTTACAACATCTGATATACTGGTATGGATTTAGATGTAAATTAACTGATATAAATAAAGAGGCAAAGACATTCAAATATATGATTATGTGTTCATAAAAATGTGCGCGAGTGACATATGATTTTATAAGAATTTTTTCAATCAGTATCCGATATCCGGGTATCAGAAATTTACTTATATAGAGGTAACAACTCATTTATGCAGGAAATATCCACTACTTATATCCGGTGATGGGATTAAACATTACACTAATGTTGTTCCATAAATTATATTCAACAAAAAATAATGTACTTCTTCGATGATTATTGGACAATAATCTTCATAATGAAGTAATTAAAAAATAAGGCATACATTAGCTTCATTAAATTTCAAATAAAACAAAACTGGATTGGGCTCTTCCTGTATCATTAGACTCTAATCATCTAGGGGGCATACATGCAGTGTTCCCTTTTATTTTGGTTATCTCATACAGAATATGACAAAATTTTGATTCCTCATGGAGTGCTAATTGTATGCTTATACACGTAAACTTTAATCCGAAATCAAGTACCCTACATCATCCGCAGAGCGAGACAATAGCATATGCCAATATCAGATACCGATAACTACAGTTGCAATATCCGATATCTGACGTTGAATGGGGGAACCTTAATCCAGGATAACCCTTGTCCAGGCCTCTCATCCTTTTCAAATCTCAATCCAAGACGACTGTTAATTCGAGACCATCCCGTAAAATTGGAACGATACAGAGAAGATTAGCATGGGCCCTGTGCAAGGATGACACTCACAAATATAGTGCAGGGACGCATAGGGGACAATTTTTTCATCCCGGGATGAAAAAATCATCAGGTCCAAGGGTTTGGACGAAATTCGGGAAACAAATCATCCCGTCCAAGGGTTTGAACGAAATTCGGGACGAAAAAATATCCTGTCCAAGGGCGTGGATGAAATTCGGGACAAAAATTCGTCATGGGGACCAATGGACGGGACGGTTTTCGTCCCGTTGGACCAAAATTGTCCGCCCGGAGGTCTCGGACGATGGACGGATGAATCTAGACGAAAAACCGCTGGATTCACATCTGACTGTTGAGATGTAGCCGCGTGGCCTCACTATGACAATTTGCATCAAAGTCCCTGCATTTTTATGCATAAGCAAACTGATGCCGCTCAGAAATAATTGTACATATGTCCCTCTGCATTCTCTCTCCTCCCTATTTCCCTAAAAATTTTGAAAAAATCTATATTAATATATTAAAAATATAAAATGGGTTTTTTTGGTCCGGAACAAGGGACAGGCCGATTTTTTCACCGAGACATGATAAAAATTCGTTCCGGAGGACAGGACTGCACGGTTTTTGTACCGTTGGACGAAAAATTTGTACCATCCAGTCCATTGTCCACGTCAAATCCGAAACTACACGCACAAATCAAGAAATGGTTCAAGCTAAGACATCAGGAGATGAAAGCTGATGAGGATTCCTCATCCGTTTTTTTTTTCTTTTTTTTTTGCCTTTTTTTTTCTTCTTCCAAGTTCCAACTTGGAACAAATCCAAATTTAAACCTCAGATTTGGGAGGGAAAGGGCAAAGCTTGGAATTGGGGAGCTCTGCAATGGAGCCGATCGCCGTCTCCTGCGACGTCTGCGGCGATCTGAAAGAAACCCATCAAGTATGTCTCGACATGCGAGGCTGCCATCACCTCCCCTGCTTCTCCTGCCTCACCCTCCACGCTTCAACCCACGACGACGGCCATTTCCTCTGCTTCAAATGCCCAGTTCCCTCCTGCCGAGACGGTTTCTCCCTCCTCCGACGGCATCGCCACCCTCCAAAAGAGGAAATCTCTTCTGGGTCGGATCGAATTTCATCTTCAGACCCCTTCTTCTTCTGCCCCATCTGCCTGGAAAGAAAACCCATGTCCGATTCCTTCAAATCTTTGAAGAACTCCTGCGATCATTCCTTTTGCGAATCCTGCGTTGTTGGGTTTGTCAAGGCACAGATTGAGCAGAGCATCTTCTCCATCGGCTGCCCAAATCCGGATTGCCTTGCGGGAAAGCTCGAGATTGAAAACTTTCATGGGCTTATTCCTGAGACCCTTCTCCGAAAATGGGGAATGGGTCTCTGCGAGTCGGCCTTGAGCTTTCAGGTTAAGTTCTACTGCCCGTTTCCGGACTGTTCTGCTCTTCTGATCAATGAAGGGGACGATGAAGGAAGGCCGTTGACGGAGGCTCTTTGCTTGCATTGTATGAGAGTTTGCTGTGCGCAGTGCAGAGTTCCTTGGCATGTGGGGAAGAGCTGCGAAGAGTTCAAGAGAGAGGAAGGGGAGAGAAGGGAGAGAGGGGAGGATGAGAAGGTTGTGGAGCTTGCTCGGAGCAGGAAATGGCAGAGGTGCCCAAAATGTGGGATCATTGTGGAGAGAATTGACGGTTGTTTGTTCATCCGGTGCAGGTAATCTTATGAGTTTCTTTTTCGTCTTTTCTGGAAGTTTTCAGCTTTGATTGGTTGTCAGGTTTCCGTTGTTGGGTTTGAATTGGGTTTTAGATTTTATCTATATTTTTATGAAATGCTGCGGCTTTGATCTTACAAAGACGTTGGTTCGTGGTCTTTTCCTCTGCCCCAGAACCCATTCTTTATAAGTGCTCTGTCTTCCTTGTAATCATTCAATCTAATCCTTCGATTATTGAAAGTTATCATCGTTGATCAATCGTTATCTATCTTTTGATGGGTTGAACTGGGTCTTTGTAAATTTTTCCTTTTTTTATTTCGATCAAATATTTTATGTAATTCTGCGGCTTTTAGCGAATGATAACGACGGTCTATGATCCTTTCCTCTTCCCGAGACCCCATTCTTTATAAGTCCTCTGTCTTCCTTGTAATCATTCAATTTAACCCATCGATTATTGAATGTTATCATCGTTGATCAATCGTCAGCTATCCTTTGGTGGGTTGAATTGGATCTTTTTAAATTTTTTCCCTTTTTTGATTTCTATCAATTTTTTTTGTAATTTTGCAGCTTTTATCGAATAATAACGACGGTCTATGATCTTTTCCTCTGCCCAGACATCGATTATTGAACATTTAATTTTACCCATTAATTTTTGAGTTTTCCTTTGAATTCAACCCAAATTTCGTTTGTTTTTTAATTTATTTGCTTTTTGAGTTGATTTATAGGTCTTCTTTTTCTAGGTGTAAATACTGCTTCTGCTACCGTTGTGCATCGCCTATGGACAGTACGCACTTCTGCCGGGTGTGCAATCTCTCCTGGGATAGATAAAACTCTATTTAGAAGGCGACGCAAAATTTTATCTTTTTTGCTGATACTGAAAATATGTGCCCATGATAGCTTTCAGCCTCTAGTCTACTTGTTCAATTTGTAAATGAAGAGAAAAGATGGGCATCTGGGTCACTTCAATTCAATGAAAATTACAGAGTTTTCTTCAAGTTTTTCTCTTATGATTGTTTAAATCACGATAGTACCTTATAATGGAAAACGTCGACAAAAGTGGAAGATTATGTGAATTTCATATTTGGACCTGGGACGAAATCTTTAGTAACTTTTCAAATTTGATGGGTATTTAATCGGAAAATTTCTGTGTTATTTGTTGAATAAATTGCTGTAAAATGTGACCGTAAAAATAGATTAGGGGAAAACAGTAGGTTTTTCTCTTTCCATTTAGATTTATATTCAAGTTGTGTCTGTGTTGACGAGCAGCATCCTCCTTAAAGATGAAAGGTAGCGTCCTTGCTATAAGCTATAGCTTTTAGCACAATGGGCAAGATCTTGAATCTAACACAATGTAATTGGCCAAAATTCTAGTCATGATTATCGTCTTGTTGCTGAAGTTTCTTGAGAATTCCGGCAAATATAACAAATGCAAAGTCGAATAAGGAAAGAAAGACAAACAGTTACGCAATATTCACATTATGAGAATGGTTTTTCTATAAATACTGTCGCTGCATTGACGCAAGAGGATTCCATACACTCCTTTGTATGGAATGCATTGACGCAAGAGGATTCCAGAATCACACCTATATCATGAAATATTTTGATTTGAGTAGTCCCTAGCATTATCAGATAAAAATGTTTGATCGTTGCTTCAATTTCTCTGGATAATAGAGAAATGTTAGAGTGAATTTTGGTGAACTAGAGTCAGATGGTGACTCCAATTTAATGAAGTGCAGGAGGACAGTTCATGATTCACACATGAGCTTAGGGTCTGCATCCTTACATAGAAATGGAAATATACTTTGGAATATGTGAAAAGACATAAACTAGCAAAGAGTTCTTTCAGAACTGAAAGAAATGATGCTAATCAATGTTCTTTCTTGATTTTATCCTAGGCATCACCTTTTGATCTGCAAGTCGCGCCTTATCTTCGATATAATTTTATTTTATAAGGCTCTGTAATAATTTATTTGACTTCTTTATCCTTCATCTTCATCTTCATTGGCTTCTTAACATTCAGATTCAGATTCATTGACTTCTTATCAGATGAATCTGAATTTCTTGCTCCCGTTCCTCGCTGGTTGTTCTTTCTTGTTGTAAGTAAATCCAACAAAAATATCTGGAGAACAGATAATGAGAAAACACATTTAAAGACGTGTCATTTATTTCACCTTGAGTAATTACTGTGAGATTTTTCAATGTGCTTTCGAGTTACTGGCACCATGGACCTGGCAAAACGAATTTATCTTCAAAAAATAATTTCCCATCAGGAAATAAATCATTTTAAAAATACAGCAGCGTAACTAAACACCCAACAAAGCTACCAGTTTCGTTTCATTAATGAAAAATGTAACCACAATATATGTCTTCCTCTTACCATGCCCTGAGAAAAGAAAGACCATACTTTTTGAATAAACATCTGCTTATTTGTTCAGTTTGTTGTTGAATGGCAAAATACAAAAAAAATCATTCATGGAATAATGCTGTTGAGTACAAAGGATAACTGTGAGTGTAGACGCTAAATAAATAGTGTTTACTGGAAAAACAAAATATGTTCTACAATTGAATTCTACGAGGTTGAGAGTTATGCTATGAGAAAATATCTTTTAACTTATTCTCTTAAAAATTGAGATACACATATTCTACTTTAAAGATTGATTTGTGATGTAAATGGCACATCCCTCGATTCTCTAAATGATATATATTTTTGGTCTTGGATTTTTGTGGGATCACTTTCATTGGATTTTATTATTTATTTACAACATCGTGAAGTTTGTTTTCCTAGGTCACCTGATTTAAGATAGTACATTCCTCGTCTTATAGGTTTTTTTTATGTTTTTTGATGGACTCTTTCTTTAATTTCTGTATTTTTTCTGGAATCATATACCATAATTCACTTCAGTAAGTCCAGCCCTATGACCTGATACATTATCAAATATGAAACTACAGTTTGGATAAGCACATATAGTGTAAGGTGTGGTGCCAGATGACAAGACACCCAATCTGGGTTAACTGATAAAGTTTAATAAATGAAAGATATAAGACTAGAATAATAGCTGACAAACCGATGATTGATCTAGGTGCAGTCTAAATAGTGAATATGAGTGGTCTAAATGATTATCTTTGGTTGATCCAAGTTATATGAATAATAGTAATGAAGAATATACTGATGAGTAAGGGGCTGATTCCCTATGCAGAAGGGATAAAATCAGAATTTGGATAGAGTAGTGGACTTGGATGACACTGGTGAGTTATCTAGGAAATAATATTCAATCTAATCCTATCTAATCCCTAGCTATTCAATGAGAAATGGAAAATGAGTCTCTTGATTAAAATTTTGGATCTAAGGTATACCATTTTCCAGCCCAGATATCTATTTTCTGGTCAAATGATTTTTCTCGAGCTGAATTTGTCAAAAAATTCTCGTCCCATCTCCTTATGTTTGATGAAAATAGATAAACACTCATTTGAGTTGTTGGTGACATTTAACATGTCCGAACAAGGTTTTGGGTCACTTCCAAGTATAAAAATACAGTAGGAATATAAATATAACTAAGGAGGGGGGACCAAAAGCAGTTTATTGCCTTTTGTTCCAACCAGATGATTTAGCATTTAATATTAGCTATTAGTAAATATGAAAATGTATAATATATAAATACACAATATGCACCCCGTTGGCCATCTGATATCCCCATCAAAGTGATCTAATGAGACAAAGGAAGATCAAATGTCACGCTCTTATTGACCCTTAATCTCCAACAGGGCACTGTTTGAGACCTGTAGTATAAGTACTAGTTTTCTTTTCTTTTTTTAATTTTGGATTTTTTCCATTATTATCATTCCTGGTCCCAAGTAGATCTGAAATTCGTATCGATCACAGAAAGTAGTCAGCAAAATTTTGTTGACCCAACAAAAGTCAATCTGAGTCAATTCTGATTGTGGGAATTTCCTTTTATGCTTGATCCCTTAACATCTAACATTATTGATGCTTAACTGTGTTCATATGACAACCAAAGCATGTATTCATTAGTACCATCAAGGGGAACATGGTTAATCCTGGCTCATTTTCACAATGGGGGTGGTGGAACAAGGTTCTCTCATCAAAGTAATCTATCAGGATAAAATAACAACTACATAAATATGTCTGAATATGAAACAATTCAATGATAACACCGCTCGTATTTACTATGTTAATCATGAAACAATAATTATCATGGTATGATTATAATGATGATACACATATTATCACACATTCCTACCTATTTCATTGCATGTCCTTCTGATGCATACTTGTATGCATTTTGTCAATACTAATGTATGATACATAATTTTGTTAGGAGGGTTAGTCTCTTATCTAAAATTTTGCTATGCCTCACATGATGGATTAACTGGTTTTGATAGTTTGGAGTCTTTGACATTTGGCATGAACAGTTCTTCAAATATATTTGCCCCAACAATACTTCATGACGCAAAGGAATACTAATCAATGAGTAATTTTCCATAGAGTTTCACCAAAATTATTTTCTGATACCATGGAATAACCAAGCCCTGGCAGTGTTTAGCAGAGGGGTGATTTTCCATTCTGGAATTTGTTTCACTTGTTTACATCATTCTGAAATTCATATATTGTAACCCTAAGTCTAAAGAGGGAGATAAAATTATTAAAATATATTTATCATTGTATGTTATGAATTTTAATACCTCATCCAAAACCACATCTTATAATTTTTCAATTGTGTATCTTCTGGTTTAGACTTGTTGTCTTGAAACATATGAACTTTGAAATATCATCCAGAAATAGGATGAACCACAAGTCAAAGTTCCAGACATAATCCCAACACATCATTATCCAAACAGTTTAGCTATTATGACTGGAATGATTACATAGGATTATGCCCCTTCCATTGGGAATATTATTATAATTTCTTTATATATTTCTGGGACTAATATATCATATTCTGTACCTTTGGAGAATAATAATGTTTATGATACTTTTTAAATCATAATACTTCAATATTTGGAGAACTCCACTGAAACATGAATATGTTCACGTTCAAACTTGAAAAATTAGTTTAAAATCGAGAGCAGAGGAATCGAGACCAACATGGAACGTAAAGAGAAAGTTGATCATGACCCGACTTTTAGGTTTTGATTTTCTGTAGTTGCGGACGATCAATCCTCAGCCACGCTTGAGACTATCGATTTCCATCAAAACGGGTCATTTCTCTTCCAACCGGTGCTTGAAGCAGTGCGTAATGTACACTTCTGCTATCCTGAATTCAAAGTTTCTTTTTTTGTGCATAGATTCATCGTTTGCTCCCCGGAAAGGCATTTTATTAAAGAAGAAACTTGATAATTCGATTGTTACACCACTGAAGTTTGACATGCCATCGAAAAAATCGGTTTTCCCCCCAAGTTTCAGTTTTTTTCAAATCTGATTAATCCCTAGATACTGATTTGCTGGTATTCCTTTTGGATGCACCATTTTAAAGTTGAACTTGCTGGCTTAGAATTATCGAGCATTGATTCTTGGAGCCACAACTTTTTCGGTATTTCGATCTGGGCATTTGCAATTAGGCCTTTACCCCCTGAGATAAAATTTTTTTAGCATTAAGTGTGATAAAAATGCATCCGTCATATGTTCTAGCATGTTTGCCAGAAAATTTTTGTAATACATTTTCTCTGGAAAAAAGATGCTGGCTTAGTGCATATGACTTTAACGACTATATTTTTCTGTTGTATTAGTTTCTGCAATATGTGTCCAGTTTCTGCATTGCTCAAACTGTATCCACGAGTCAGACATGGAAGTGGGTTACCACATTTAAAATAGGATTCATGAGTTATAAGACAGAATGGTTTAGTTACCAGCCTTACGTATACTTGAGCAACGCTACTGAGTTTCGATTTCAAAGATTTTCATGTATTTTGATGTGAGCCCCTTGTAACACATGGCACGCTTACATTACGAAGGAAGTAAGTAAAGACATTTTTTTTTTGAAGAAAATAAACAAAGACATTGAAAGAAGGTTCATGGGCCACTCATGAGTTGTGTGCATTCGTTTAAATATACGAAGACTGTCTCATAGCCTGAGTGAACAATTTTACAATGATTTTCAGGTTCCATAACAATTTAAGTGAGAATCTTTGTGCTCAGAATGAGACCCAAATTGGTGTTCATGAGGTATGCTATTGACCTGCTTTTCTTAAAAAAAAGGCTATTGACCTGTTTATGTGATATATCTGTTGCTTTTTTTCTTTATTTTCAAGTCTGAATAAAACACTCATTCATTCCTAGTTGTTTCCGGATTTTCTTTTACCATGTAATCGTTTCCTATCCGAAAACTCTGGATTATTTAACTCAAACTCCCTCGTTAATGTAATATTAAAGTGCGACTTGGAACAACTATGTGAAACGTTGTAGCTTTCGGTGGACACCTCTTTTTTGCCAGTGGTGCGAAAGGAATAGTGTTAAATCATGGGAATCTGAGTACTGTTGTATTATTTGGTAGTGATACTGCTATTGAAGAAGGAGATTGCGGAGCTTTTGGAAAAGGATGGCCTAGATTCTAAGAACTGCACCGAACCCTCAGATGACCCATCTAAGATTATGAGTAGTTCTCCTTAAATCAGAACCTCGACTCTTCCACGGACTTATGTATTCTGTGGAAAGCCATACGCAATGCAAGTCTATGTACAGCTCATCTTTGAGGGAGATCTTTCATATCTTTCGAGATCCACTCTATAATTTGAGGCCAAAAGGCCAAAATAAGTTAATTCGTTTTCATGTGGCACTTTAACTGCTTAGTTTCTCGAGATTATCCATTAAATTCGTTATGATTATCTGTGAAGTTGAATTTTCATCTGATGTTCATTCCTGTAGACCATTACAGTGGTATTCATGCGTGCAAACCATCTCTGTCACCTTCAAGGGATAATATTTTACATAGATCATCTCTGTCACCTCTTTTTCATTTGATAATATTGCTGCTTCTTAAAATCAGATTCCACCACAGAACTCTCATTCCTCACCTCATCTTCAAGTGGACATTCGTGGCCATGATGGGACCGCATCCCGTCAGTTTTCTTCCCAGCAATTAGCTAGTGGAAGGCCGGGGGCCGCCGGAGACGTCATGCCATGTCAAGATGGTCATGGTAATGATGCCTTTGAAAACCCAAAAAGCTTCCTTGTCTCTCTCGGTCTCTGCCATTCATTAAATCCTATGATTTCCATAAAAGGCAAAACAAGTTAACTTAATTTAGATGTTGCGACGTCAGTTGCTAGAGAAGCAGTGGGGGAATTGCAAGGTGACAATCACATTCCCTTTGACATGTCTTGGCTTTCAGTTCCACTGGTGCCGCCACTGCTACTGCCAGCATGCATTCTATCATCAGCCCACAGAGCAGCTGGCGGCGAGCTTCCTTCTCTGAGCTCTGTTGCCCAGCCGCTGCCGGTCTCCCTGCCTAATGACCCTCTTCTGCTTGAGCTGATGAAAATACGGAGAAAGGCGGAAAAGGAAACCAAACTCCATGAATTGAAGGTAATCACCAAGGCTACTTTCATAGATATTTTCTTCTTTAACAGGCCAGCTGCTGGATTTTTACAGAAGCAAAGGCTATTGTCCAAGTGCGAGGAGGAGATGGACGCGGTGCAGAGAAAGTATGATGCTCTGGTTGACGAGGCCAAGACCGGGTACGCAGAAAAGAAGAAATTCCGGTCAATTATGAACAAGGGCAATCTAAAGTGGATCCTTGCCCAGGAGGTGTATTCTCAGTTTGTCAATGGTGGCGCTGCCTCAGGTGACTTGCAAGGTCAGTCTTCTTTCTCTGGCTGATTGCCTTTGCTGCGAAGCCATCCTCTTCGATTCGTTTTTTCTGGAAAAAAGAAGGTGATACTTGGATCTTGTATCAATATCACTGCAGTAATATCAATGTCAGTCAAATGTGTTCAATCCAATCCATTGGTGATCCATTATATATCTTTTTATACTTTTTGTTGATTTCCAATTCCTAGGTGGAATGATACTATCATTAAAATGATAGGATGAGTTTTTAAGACCGCAACTTTCTATTTATTTTTAACCAATTTTATTAATCTTTATCGTTATGGTGAGATGACATTCATAGTGCTGACATGAGATGGGTTTACTTACACAATCTAGAAGTGGGATATATTAACATAGCATGATGATTGATGTTAATACGTCAGGTTACACATTTATTAGACTCTAGTAAATGACTAAAAGAGGAATTCATCCATGTCACGTAGTCTCATCCTATGCAATCTATTATATTAACATTAATTATCATGCTTTGTTAATGCTATGTCAACTCCAAAAATCATATAATGATGATTTCGCATCTGTTTGTAGGTTACATCGAGAACTAAAGCAGTTTTTCTGAACCAATTCTATCATAATGTTGTTTATAGTTATGGTGAGAAGATATTAGATCATATCACCTATGAAAAACATGTGGTTAGTGCAATGTGAGAAGTCATAGATTTATATCTTAGATGGTGGGATGATAAACTCAATAAAATACCTTATTTTAAAATATAATTCAAGATTTATTGTGCCTAATATGGTAAACACCAAATTGACAGTGTCACGGCCCACCAGAATTTAACTATCCTTCTTTCTTTGATGCTGATGTGGAGTATGTAGAATAAGACTTTCTTGTATTTATTTCTTGAGTTGAAATATATTTTTACCATTTTTGATCTCATGGGAAATCATTTGTATTGAATATGTTAAGGAAGTCATTTATATTGAATATGTTAAATAACTTTTATCAGTTTAAAGTCAACAAAATTAATTTCGACATATCACTCTGTTAGTTTAAATTATTACAACTGTGAAAGGTATCATGATTATGTCCAAAGAAAATAATAGCACCTTATTTTGTACTAAAAAGGTGCATCATACTTGTGCATCATAGAAACTCACAATTACTTCTCCTAATTTGGCTATCATCTATTCAACCTAAATACATTAATCTTTTTCAGAGGAAATATCACAGTTCACCAGATCTAGAGATTTTCTTATTTAGGGATTGTGAATCTATCATATTCTTCAAGAACTAAATGCGTAATGGGAGAGGGAGAGATATAGAGAGAGACTGATGTGTAGAAATATAGAGAGACTAAGAGAGAGATAAACTAGAGGAGAAGCAAAGAGAGAGAGATATATTATGATGGATAGAGAGAGAAATCAAGATATATGTATCAAGAGAGAGACTAGGGTTTAGAGAGACTAAGATATGTGTAGAGAGATAGAGAGAGACTAAGAGAGAGAGAAAGTGATGGGAAATGCTTGAGGCCATTTTTCTTTCCTTTTCTTTGACTGTTCTCTCTGGCTCTGTTTAGACTTGTAACTTTCACTTGTGCTCTTTCATTCTCCGAGTCACTCACCATACTTTTTTTTAACAATATATTTGACTATTCTACCATTCTTTTTTGATTTTCTCCCACTATAAATAACAAATTTGACTTTTCTCTCTTTCCCCAAAATCATTCTGTTCCACATCCTCCCACCATCCGGTTGAATGTCTCCACTTACCCTATCACTTCCGCATCTCTCTCCACCACTCTTTCTTAGCTGTCCACATCTCATTTATTTATTTATTTAATTGCATGTTTCCCCTTTAACAAGGCCACAAGCTTGTCTGTAAGACCATGCTGCTTGAAGTTTATTATGAAGTGGTTTTTCCTTCCAAGAATAGTGATATTATGGTGATAACGACAATGAAAGCTACCATAGCAACATCAACAATCATCACTTGTCTTTTACATCTATCAGCCCCTTTTGGTTCTCTCTCTCCCTTTATTTTCTACCTACTTCATCCCCTGTCTTCTTCCCTCTTCCTATTCAACATTAGGACCTTATCATATTGACCCCTCTTCCACGTCTCACACCCCTGACTCATCCATCCTGCCTCTTATTTTGTTCCCCTCTTGATATCTTTCTCAATTCTCTCACCCTATCCCATCTTTTAAGTACCATCAACATCCTATCTGAATATGCCAATCCTTGTCAATTTATTTCTCGTATTATCCCCCTCGTATAAACTTCCCAATCACTGTTTTATTCCTATCCATTCATATCAGTCTTTCCCTTTTCCTTTTTTAGCCTTAAATAGAGCTGCCCATCAAACTCAATCAAGGCCATTCAACAGCAGAATGATTAATCTTTTGGCTCCCTTCTCCAATGCAGCTTATGACACCTTAATTTTGAGATAAAATTTGGTTAATTTTCTTTGAGTGGTTGTGTGATCTCGTGCTTCCTTGTGTTCTAACATTTGAAAAAATAATAATAATAGGAAGGAATATTTTGTAGGAATCAAATAAGTATGCAAGATGTCTTAGCTCTGATACCACTTGATGCTGAACAAACAAGCATATTCATAAATATATTAATTATTATCATGAAATGTATATTTCTATAAGAATATTCTTTGAGGGATATCCAAATGGATCTAATCCTGGATTCGGAACTAGAGATGTAGAAAGGGCCTACAATGGGAATGACTCTTATGGCCCTAATTCATCATGATGAATTGATCGGGTCTAAATTATTATCAAAAGGATAAATATTCTAATACTTGTATCGAAGAGTGTATTCCCCCTTGAGAGAAAAGTGCATGTGGATGGTGATGCAACACGTATGGCTGGGTTCGACGGTGCGCGTTGCAACACAGGGCGGAGGTGAACAAACACGTAATTCGCTATTGAATGCGGGGATGCACGTTAATGAAATAACGAGAAGTATGGCAATAACTGAAATAGGACGGAGTCCTGAAAGAGTTCCCGCACGTGTCACGTATGATCCGACTCCCAATGACCCGATAGATCAATCGAAAGATGCCGTAGGAGCGGGTATCCTCGATCCAACTATCTATTCCAGAAACAAAGTGTCGGACGGGAATACGAGAGGAGATAGCTACCCCAATACGAGAGGAAACTGCAAAAGGCGAGGCCCGATGGAGGAGCATGTGAGAAAATATTGCAAGAGAGGGGTTAGCATCGTGACCTGCGGACTAAGGTCCGGTAGTCGCGGTGGTCGAAGCCGAGTTTTAATTGGCGTGGCGGTCCGGCACGGAGAGTCGAAGGACGAGTTGGGGTGGTCGGCCGATAACGTCAGAGCGTCGAGGAGCAGGAGCGTAGGCGACGTCCGACTCAGCTCGGAGGGCTTCGGACGGGCATCAGACGGGCGAGGGGAATGCGGCCTGGTCGGATTGCCGTCGGCGCTCGGCGGTGCCGACTGGGCGAACTGATTCAGCCGGCCTGGGCGCGGACCTCGTGGAGGGCGCACGGGTGTCCGAGGCCGGTTCGGCGACGGTGTTCGGCGGCGCCGGTCGGGAAAGCCGGTGGGGGCTGCGGGGTGGAACCGTTTCCCCTCAGTTGGAGGGCGAATGGGCGTCCGAGGTCGGGTGGACGGCGGTGCTCGGCGGTGCCAGTCGGGGAAGCTGGTGAGGCCTTTGGGGCGGAACCGTTCCCCCTCAGTTGGAGGGCGGGCGGGCATCCGAGGCCGGATCGGTTACCCACTGGGGTGGCGGGCGCACGGGAGGCCAAATGGCGGTGGCGGACACCTTGGTGACCGCTTGCTGAAGAGCGGCGGCGATTGGGGGGGGGGCACAAGGGCGCAAGGGCGCCTGCGGGACCTGGCGGCGGCGCCAGAAGACGTCGGCGAGTGGAGGCGGCGAAAGCCGGAGGCGACCGGCAGCGGCGGCGGCGGCGGCCCGCTGAAGCCCTAACGCTTCTTCTCTCGTCTTTTTTTTTTTATCTTGACGGAAATGCCCTTCCGGATCAGCATTTTTACCATCAAGTGCCCTTACTTGAATCCGGGTCACATTGAGTCAACTCAGTGGTGACTCGCCGGTACTTAAAACCTGTTTGGACTTAGTTGACTCAGTGCGGGAATCGGTCCGTCCGCCCTGAGTCAACTCGTCCTTGACTCGGCATTGTCCTCCTTCGGCAAGGGTTCCAGCGGCAGCCTGAGAGGGCGTTCCGGTGATCTTGGCAGCGGCTGGTCGGCGTTAAGAGACGGAAGGAGGGCGGCGACAGCGACGCGGCAGTGGCACAGTCCGATGTAGTAGGTTCGGTCTGCAGAATGACGGCGACTGGCAGCGGCGGGCGAGGCGGTGGCGGCTTCCTCTTCTCCTTCAAGGGGTCTCTCCTTCTAACAAGCTGAAAAACACAATTCAACTTCTCTATCTCCTGTAGGGTATCTCTTCTCGTTTTATAGGGGGAGAGAGGGAACCCTAGGGGTCGGCCCTTGATTAGGGAAAACCCCTAATCAAGCCGTAAAATGTGGTTCAAAATATGACGAAAGGGCCAAAACACGGAGGCCCTCCCCGAACAAAACACAATGAGAAAGTTCAGGAAAACACAAGGAAAGTAAATTGGGGAAGCCTTCTCGTCACGCTGTGTATTTGAACTCTAGGTCCTTCTCGTCAGCTCGAGCTTCGCGACGTGGTTGCTGACATGTCGCCGCGGGTTGACCTGTTGCTTCAGCTTGCAGATGGTCCCCCATCAGATGGCCCCAAATATATGACCAAGCGTTTGGCTTCCTTATAAAACAATAGGCCAAGGCTTCTCACTCACCATTAGAAGCTCCAAGCAATCTGAATCATGATCTACCTTGAAATATTTTCTGTCAAAATCCCAACTAAGACAACCACATATATGCACCAGGAAGGTTTCAAGCCCAATAATCTGATAATGATCATTAGCATGTGAGAACAGATATTCTCACCTTTGAAGGTTTTACCAACTCAAAATAATATCTGAGCTGCAAATATAAAAAAAATAATTATTTCTTTTGGGAATTTTAAGTCTTCGAGGGACAATGACCTGAATATTATTCCCTAGTGGAACATTGAATCAAACACAAATCTGAAAACTAAAACCATAAAAAAGCAAAGACATCACCTTTCCATGGATCAAAACTGTGATTTCTTGGTTTCTCAACTGAGTATGTTCTAGTTATCATATGTCAGGTTTCTAGATGTATCCACACGATATTCAAAGCACTGGATCTTCTCTTCTTTTTGCAAACTTTGCTGCTAGAAATCTGATTTCCTCTATTTGCTGCTAGAAATCTGATTTGCAAACTTTATCATGTATTGAAAATTTTTCATAAAAATTCACAAGAAAAATTTCAAAAGTCCTTTTCCTGGGAAACAATGAGTAAAAATCCTCAAACTTGAGAATATGCACTGACATTCAAAATCTCTGTGTTTGTGACCCTCTATTCATATGTATTAGTATAGTTAATAACTTCAATGGCTTGATAGCCTTAATGGCCGGCCTTATTAGTTGTTGGGTTCTAGAGGCCTAGGTCTGGATGAACAAATGTAAACGATTCGCAGTGAAAGACATGAACGAATCAAACGGCATCAACAAACTCATTGAAACAACATACCTTTCCACAAATCGCATCTGTGATTTCTTGGATCCCGGAGTGAGACGAGTCAAGCTGCTCACGTGTGCAGCCTCTAGACGTATCCACGCGATCCTCGCTAAATAAATCATTGCTAAATTTAAAACTCATGACAATCATGAAAAATAAATCAAGAAACAACCATTTAATAAAATTTAAAATGGTTATAGGAATTTTATTGAATTTAATAATTTAACTCTTAAATTATTACATTCAATTATTCCAAATATATATGTATTCCCTAAGTTAAGGAATTTTATTGACATCAAATAAATTAACTTTTAATTTATTTCGATGAATAAAATCAAGTACATATTATTCCTGATTTTTATGGAATTTATTTGACATTAAATAATTTGAATTTTAAATTATTTAACTCAAATAAAGGGAAATCAACATTTCTAATTTATATTTATGATTTATTTGACATTAAAATTTAACATTTTAATTTTTTTTCGTCTCAAGAAATCAACAATATATTTTTCCTGATTTTTCCAGAATTTTTTGGAATTTATTTCATGCCTAAAATAATTTATTTAAAAATTATTTAAGGTTAAATAAATATTCTGCTTTTTAAGGAAATAAATATAGTCTTACTTTATATCATTTAAAAAAATCCTAGAATGGCCCATTTGGTTGAGGGCTTCCTTCCTTTAGGGGAGGTATTGGGTTCTAAAAACCCATCGCGGCCAAAAATATGATGATATATTTGCGCCCCTTAGCTGGCCTGCCACGCGGGATTCATGCCTAGGTGGGACGGACCCCGCTGGCTGGCCGCCTAGCTGGCGCCCGCCTAGGCGGCTCATGCCACGCAGGCCGCCCTCATAGGTGGCAGGGCCCCACTGGCTGATCGCCTAGCTAGCGCCCGCCACGCGCGCCGCAGGCCCACCTATAGCAGATCGGGTGTGACCCGGTCCGTGCTAGGTGGCGCCCCCACAGCCATACATGGCCCCACCAGGTTAGTGGGCCGGTTTGACCCGACTTCAGCCACCGTTTGGCTGTCGGTGAGCTGCCACGGCCCGCCGTCGCTGAAGAGCCCCGTTCAGACTAAATGGGGCCCTGTTCTGCCCGGAGGAGACCCCGTTCAAGCTGAACGGGGCCCTCTCCCTTTGGGGAGGCCCCGTTCTGCCATGGGGAGGTCACGGGTCGTTCAAGCTGAATGGGGACCCGTTCCGCCCTGGACACACCATGTTCAACCATTGAACGGGGTCCGTTCAAGCGCTAAAGAGCCCAGAATGGAACGGGAGGGGCATCCGAACGGGAATGAACCAAAACAATGCGAAAACATCTTTTTGCACTTCGTTTAGGACGATTTTGATGCCATTCTTCATCAAAATCAAGGCAGAGTCCGACTTTGATACCATTGTTGGGTTCTAGATGCCTAGATCTGGATGAACAAATGGAAATGATTCGCAGTGGAAGACATGAATGAATCGAATGGCAACAACAAAATCATTTAAACAATGTACCTTTCCACCGATCGTATTCGTGATTTCTTGGATCCCGGAGTGAGACGGCTCAAGCTGCTGACGCGTGCAGCCTCTGGACATATCCACTAGGGAACGGCACGTCTGGGACGTGACGCCCCGAACTTGACGAGACGGATGATGGGTTGTGACAGACAGTGATGTGACGCAATGTTCGTCATGTCACCGTCACGTCACTCATCCAAGGATTTTTCGAAAAATTTGTCACCTACCCGTCACTCGTCCGCGCGTACTCGTTTGTCACGTCACCATCGTGGTGACGGCGTCACCGTCACTAGTGACTGGTATTATTTTTATTTTTATATCTTACGTATATGTATTTGTTATTGTTATTGTTTTATGTCACCGGCCCTCTCCCTCTCTCTCTCAACTCCTTCTCCCCTTACGATCGCTCCTTCTCCTTCTTCCCTTACGATCTCTTTCCCTCTCTCTGTCTCTCTCTGGATCACTCCCTCTTCCTCTTCTCTCTAGATTGCTCCATCTCCTTCTACATATATAAATATATATATATATATCTGTCTCTCTCTCGATCCCTCCTCCTTCTCCCTCTCATTCTCCCTCTCCTTCTCCCTCTCCCTTTCTGGATCACTCCCTCTTCCTCTCTCTATTTCGGTCGTTCCCACTCCTTATCCCTCTCTATCTATGATAGTAGTTGATTTTTCTGCTCTCGCTCGGTCAGGTATTTCCACGTAGGGCTGGATACTATCTTGATCTTAGATTGGGGGTCGCGATTCGAAATTATCTACATTTGAAATTTTAGGTCCATAATTTTATTATCATAACATATTAAACCATACATCTCATTTTTTTTAAAAATGATCATTACCACCTATTTAATAATAAATTATAATTGTATTAAAATTCCATCACGGACGTCATCCGTGACGGATTAATCGTCATGTCACTCGTCCGGACCATCCCGTCACCATCACGTCACCGTTAAGGGCAATCCGTCACCGTCACAGACCCTTTGATTCGTCACCGTCACCGTCACGTCATCCGTCACGTGATCGTCACGGTGATGCGTGATGTGACGGATGACGATTGCCGATCCCTAGAATCCACGCGATCCTCGGCACCTCGAATCTCCTCCTTCTCTTTGACGATCCCCGTTCTACCTCCACCGTCGTCGTTACGCCGTTCGATCCCATCGGGCATGGAGAGGGGTGTAGGGAGAGTGGAGAAGAAGGGGAAGGCCCCTGAAAAATTCTGGCCTGGGTGAATTTCTTTCAGGGCCTTCCCCTATTTATACTAAGTGGATATTTTTCATAAAACCCCCCAAAACTTAAGTAATATCTTCCGACGTCTGAAAGACCATTTGCATGTGACCCTCTAGGGCCATGTATTAGTCTAGTTAATGACTCCAGTGGCCCAATAACCTCTATTGACCTTCCACATTAATTAACCATATCATCATATAGATTAATTAATGTCGGATCGATTTAACCCAATCGATAGGTCGAGTCTCTAACATGTGGGGGGGTGCCAAGATACACCTCGTCTTCTCAAAGATACAAAGGAGTGTGTTTGACTCACTCAGGGAACCTGTTTGTCATCGGTTACCATGTAGACATAGTCCCTCATCCACTTGACGCTCCTTGGATGACTTAGGGTATGGTCAACTGTCAAACCCTAATCGGTCATCTGAGTTAGTACTGATGCATTCGGAAATCATCAGAGAACTCTTCTCCGATATTTCATTGCCTTGGCCAAGGACTTCATTGCATCGTCTTCCTTGAGTTGTCAACTCTTATACCGAGGGTGGACGATCCCATCTTGACTACACAATCATCTTCGTGAACTCCTTGATGTACCCGAACTAGGACCGTTTAGAATCCCACGATTAGAGACTCGTTGGCCATAGTCAAAGTACAATTGCCCGTCCACAAGACCTCTTTGGTGTCTCAGGTCTAAGGACCACTTACACAACCGTGTTGTGAATCATGCAGATTTAGTATAATACCATTCAAGGATTCGTGCGGATGCATATCCTTCAAATAGGAATGTTTAGAACACATGCTTAAAGACTAGTGATCTCCATATTACGATCTCATCATAATTCACTAAGTCCGATCATGTATGCATGGACTTCATTATGAGCATCACACGTGCACTATAATGAATATATTCTATTAACGAACATGGAACGAGATGTGGAATGTGTGATTGGCTTGTCGGCCACATATATTTCCATCATTAACTATATTATATATATTAGTTATTCAAAGATTTATTTAACTAAATTAATTAGTTGAGTTTTTGGCTAGTGGGGTGCAAAGCTACCGAAGATACAAAAGAGTATGTCAACTCTCTTATAGAGAGAGAGTGTGGGAGAAACTAAGACAAGAGGGATAGAGACATACTAATAGAGACTAGTGAGATGGGAGAGAGATATGTAGAGAGTGAGAGTAAGAGACAGACGAGAGAGAGAGAGGCATATAACAATAGAGGCTAGAGAGAGAGGGGGAGAGAGATAGGTAGAGGAGGAGAGTGAGAGACATACAAGAGAGACATATACATAGACATATACTCATAGAGACTAGAGAGACTAGAGGGAGACTAGGAAGAGAGATACTAGAGAGATATTTACTAGCGAGAGAGGGATAGAGACTAGAGAGAGAAACCAGAGAGAGACTAGAGAGAGATACTAGACAGAGATAGAGATTAGAGAGAGGGATAGAGACTAGAGAGAGAGGTAAAGACTAAAGAGAGACTAGAGAGAGGGATAAAGAGTAGAGAGACACTAGAGAGAGCGAGGGGTAGAGACTAGGGAGAGATAGGGATAGAGACTAGAGAGAGATGCTTGATAGAGATAGAGACTAGAGAGATATACTAGAAAGATATATACTAGAGAGAGATAGAGACTAGAGAGAGATAGAGACTAGAGAGAGACTGGAGAGAGATAATATATAGAGATAGAGACTAGAGAGAGATACTAGATAGATACTGAGACTAGAGAGAGATACTAGATAGATATTGAGACTAGAGAGAGATAATAGATAGAGATAAAGACTAGAGACTAGAGAGAGAGATACTAAATAGATATAGAGACTAGAGAGATAATAGATAGAGATAGAGACTAGAGACTGGAGAGAGAGATAATAGATAGAGATAGAGACTAGAGAGAGATAATAGATAGAGATAGAGACTAGAGACTAGAGAGAGAGATACTAGATTGAGATTGAGATTAGAAAGAGGGAGATAATAGATAGAGATAGAGAGAGATACTAGATAGAAATTGAGAGTAGAGAGAGATATTAGATAGATATAGAGACTAGACAGAGATACTAGATAAAGATTGAGACTAGAAAGAGAGATATTATATAGAGATAGTTACTAGAGAGAGAGATACTAGATAGAGATAGAGACTAGAGAGAGATAATAGATAGAGATAGAGACAAGAGACTAGAGAGAGAGATACTAGATTGAGATTGAGATTAGAAAGAGGGAGATAATAGATAGAGATAGAGAGAGATACTAGATAGAAATTGAGAGTAGAGAGAGATACTAGATAGATATAGAGACTAGACAGAGATACTAGATAAAGATTGAGACTAGAGAGAGAGATATTATATAGAGATAGTTACTAGGGAGAGAGATACTAGATAGAGATAGAGACTAGAGAGAGAGATGCTAGATAGAGATAGAGACTAGAGAGATATACTAGATAGAGATTGAGACTAGAGAGAGAGATACTAGATAGAGATTGAGACTAGAGAGAGGGATATAATAGATAGAGATTGAGAGAGAGATACTAGATAGAGATTGAGACTAGAGAGAGAGATACTAGATAGAGGTAGAGACTAGAGAGAGATACTAGGTAGAGATAGAGACTAGAGAAAGAGATACTAGGTAGAGATAGAGACTAGAGAGATATACTAGATAGAGATTGATACTAGAGAGAGAGATACTAGATAGAGGTTGAGACTAAAGAGAGATATACTAGATTGAGAGTCAGTTCTCAAAAGTCAAAACTGTCTTAGCTTGAAAACAACTCTCTCTCTCTCTCTCTATTATATATAGGGGAATACTGCGAAACAGCATGAACTCTCGTTTTTGTCAGCCAGGCAGCATAAAATTTCATACATGTTCAAAAAATAGCACGCACCAATAAGAAGACGCCAAGTGGCATCTTCTTATTTTTTTTGTCAGCGATGGTCAACTGCTGACGTGGTAGCCAGGTGGCTTCCACCGTGGTAGCCAGGTGGACTCCATGGTGGCATCCACATCTCCGGTCGCCGA
This sequence comes from Wolffia australiana, assembly GCF_029677425.1. Classification (NCBI taxonomy): domain Eukaryota; kingdom Viridiplantae; phylum Streptophyta; class Magnoliopsida; order Alismatales; family Araceae; genus Wolffia; species Wolffia australiana. The sequence continues at coordinate 13,160,943 of NC_135842.1, forward strand.
CGCCGCCCGTCTCCGGCCGTCGCACACTCGGGGCGGATCACTTCTTCGTCACGGAAGACGGAATCGGCGAGTCCTTGGATCGGAACCTCATGAAGCTGCGCAAGAACGCGATCCAGATCTTGCCGTTTCTGGCCACTCCGACACGAGATTCATACCTCACAAGGACCTCACTCTCCCGTAGTCGACGAGCGCTTCCCCGCCGGAGTCCCTTGATCCGACCGCTCAAGCACTTACGGACAAAATCCGGACCGTTCCTGGATTGATTGCGGTGAACGGATGTCGCGATCTGAGCGCATGCGCCGAGATCATGTCAGCCAATGAGTTCTGCTTGTTCTTCCACGGCTACGGCGGCGATTTCCCGATCGGTGAGGCGATGAAGGCGGGATGCGTGCCGATCGTCGTCTCCGACCGTCCGATCTTGGATCTGCCATTCAGCGATGTGGTGGACTGGTCAGAGATCGCGCTGTTTGTGGCATTGCAGGAAGGAGGGGGATTCGTTCGGCGAGCAATCGATCGGATCGACGAGGAGAAGCGCGCGAGGATGAGGGCATCGGCTGCTCAGGTGAGTTCGCTGTTCAGGTTTGAAGATGGGTTCTTGGAGGGGGATCGGGAGCCGAGGGATGCCTTCCATGCCGTGATCTTCCAGCTATGGTGCCGGCGGCATACCATTCGCTACGCCGGCGGCATACCATTCGCTGGTGGCCGGAGATGGGTGGCGTCGGCGGCCGGAGATGTGGATGCCACCGTGGAGTCCACCTGGCTACCACGGTGGAAGCCACCTGACTACCACGTCAGCAGTTGACCATCGCTGACAAATAAAAAAAGAAGAGGCCACTTGACGTCTTCTTATTGGTGCGTGCTATTTTTTGAACATGTATGAAAGTTTATGCTGCCTGGCTGACAAAAACGAGAGTTCATGCTGTGTCGTAGTATTCCCCCTTATATATATATATACATAGGCTGATTTGCAGGAGGGAGCTGTGGAGACGAGAGGGGGCAGCCAGCCATGTGGGAGGCCATCTCCGCCATCGCCTTTCCCCTCCCTTCCAATCCCCTCCTCGTCCTCTTCCCCGCCATCGCTGCAAGCGCCCAGTTCTCCACAGGCCTCAATGAAGCCCAAGGCACCAACTTCAACTACTCCAAGTTCTTCGATTCCTCCAAGACCCCTCTCGCCCTCAAAATCCCTAGCCGGGTCGGCATGGTTGCCCTTTACTCCCCCGCCGCGCTCACCGCCGCTGCTGCCGCCTTCAATTCCGACGGCACCGTGATGATCTTGTCCTCCATGCTGGCCCTTCACTTCGTCAAGCGGGTCCTCGAGGTATCTTTTGCGATCGCCCCGATTATCGTCTGGTTTTTTCTTGTGTTTTCTTACCTGGGTTGGTTCTTTCGGCCGCTCTGGTCGTGCCCTCATCTGGGTTTTCGGATTCCTGCGGTTTTCCTCCTCGAATGGCGCTTATTCCTGAGATTTCTTGGGTTTCCTCCATGCTGGCCCTTCACTTCGTCAAGCGGGTCCTCGAGGTATCTTCTTCGATCGCCCGGATTATCGTCTGGTTTTTTGTTGTGTTTTCTTTCATGGGTTGATTCTTTCGGCCGCTCTGGTCGTGCGCTCATCTGGGTTTTCGGATTCCTGCGGCTTTCCTCCTCGAATTGCGCTTTTTTGGGTTTTCGGATTCCTTATATTTCTTGGGTGTTCTCAGAGCTCCCTCTGTTCTTCTTTGTTTGCGGATTGCCGTCCTAGTTCTTTGGGTTCTCAGGATTTGGCTCATTGAATGGCGATTTTTTTCCAACAACAAAAAAAAACTTTTAAACACTCCTGATTTACAGTGTTATCTTCCCTCTCTCAGAGCTTGGTTATCTGAGATTATATTTGCTTCCCTCAAATTTCCAAATTCTTGTTTTGCTGAGTGACTGGTGTTTTCTCAGAAAATGTCTGCAGTTCAAGATTCTTCGAGAATCATCATTCAGCGGAAGAAAACTTTGGAAATTTAAGGGGTAAAGAAATTTTCTGATGAAACAAGCTCTGAGAGAGAAAATAAAACCAAATAAATTTGAAAAGCCGTAGACTTGTTTTCCCAGAAATTCTCTCCATGTCTTTAGATTTTTCAGGATTTTCTTTCCTGATTGGTGGTCTTCTCCCGTCGTCAAATCTTTTCTCTTCTTCAGAATAATATGATTTGATTTCCTGAATGTTGATCTTCTCCCCCCGTAAAATCTGCTCCCCTCTTCAGACTTTTAAGGTTTTCTTTCCTTATTGGTGTTCTTCTCCTCGTATAAAATCTCCAACCCTCTTCAGACTTGTAAGGTTTTCTTTATTGCCTGGTGTTCTTTTCCTCTCATAAAATATCCAACCCTCTTCAGACTTTTAAGGTTTTCTTTCCTGATTGGTGTTCTTCTCCTCTTGTAAAATCTCCACCCCTCTTCAGACTTGTAAGGTTTTCTTTCTTGCGTGGTGTTCTTTTCTTCTCATAAAATATCCAACCCTCTTCGGACTTTTAAGGTTTTCTTTCCTGATTGGTGATCTTCTCCTCTTATAAAATCTCCACCCATCTTCAGACTTCCAGGTTTTCTTTCCTGCCTGGTGTTCCTTTCCTCTCATAAAATATCCTCCCCTCTTCAGACATTTAAGGTTTTCTTTCCTGATTGATGATCTTCTCCTCTCATAAAATCTCCACCCATCTTCAGACTTCCAAGGTTTTCTTTCCTGCCTGGTGTTCTTTTCCTCTCATAAAATATCCCCCCTCTTCAGACTTTTAAGGTTTTCTTTCCTGATTGGTGTTCTTCTCCTCTTATAAAATCTCCACCCTTCTTCAGACTTGTAAGGTTTTCTTTCTTGATTGGTGTTCTTCTCCTCTCATACAATCTCCACCCCTCTTCAGATTTCCGGGATTTTCTCTAAATCCCTCCTGTTCTTTCCAACAACCCCTTCCCTTCTTCATATTTTTAAGGTTTTATTCCCATTTCAGAGCCTCTTCCTCCACCGATACAGCGGCATCATGGCTGCGGACACCCTCGCCACGATCCTTTTCCATTATCTCTCCTCCACGGCGCTGATCATCTACACCCAATGGCTGACAGTGGAGGAGGCGGCGCCGTCGGTGGACCTGAAGCCTGCCGGAATATTCCTCTTCTCAATTGGAATCTTTGGCAATCTCTACCACCATTGTCTCCTCTGCAACCTCAGGAGGGAGGGTGACAAACAGTACAAAATCCCACATGGAGGGCTCTTTGGGCTTGTCACATGTCCTCATTATCTTTTTGAGATCCTTATCTTTGTTGGAATCGCCTGCGCGTCTCAGACCGCTTGTGCTTTCTGTGTGATGATGGGCACCATCTTCTATCTCATGGGGAGGAGCTGGGCCACAAGAAAATGGTACATCTCCAAGTTCCCAAACTATCCTAGACAGACCAAGGCACTCTTTCCCTTCATATTCTAGACAAAAGGTAAAATTTCCATTTCAGAGGACCTCAAAACTCTTTTAATCTGTTTTTTGTCTCACTTCTTTATCAGATAAAGTAAGTAATAATGGTCGAAGCCCGCAATACTTCTTTGGATCTGGTGAAGGTACCAATAGATACGGCTTCATACTCCATACAAGAATGTTTGAATATAATCATATTCAAAGGCCTTCGTTAAGTTGGGCACCATTTTCTATTCTCAAGTATGATTCTGTTGTTTCTCTCAGCTCGCCACGAAGAAATTAGAATTAATGAGAAGGCAATATCAGCCTCAATATTATTCTTGATGAAATGTAGGTATATCTCTATAGATCTTATTTACTCTTGGATAAGAAAACATTATTCTTGTGGCAGATATTCAATTATGTAATGGGTGCACTGATCTCAAAGATATCTGTCTCTAGTAATCCTTTTGTCGATTATCTTTGTAGAATGTAAACGGTTGCAAGCATAATGAGACTTTGATGATGAAAACTGGATATCACTGTAAGTCAACAGCGCCCTCAACTTATATCCTACTCAACAATAAAACCTTCACTATAAATATAGGTTATAATTTTTTTATAAGTTATGATGTAATGAAAATGAAAAACAGAGACTATAGCGACAGCAAGAAATCACGGCCCTTCAAGAAACTTTAAAATCTCATTTCTTCTCTCTCTAAGCATTAACAAGCTATAAACAAGTGGCCTTTAATAAACTCTATTTGTTCTTGGTCCATTGGCATGTATTTGGTAGGTCAATTCTCACGCAATTTGCCTCATACTTGGACATTTGGACTAGATTCCACCAACTTTAAAATTTTTCGAAGTTAGAAAATGCACAACAAATCAATTATATTTTATTTCTAATAGATATCTTCCTTTTGTAGTGTACATACTCCAACACTGTGGGAAACTTCTTGGAAAAAATGAAAGGACAGTGAAATTTCAGGTAAAAACTGCAGCACTTAATATTGAATTGATTTCATAAATAAAATAAAATAAAGGGAAATTATCAAGATAAATGAAAAAAATCCTGATTGCCGTAAGTTGATGTCACCAAGAAAATGACACCCAAAATAAAGAGTTTGGGATTTTGGGCTTTGTATATCAACTAAAATTCTTGGTTAATTTATAAATAATTAGATGAGGCCAAGGCCATTGGAAATGATTCTGTATCTAATTTCCATTGTTGTAAAAATTTACAACATAAATCCTCAAAATCAATTAAAATTAAAAACCCCTGGGTGTCTGCCACACAACAGATAATAGGTGTGGATTTCTCATAGAGGTTGGAGCATTCAGAGGCGACACCAGTTCTCTTTTTCAGTTTGCAGCTACCCTCTGAAGCTTACACGTCCAAAGATGACATATATATATATATATATATATATATATATATATATATATATATATATATATATATATATATATATATATATATATATATATGTGTGTGTGTGTGTGTGTGTGTGTGTGTGTGTGTGTGTGTGTGTGTGTGTGTGTATGTATATATATATATTTGTTTAGAAATCTTTTGAATTAAGTGATATTTAGCTTACACACTTAGATCCAAGCTTATATGCTGCATGTCGTACCACATGCCCATTTTGCATTCACTGAAGCCATAAAGGAACATAATAGAGTTCATTTTGATGTTCATAAGATTACAAAAATCTCACAGGAAATGCAGATGAGGGGCCAGTTGCTCCCACGACCTCCATACAACTTGTGATACTTATGAGACTGGCTTACTCCTAGTGCCTGCCACTGCCTATTGGAAACTCCATGCCTCTCCATTGGCAGTAACATAACTTTCTTAATGTTATTTATTTTTTAATTTTAATTTAATTTACTTTGGTTAGTTTGAAGGTTACAAATTGGATCAAGTATTATAATAATTTTACATAAAATTTTAAAAATCATCAAATGTCATTCAATCATGTTTATGAATTCAATAAAAGCCCTTGGAATAGTACTTTGATTGATGTATGATTAGTTATGCATGAAATTAAATAAAATTTGATGGGAACCATCTATCTCCGAAGACTCGGTCTCAACCAGCTCGACGAGCTAGGGCTGAAGCAAAAGGCCCGTCCTTCAATTATTCAGCCTAGTCAACGGCCCACAGGAGGTTGACATTATCTTCATTCATATTTTTGGGGCTTCTTCTCATTTTGTGGGCCTATGTGTTTGTGTTTTTGGACTTGGGTATGTGGATCCAGGCGTGGGCCTCTCTTCTAGAGGGCCCATAAAATGTATGGTGTTATAAGTTTGCTTTAATATATAGAAAATTTATAACAAATACTAATTAAAATCATCTAAAATTTACCTTCATGAGAAGCTTGAAATATATTTCCTTTGGAAATATATCTTCATTGTATATTTACTTATGGAGCCTTTGACATATTAAATGAGAAAACTATGTGATATGGGAGTTTTACTCTGGGGGAAAATGTTTTTATTTTTTCTTTAAGAAATAAATTAACTTCTTAAGGGAAGTGTAATTATTGGATCCATAATGATTATGTTTACAACCCTTATATCAGAGCAAATAACCTAAAAGAATGCACTTGATTCCATGACATAATGAACACCGGAGTAAACTTTATGCGTATTGGATAAAGTTCAGCTAGAATACATAATCATTTGGAGGATTGGTATCCAATTTCAGATTTGATACTCTGAAGACCATTCAAACATATATTTCATAAAATAGTTTCACCATAAAGTATTCCGGGATATTGTTGAATAACTGAGGATTGACTCTTGTTAATATATGTGTGTTTTACTGGGGTTCATTATCAATAGATAATTCCTGCATTCTAACCCTTTGATTAAATTAAGGAGATGAAATTAATCTAAATATACCGAGAATAGTCTACCTGAACCTATTAATACAAAATCACAAATCACTTGTGAATCATATCGATTTTATTTTTCATTTGTGCATCTTAGGGTTTAAAATTGATGAGTTAAGTTAATACACATATATAAAATGATCCAGAGATAATATTAACCACACTTGTAAATACTGCCCAGAGCCTCAACACATCAGAATGATATGTTATATTAAGATTGATGAAGCTTACTAGTATAGTGAGCTTATGCTTAAAAGATTTTTAGGACTCACTCATTGCCACATTTACTTACCAACTATTAAAATACCTCAAAATTGTTTTTGAAAGCTAAAAAAATACAAGAATTATCACAACGATGTCATCATGGTTATACATTTATGGAGGATAATAGTGATATTATTTTATTTTATTATTAGTTTCCTTTTGAGAAGATAATCATATCACTATTATCCGTCATGAGGAGAAGAGTCCATGCTAATCTACTATGTGACAAACATGAATGTTGATACTCCTAAAAGCAAACTTTTAAATCTCTGCAATCTTAATTATTGTCAATATCTTTTGGAAAAGTGACAACTAAACATATATCAATTGTCATAGTGCTGTACTAAATATACTTTCCATTAAAATAATGAAATTCGATGATTATTTTAGTACTACATGTGGTTTATTCTCAGAAGATAGTCGAATATGTAGACCCTTTCATGGCTTAGAGGCATACCCAAAATTTTTCTTGTTGATGTAAACTCTAGACAACTATTCCTTGGCATGGGTTGGTGTTGTATTCCATCATTTTGTGTAGTGGAGCTTGAATTTTGTCTCAATAAGTTTCTTATTTCCTTATTGAGACACTAATGCATGTTTATATTGCATAGAAATACAACGAATTTTGACTAAACTGTTGTAATATCTGTTCCCACAATTGGAACCCATCTCAGATATCTACCTGTGTTAATTTTGGGGAAAAAATGCGAAAACGTTAACATCACCCTTCCTTTCCAATTTATCTGGATGCCTTTGCATTTTAAGAGTCGTAGATTTCCCACCATAGTATGATATGGTTAGCCTATGATCATCATATATGGACTTGGATTTTATTCTCCACCTTTATAGAACTTTTGGGTTTGATGGCTTGTTATAACGAGGCGAGCTAGTTCATCCAGCAAAACGATAAATTGTTCCCACAGCATATATGCAAAAGATGTATGTTAGAAACTATGGATCTGGGACTTCAAAGATATATAATTTATATAATTTGAAAGATAATTGAAATAGGAATTGTGTAGTTGTGCTGTTGTTAGGGATGGGATCAGACCATCTTTGGATGAACCATTACCAACAATGTGAGGATAATTCTCATTGAAAAAAAAGGTGTAGTCTCATCTCTTACTGCAGATGGTTGGGACAACACGAGCATGTCCAGGGTACTTTGAATCCCAATTTACAGCAGCCTATCATCTGTTGATAAGCTGATTAAGAAAAAAATAACTACAAAAGAAGAGAAAGAGTAATTATTATATTTTCTCAGAACCATAGTGTGCAACTGATTTGAGGATCTATGTATTTCTTAAAGTATAAATACTTTTCAACAATACCATAATTGGAAAAAACTCTGTGCTCTACCCACCCTGACTTGTAAGTGTTTACCAGACATATATTGGGTCCTGCTGGCCTTGCTATTGGGCCCACTTTTGGACCAGACTGGACCAAGTTAGATATATTAATTGTGCATTGGCGAAAACCTTAAAGAAATATAATAAATGCTAAAACATACTATAAATATAGCTTCCTATAGTTTAGTTACACAGTTATAAATTATTTAAATATATTTCTATTTATGTCAGCTATCGACATCCAACCCTACAGACAAAGATGAATGCCGATATCAGGAGGGATAATGGTATCAATACTGTAGCAACTGAATATTGGTAAAAACAGATTGGATAAGCCCATTTCCAATATGAGTTTCACATCCGTCCCAATTTGTCATCCAATATCAGGCTTGGGCAGGGTGAACACTACATTCATCCGATATCAGTCCCAATTTGTAATTTTACTTAAAAAAAGAAAGAGTAGCTCCAATATCATCCAATGCCTTCAAACTCTTATCCAGTGCTCCCACCTTTCCGCATTTACTTTACCTCCCAATTAAATATGAGAAGAGAAAATTGTAATTTGCTAGTCTCACGATTACCCACTAAATGGCCACATAATATTAGACTCATTAAACACAAGAATCTCATTACAATCATGCCAAAATATTCTTTGCCTAAGATCTCATAAGTTGGAATCATCGTCATCATCATCATCATCATCGTCATCATCATCATCATCATCTCATGTTCCCCTCCCGGAGAACATCGATCATATTGTAGATCTTCTTTTCTGCCTTTTCCTGAATCTGAAATCCACCAAAACCATAATCAGTTCTACTGATGAAACAGAAAGACTGTCCTCCCTGAGCAGAGTACAACCTTCTTGGCCAGGAAGACTGCAGCATCTATAGCCCCCTCTGCATAAATCGACCTCCCGCATACATTGTGCTGGAACTCAAATGAGACCCTGAAAGATTGCAAAACGCGACTTGAGTTACCCAAACATCAAACTTCGTGACAAATAATCCAAAGTTGCGGATGACATACGTGTTATCTGGAGATGTCAAATGATAGAGATGGAAGGCATGGCCTGACAGATGCTCCTCAGGCACACCCACAACCTCGAGCTGCTTCCTGGGATCCCTGATCAGCTGGATCTGCACCATGGAGATGATGAAATATGAAATTTAGGGTTTCCAGGTTTAAGAGTTTCGACAAAAGCGACAATTAGGGTTACATCTCACTTCATCCAGATCAAATGAGACGCCCAGTTTGTTGAAGCAGGCAATTATCGCCTTTGCTGTGCCAGAGGTGTCTAGTTTGGTAGACTGATGAGATTCCATCACCTGAAGATTCAAAGATAAACTCAAAATGAGGATAAACTGAAAGTACTTTATTACATTTTAATGTTGTTAGGTGAAATTTCAGAATTTTGTTTTATTGTTGAAACTTAGTGGGAGCGTTGGATTCCATTCTCTTTCTGAATTTATTTATAATTTCTGTTAGGGTTTGTCCACCTATAAAAGAGTAGACTAACCAAGAGTTTCTCGAGTTAGTTGAATTTCTCCTTCATTCTGTCGCCCTGCATCTTTCTACCTCATCTTTGCATACTTTCTCTACCTTCCAAGATTTATCTACTCTACTATTTGACACGATCGAAGTAACTTATATCATCTTCTATGTAATTACACAACAAAGGATATAATGAAATGCTTTGATTGAGTTCTTTTCCATGTGGTTCAATTGAGTCCAACAATAGAGAAAGTGCAGGGGAAGAGAGATTAAGAGTTCCTAGGGTCGAGAATTGAACCGGAATGGTCGTAAGAGATGTCAAACAGAGGAGGTAGGGATCTACTAGGGAGGAGCCACTTGAAGGCACGGTGATGTAGAGATGATCATGAGGGACAAGGACTGTAGAGGGAGAGATGGGACCCAGACTTTGATTGGAGGAGAGACAAGAAGCTCAAACTTCATAACACCCCCTGGCTGCCCTCCTAAATTGAAGGCTGCCCTATTTAAAAGGAACATAAAGTGGAAAAGATATGAATGCCCCTAAAGGACAAAAGGGGGGAATGCCCCTGAGGAAGGTCAGGTATTGTATCATTTTTCTACCTTTCCTGAGAAGAACCTTCAATTACAATAGTAGGTACACTATGAAGTGAGGAAGATATCCAGTTAAGAAGACTGGGGGAACGACATTAAAGACTTCTAATAAGAGCACGATCACACCTCAGATCCAACAAACAATCTGATGATCATGGTCAGACCTCAGACGATGAAATAAAAGCACGACAACATGTGACCCCTGAACATAACCCTCCGTCATGAAATACTGTTTTTCCAGTTGATGAGCTTCTTAACTGGATGATCTGACCAATTCTGTGACTGCCATAAGCAAGCCTTTATTTTTTTGGACAAGTAAGAACAAAATGGGAAATTTTCTTTTAGGCGACAGTTTCCTCAGATCGGCACAACAAAGAATTAAACATTTGTTCCTTTAGAGGAGAGTAATATGTAACTGTGGCGTGGGATGGATTTAATTTAATTTGTCTGGAGATTGATTTTTTCCCACGATGTCCACCTTACGTAGGATGAACTGATAATTCATACCTGCAGTGAATAGCCTGAGAAAGCCCCAGGAAATTGTTCTGCCATGATCTCCATTGCTGCCAGAAACGCAACTACCTGAAAATGTCCCAGCAGGCAGAAATAACCATAATATGATGGCATCAAGATTAAAGAAACTATACAACAGAGATAAAAGCCCTAGTAAATCAAGATTGTCTAAAAATCTTCTTTTTCCTTCATGAAACATCATAATGTCATTTTTTTCTTCATTGACAATCAAAATCTCGGCGTTTTATCCTGGAACATCAAAATCTCATCGTTCTCTTCTCCGATTGTAAGAATCTCACGTTTTCTTTTCCTAAATTATAAAAATCTTAAGAGCATACCTGCTTCCCCATCTGAGGAGAAATTACGGCATAGACATTAGCCTCCTCTGCTGTTTTATACATCAATTCTCTGTTCCCACCGGTGGTTCCCATAACAAAGGGTACACCAAACTTGCAGTACAGATCAGTGTTTGCTGCACCAGAGGCAACCAACTCATTAAAAAAACTCAAGCTAAATAAGATAACCATAACATATTGGAAAGTTTTCTTATTTCTTTTCCTAAATTTAATTTGAGATCCTATAAATTATTACTGTTTAAATCAATTTCAAGATTGAGCAAAAAAGGCTTACGACTGATAGCATCAGGCACTGTGAAGCCAGTGATGATTACAGAGAATAGAACATCCTCCTCCTCTGAAGGGTCATGAGGAAAAACATCTTTGTTCTCCAAAATGACCTCACATAGATGTAGGGATAATGTACTCCGCTGACCAGAACAAGAGGATGGCGACTTGTCATTCATCTCCACCAACGCGATGAAGAGGATGATGAGTTTGTGTTACTCTCGTTGGTAACAATGAATGGAATGTGATAGATCGGAATCCAATGTATCTCAAATTGCGAACAAGAAGAATACAAACAAGCTAGCAATTGGATCGGACGGCTCCTCCCTCCTGCGGTCGGTGCTCCTTCACGATCTCCTTGGGCGGTAACCCTCTCGGTTGACTCCTCCCTCCCGCGGTAGTGTGCCCCACCGCAGCTCCCAGACCTTGGCGTAACTGCCAAGAAAAGGAAAGTCTACCTTCTCCTGGGTGTGACATCTTATTTATAGGCCCAAGGTACCGGTCTCCTCCTTCCTCGGGTTAGTTAGCCTGGTCAACATCCCGTTGACCAGATCTGGCTCCTTTTCTCTGGTACTTCTTATAATACCTTCTATCAATACCTTCCCCTTGGAGTCTCAGCTTGACCCCAAGCTGGAAGTCGGGAAAAGCCTCGTGGAAGCGATGAACCTGCTCCCAAGAAGCTTCAGATGCTGGAAGATTAGCCCACTTAACCAATATCTCCTTCCCGTAGGGCGTACTGCGAACCTTGAGGATGTCCTCCGGGTATACCTGCCATTCATAATTAGCAGTTAGATGTAGGTGTAGTTCTTTTGTAGCTGGTTGATGAGGTCCCAGAGCTCTTTTTAGTAATGAAGCATGGAAGACTGGGTGTAATGTGCTCTGAGGGGGCAAGTCTAATTTATAAGCGACAGCCCCAATTTTTTGGAGAATTTTATAAGGTCCATAAAATCTGGGACTGAGCTTTTCACATGGTTTTTGCGCCAGTGATTTCATTCTATAGGGTCGAAGTTTCAAGTAAACCATATCACTCTCCTGAAACTCTTCATCACTTCTATGTTTGTCTGCTTGGAGTTTCATTCTTGAGTGGGCTTTAGATAGGTGTTGCTTTAATACTGTGATGATCTGATCCCTTTCAATTAATAGTTTGTCGATGGAGTCAAAAGGCGATGGTGGTGACCCATATCTCATGAGTGATGGTGGATCTCTGCCATAGACTGCTCTAAAAGGTGTAGTTTTGATGGAAGTATGGTACGCCGTGTTATAGTTGAATTCTGCCCAATGAAGCCATTTCTTCCATAATTTTGGGTTTTCAGAAGTAAAACATCTCAGATAGCATTCCAACCCTCTGTTGGTGACCTCTGTCTGGCCGTCCGTTTCTGGATGGTATGAAGAGCTGAATTTTAAGTGTGTTCCTTGGAGATGATGTAATTCCCTCCAGAAGTGACTTGTAAAAAGGCTCCCCCTATCCGATATAATAGAATTTGGAATGCCATGTAGTCTGACTATCTCTTTAGTGAATACTTCAGCAATGGTGAGAGCTGAGAATGGATGCTTAATGCCGATGTAATGGCTATATTTACTTAGACGGTCCACTACGACCAAAATTGAGTCAAATCCTTCTGATTTAGGTAAGCCTTCCACAAAGTCCATTGTAATGTCCTCCCAAATTTGATTAGGTATGGGTAAGGGCTGAAGTAATCCTGCTGATGACAGAGTTGATGATTTTTGTTGCTGGCAAACTTGGCACTGATTAACATATGATTTAATAGTTTTTCTCATCCCTGACCATTTGACCTGCTGAGATATTCTTTTGAGGGTCCTTAGATATCCCCCATGCCCTCCGATTTTTGAATCATGGAACTCCTGTAAAATCTGAGAGATCAAGGAAGAATTGTAAGGTAAAACGATCTTTCCTTTCCAGAGTAGGAGCCCCTGTTGGAGTGAGTAATTTGGTGCTTGTTCACATCCTGATTTCAATTTTTTGATAATATCACTAAGTTTGGAATCTTGTTGTAGTTCTTGAGTAAGTATCTATTTATCTAACCAATGCGTCTGGGATAGTGAGTTGCACTCTCCGTTGATTTCTTGAATGGATCTTGATAAGGCATCAGCTACCACATTCTTCTTGCCAGCTTTATATTGGATGCTAAAGTCGAACCCCAGTAGTTTTGATATCCACCTGTGATACTGCAGAGGTACCTCTTTTTGCTCTGAGAGAAATTTTAGACTGAACTGATCCGTATATATGGCGAATGTATTGAATAACAAGTAGTGTTTCCACTTATGTACAGCCCAAACTACTGCCATCAACTCTCTTTCATATGCCGACTTGAACCTCGATGTGCACGGAAATGCTTTGCTAAAATATGCCACAGGGTGTCCTTGTACTAACACTGCTCCCACTGCTTGGTCTGAGGCATCTGTTTCAATGCTGAAAGGAATAGAAAAATTAGGTAGCTTAAGAACAGGAGTTTCTGCCATTGCCTTCTTTAGTCGGTTGAATGTTTGCTCACTCTCAGCGGTCCAATTGAAAGAATTCTTTTTTAAAAGGGCAGTGAGAGGTTGGGCAATAACTGCATAGTTAGCTACGAAACGGCGATAGTACCCAGTGAGCCCCAAAAAACCCCTTAATTCTTTCACTGTAGAGGGACTTTTCCAATTCTGAATTGCCTCAATTTTTCCGGGATCCGTGGGGACGCCTGCCGCCGATATGCCATGCCCCAAGAACTCTATAAATTCACTCCCAAAACAGCACTTCTTTGGATTAACATACAGATGATTATTAGAAAGTAGCTCAAATACTATGGCTAGGTGCTTCTCATGCTGTTGCAAGCCTTGGCTGTAAATGAATATATCATCGAAGAATACAAGAATAAATTTGCGAAGGTATGCTGAGAATATTGAATTCATGAGTGCCTGGAAGGTAGCCGGGGCATTTGATAAACCGAAAGGCATTACCTTAAATTCGAAATGCCCATGATGTGTCTTAAAGGCAGTCTTATGGATATCATTTGGATGCATCCTGATTTGGTAATAGCCAGATTTCAGGTCTATCTTAGAGAAAACTGTAATCCCATGTAGCTCTTCCAAGAGTTCATCGACCATTGGTATGGGAAACCTATTGGGTATGGTCATTTGGTTTAGTGATCTGTAGTCAACACATAGTCTATATCCCCCATCTTTCTTCTTGACCAGTAGGGCGGGACTTGAAAAACAACTATTCGAGTGTTGTATCACTTGGGAGACCAAAAGTTCTTTGACTAACTCCTCTAGGACGTTTTTGTGTAGGTGCGAGTATCGATAAGGTCGCTTATTAACTGGTTTTGCTCCCGGTATTAAATGTATCTGATGACCACAACTTCTGGTGGGAGGTAGGGTGTTGGGCGATTCAAAAATTTGTGGGAACTTGCTTTTAATCCGATGTAAACATGAATCAAGTGGAGAAGTAAGTACCTCGTGAAGAGAGTGTGTGTGGAGTGACTTGGCTTCCTTAAATTGAACGATAGACTCTTCCCACTCTTGATGAGCTTGATCGACTTGGAACTTAGAGTATCTGAGCTCTGGGTCAGAAATAATAGTATGAATCTGTCCATTAAGACAGAACTTCAGCATCAGGTGATGGTAATTGCAATGGAACCATCCCAGGGACTTCAACCAAGGGACTCCTAAAATTATGTCACAGCTGCCCAACGGAAAAGGAATAAGATTTTGTTCAAACTGGAGCCCTTGAAATGATATCGGTATATTAATACAAATTCCATCTGTCAGCTTGCGATGCCCGTCGCCTAGTGTTATGCTGATTCGATGATAAGGGTGAACTGGAATATTCAATTTCTGAATCACCATGGGCTTGATGAAATTGAAAGTGGCGCCACCGTCAATGAGGATCCGTACTCGATGATTGGAGATATAGCCATAGAGCCTGAATGCACCTGGTTTTGGTATCGAAGATGATTTGCTTGCCTGGACAGACATAAATTCTCCGTAATATAATGGCCCTTCATCAAGTTGCATTAAGTCTTCTTCTGAAATAGGTAGCTCCTCGGGTTCCACCTCCTCCTCCAGCATGTAGATACTCAATTTTTTCTGGCAACGATGTCCCAGAGTATATCTCTCGTTACATTGATAGCATAAGCCCTTCTCTTTCCTTTGCAAGAATTCTTCTGTAGATAGCTTCACCAGCTTTTTCTTATTTCCTGGTTGAGGAACTTCGTTCCTAGCAGGAGCCTGGTTAAGCCTCATTTGTTGACCACTGTAAGAGGTCTCTCCCCTTTGTGTATAGTTTGTTCTCCTGTATTTATCATGAGCAACAAGAGTAGTATTGGCATTAGTGAAATCACGACATTCCTTACCATCCAATATAGCCAAATTATTTTCGGCCTCAATCGAATAATCCATAATTTCCTGGATTCCAAATGGCCGGTACTTGTTCAATTCCACCCTGACCTCAGGCTTCGGTCCTCTGAGATAAGCGGTTTCTTGAATGTCTGGAGGTACATGAGATAAGAAGGCCACCAAATCCTCAAAATCGGATCGATACTGTGAGACGGTGCTTGTCTGTCTTAGGTCCATCAGCTGTGTGCACAAGGAGCGGTTTGATAAGTTGTACCTTTTTTCAAAATGTTGGCCGAACACTGCCCAATGTCCAAATCCAAGATTTTCCTCAGTGTAAATAAACCAGCCTTGAGCATATCCTTCCATGTGGAGTGAAACGAGTTGCAATTTTTCCTTGTTGTTCCATCTGTGAATTTTAAAGAATCTTTCCACGTCATTTAGCCATATTTGGGCGTTAGATCCGTTAAAATAAGGTAAATCCCCTTTTCTAAACATCACCTTCTGTTCTGCTACTGGATCTTGATTAATCTGTACAGGACCGTACCTGGTCGGCTCCCTCTGGGAGGGTCTTGTGGATGAAACTTGGTTGGCTTCCAGCTTTGAGTTCATCGCTTGAAGTTGTTGCATGATGCCCGCGAGAATCTCCGCCGGTACTGGAATGTCGTCAATTTTGGACTTCCCTCTGGCGTCCTCTTGATCCGACATGATATTGATCTTGGATTGAACTCGAAATCTTCCCCCAAATAGATCGTCTGGCTCTGATACCAGATTGTTACTCTCGTTGGTAACAATGAATGGAATGTGATAGATCGGAATCCAATGTATCTCAAATTGCAAACAAGAAGAATACAAACAAGCTAGCAATTGGATCGGACGGCTCCTCCCTCCTGCGGTCGGTGCTCCTTCACGATCTCCTTGGGCGGTAACCCTCTCGGTTGACTCCTCCCTCCCGCGGTAGTGTGCTCCACCGCAGCTCCCAGAACTTGGCGTAACTCCCAAGAACTTGTCAAGAAAAGGAAAGTCTACCTTCTCCTGGGTGTGACATCTTATTTATAGGCCCAAGGTACCGGTCTCCTCCTTCCTCGGGTTAGTTAGCCTGGTCAACAGCCCGTTGACCAGATCTGGCTCCTTTTCTCTGGTACTTCTTATAATACCTTCTATCAGTTTGTCATCGTCCTCTTCCTACATCCGCGAATTGTTGACGGATGAGAGTCTTCTTCGAAAAAATGTTGATGGATGAGGATGATGGATCATCACCGTCTTTTGTCACTTTCTCTTGTTATATTCTTTTAGATGATGAGGGACAATGACCGGTTGTCATCTTCCTTCATTCATCTGTGCCTATGGCGACAATGACAGTTTTCTCTGGGTAATTCTGGCCACAGATTACGACGATGACACGCTGCTGGTGCAATCGTCCCTCGTAAATAATGGATCTATCATCGACAACAAACCCATCAGATACCCTTCACCAAATGACAAACATGACCTTGCTGAGCCTGAATAATAACAGGCCCACTTAGGTTCTTATCATATTCATAAGAAGTTCGGCGATTGTCTCACTTATTTTTCAAAATAAATTTGAGATCCAACAAATGATTCCAAAACGAAAATTAATTCTAAGACCAAACAGAAAGAGCTCACGATTGACAGCATCAGGCACTGTGAAATCAATGATGATAACATTCGGGTGCTTATCCAAAACTGAAGATAGAACGTCTCCTTTCTCTGAAGGGCCATGGAGAACAACATCAGTGTTCTTCACATGGATCAGCTGTCCTGCTTCACTCGGACCGCTAAATGATGAAGGAACTAACTGCAGCCCGGCTGATACTGCTGCTTCGGCAACAGCCTTCCCCATTTTCCCGGCGCAACCATTCACCTACCAAGGTTAAATTTCCATGAAAATTCAGCAAAATGCATATTCAGCAAAATCTTGCTGCCTCGAGGAAGTTACTATTGCGGATTATTTTTCAGATTTCTCAGTCATGCCAAAGGATCATAATGCTGGACAGAAACGAATGCTAGAAATAATCTTCAAAGCACGTATGATTCAACTTCAGAATGGAGACTAGAATTTAACATACTTGAAAATATTTTCTCCTTCATAGATCATAGGGATTTCCTTGATTAAATGCTGTGAAGCTACGTATTAGTCAACATAGCACAAGCTGAATAGTCTGTAGTTTAAAGGCGACATCCCAAGGCAAAACCAAGGAAACATACAGAAGAATTGATACTAGCGACAAAAAAATCTGAAATCTTCCCTTCTCGTTAATATCATCCATCTGGACGCAGGCGTATTGAATTGATACTAGCAACACGGTTTTATCTTTCATCGACAATCTAAACGATTCTCCATGACAAGAGTTTGTTGAAGCTAGTATCGGTCCATCAAAGTGTTACCTTACTTTTGCTCCGAGATATTTCCTTCAAAATCCGAACTCATATTTTAATAGTTTCAAGGGCCCCAAAGGTTCCCTTCTGCTCAGCAGCCTCCAGCAGGAAGCACAAATTTAACTGTTCGGCAGGAAAAAAAACACAAATTCATCTTCCCTGACTGGATTTTGTTGAAGCTGGCATCAATCCATCAGAATATTACCCATACGAACTCTTATTTTACTTGTTACAACGGCCCAAAACCTCACCTTCTCATCGACAGCCTCCATCAAGAGGCAACCCATCAGCAAGAAAAAAAAAAGACATGAACACCCAAACTTTCCCAAAACCCTCACAAACCCTTGCAACAAATTTACCAAACACAAATGCCCAAACACAAAAACAACAAAAACAACAAAAAATACAAACTTTCCAAGCATCTGCTAAGAATTATGTCTAGTTCTTTAGAGCTTACCATTACGGGGAATAGGGCAGTGGTTTTAGGGATGAGGGCGAGGGATTCCGTAGAAGCGGTTGCGTTGCTCATTACAATGCCGCGCGTCTTCCTCCACCTCTGGCTGCCTCTGGTAGAGCTTGTTCTGAAGAACGACGAGGCTGTGCCCGTCGACGGGGAGATGAGCGACGCCATGGCAATCTGAACAGATGGGAGTGAAATGAAAACTTGGCTGTACTGGAAAGCGGAAAGAACAGTCGAGGTTTTTCCCTTTTTATATGGGCTTTTTAGAAAAAGGTTTTTTTTCTCTTTTTTCCTTCTTCTTTCCCCCCAAAAAAATAGAAAATATTAGGACTGAAGCAATCACGTCTTGGCACAGGACTATGTATTCGGAGTTGTTTTTATATTGAGTCTCTCTCTCTCTCTCTCTCTCTCTCTCTCTCTCTCTCTTCCCGTCTCTCTCTTTCTCTCTATCTTCCCTCTCTCTCTCTCTCTCTCTCTCTCTCTCTCTTCCCGTCTCTCTCTTTCTCTCTATCTTTCCCTCTCTCTCTCTCTCTCTCTCTCTCTCTCTCTCTCTCTCTTCCCGTCTCTCTCTTTCTCTCTCTCTTTCCCTCTCTCTCTCTCTCTCTCTCTCTCTCTCTCTCTTCCCGTCTCTCTCTTTCTCTCTCTCTTTCCCTCTCTCTCTCTCTCTCTCTCTCTCTCTCTTCCCGTCTCTCTCTCTTTCTCTCTCTCTTTCCCTCTCTCTCTCTCTCTCTCCCCTCTTTCTTTCTTTCTCTCCCTCTCTCTCTTCCCTCTTACTCTCTCTCCCCCTCTTTCTCTCTCTCTCTCTCTCTCTCTCTCTCTCTCTCTCTTCCCGTCTCTCTCTTTCTCTCTATCTTTCCCTCTCTCTCTCTCTCTCTCTCTCTCTCTCTCTTTTTCTCTCTCTTTCTCTCTGTTTTTCTGTGTCTCTCTTTTTCTCTCTCTCTCTCTCTCTTCCCGTCTCTCTCTTTCTCTCTATCTTTCCCTCTCTCTCTCTCTCTCTCTCTCTCTCTCTCTCTCTCTCTCTCTCTCTCTCTCTCTCTCTCTCTCTCTCTCTCTCTCTCTCTCTCTCTCTTCCCGTCTCTCTCTTTCTCTCTATCTTTCCCTCTCTCTCTCTCTCTCTCTCTCTCTCCTCCCGTCTCTCTCTCTCTCTCTCTCTTCCTCTCTCTCTCTCTCTCTCTCTCTCTCTCTCTCTCTCTTCCCGTCTCTCTCTTTCTCTCTCTCTTTCCCTCTCTCTCTCTCTCTCTCTCTCTCTCTCTCTCTCTTTCTCTCTCTCTCTCCCTCTCTCTCTCTCTCTCTCTCTCTCTCTCTCTTCCCCTCTCTCTCTCTCTCTCTCTCTTTCCCTCTCTCTCTCTCTCTCTCTCTCTCTCTCTTTTCCCGTCTCTCTCTTCCCGTCTCTCTCTTTCTCTCTCTCTTTCCCTCTCTCTCTCTCTCTCTCTCTCCCCTCTTTCTTTCTTTCTCTCCCTCTCTCTCTCTCTTCCCTCTTGCTCTCTCTCCCCCTCTTTCTCTCTCTCTCTCTCTCTCTCTCGCTCTCTCTCCCTCTCTCTCTCTCTCCCATCTCTCTCTCACTCTACCTTTCTCTCCCTCTCTCCCTTCTCTCCCTCTCTCTCTCTTCCCTCTTACTCTCTCTCCCCCTCTTTCTCTCTCTCTCTCTCTCGCTCACTCTACCTCTCTCTCTCTCTCCCCTCTCTCTCTCACTCTCCCTTTCTCTCCCTCTCTCCCCTCTCTCCCTCTCTCTCTCTCCCCCCTTACTCTCTCTCCCCCTCTCTCTCTCTCTCTCTCTCTCGCTCACTCTACCTCTCTCTCTCTCTCTCTCCCCTCTCTCTCTCACTCTCCCTTTCTCTCCCTCTCCCCCTTCTCTCCCTCTCTCTCCCTTCCCTCTCTCTCTCCCTCCCCCTCTCCCTCCCTCTCTCTCTCTCTCTCTCTCTCGCTCACTCTCCCTCTCTCTCTCTCTCTCCCATCTCTCTCTCACTCTACCTTTCTCTCCCTCTCTCCCTTCTCTCTCTCTCAATCTCCCCCTCTCTCACTCTCTCCCCCATCTCTCGCTCCCCCCCCTCTCTCTCCCTTCTCTCTCTCTCTCTCTCGCTCACTCTACCTCTCTCTCTCTCTCTCTCCTCTCTCTCTCTCTCTCCCCATCTCCCCCTCCCCCTCTCTCCCCCCTCTCTCTCTCTCTCCCCCTCTCTCGCTCCCCCCCTCTCTCTCTCTCTCCCCTCTCTCCCTGTCCTCACTATCTCTCTCCCTCCTCTCCCTCCCCCTCTCTGACTCTCCTCTCCCTGTCCTCTCTCTCTCTCTCTACCTCCCCCTCTCTGACTTTCCTCTCTCACTGTCCTCTCTCTCTCTCTACCTCCCCCTCTCTGACTTTCCTCTCTCACTGTCCTCTCTCTCTACCTCCCCCTCTCTGACTTTCCTCTCTCATTGTCCTCTCTCTCTCTCTCCCTCCCCCTCTTTCTCCCTCCTCCCACTCTCTCCCTCCTTCTCTCTCTCTCTCTCTCCCTCCCTCTATGCTTCTCTTCTTCTCTCCCTCTCTCTCTCTCTCTCTCTCTCTCTCTCTCTCTCTTACTCTCTCTCCCTCCCTCTATTCGTCTCTCACTCTCTGTCTCTCTCCTCTCTCTCTCTCTCTCTCCCTCCCTCTATTCTTCTCTCACTCTCTGTCTCTCTCCTCTCTATCTCTCTCTTCCTCTCTCCCTCCCTCTATTCTTCTCTCACACTCTCTTTCCTCTCTATCTCTCTCTTCCCCTCTCTCCCTCCCTCTATTCTTCTCTCACACACTCTCTCTCCTCTCTCTCTCTCTCTTCCTCTCTCTCCCTCCCTCTATTCTTCTCTCACACTCTCTCCTCTCTATCTCTCTCTTCCTCTCTCTCTCTCCCTCTATTCTTCTCTCACTCTCTGTCTCCTAGCTACCTCTCTCCCCCTCTCTTCCTCCCTTTTATTTCTCTCTCTTTCCCTCTCTCCCGCTCCCTCTCTCTCTCTCTCAAAATTCTAAAGATGTTATTTCAGACAAATTTCTCTTTTTCCTAAAAAATAGAAAATCCAAACTAAAACCCTGATTCAATCACAGAAGGCTAAACTCGAAATATTTGGAGTTATTTTTCTCAATGGTCAGTAAACGGAAAATATATTATTCAGCCATCCATAATTCTTTGGATATTACTCAAACATACTTCTCCAATGTAACTCTTTTCCATTTTACTTTAAATCGTTTTAAGTGATTTTATTAAAAAAATAATAATGATTTGGAACTATCGGTGGAGTGGGAGAATATTTTTCTATTTTTTACTTTTTTTTGTTGTTTTGTAGTGGACGGCAGCCGTCAATGTCCTGTCAATAGTCAACGTCAACCCACCATACTTGACGTTGACGTATGTGAGCTGGTTGAAGTTGAAGTTGACAGGGTTGACTGCTGCGATGATGTAGAGAAAGAGGTGAGAGAGAGAGCGAATGAGAGAGAGATAAACAGATAGATATATAGATAGATAGAGATAGAGATAAATAGATAGATAGATAGATAGAGAGAGAGAGAGAGTGAAAAAGAGAGAGAGGTATCAAGAGAGAGATAGAGAGAGGGATCCAGAGAAAGAATAGGGAATCACAGAGAGATTGAGAGAGGGAGCCCGAGAGAGAAGAGGGAACCACAAGAGATAGAGAGAAGGAACCAGAGAAAGAAAGAGAGGCATATAGGGAAAAAGGGAATTACAAAGAGAGAGAAAGAGAGAGGAGCCAGAGAAAGAGAGGCATATAGGGAAAAAGGGAATTTCAAAGAGAGAGGAGCCAGAGAGAGAGAGGCTAAGAGAGAAACATACTAAGAGACAGAGACTAAGAGAGAAATACTGAGAAATAAAGAGAGAGACTAAGAGAGAAAGAGAGAGAAAGACCAAGAAAGAGAGAGAGAGAGACTGAGAGAAAGAGAGTGATAAAGACTAAGAAAGAAAGAGAGAGAGAGAGACTGAGAAAGAGAGAGAGACTGAGAGAAAGAGTGAGAAAGACTAAGAAAGAGAGAGAGACTGAGAGAAAGAGTGAGAAAGACTAAGAAAGAGAGAGAGACTGAGAGAAAGAGAGAGAGACTGAGAAAGATGGACAGATTAAGAGAGAAAGAGGGAGAGAGAGACTGAGAAAGATAGACCTACTAAGAGAGAAAGAGAGAAAGAGACTGAGAAAGAGAGAGAAACTAAGAGAGAAACAGAGAGAAAGACTGAGAAAGAGAGAGAGACTGAGAACGAGAGAGACTAAGAGATAAAGAGAGAGAAAGACTAAGAAAGAGAGAGAGACTGAGAACGAGAGAGACTAAGAGATAAAGAGAGAGAAAGACTAAGAAAGAGAGAGAGACTGAGAAAGAGAGAGACACTAAGAGAGAAAGAGAGAGAAAGACTCAGAAAAAGAGAGAGACTAAGAGAGAAAGACTAAGAAAGAAAGAGAGAGAAAGACTAAGAAAGAGAGAGAAAGACTAAGAGAGAAAGACTAAGAAAGAAAGAGAGAGAAAGACTAAGAAAGAGAGAGAGACTAAGAGAGAAAGACTAAGAAAGAAAGAGAGAGAAAGACGAAGAAAGAGAGAGAGAGACTAAGAGAGAAAGACTAAGAAAGAAAGAGAGAGAAAGACGAAGAAAGAGAGAGAGAGACTAAGAGAGAAAGACTAAGAAAGAAAGAGCGAGAGACTGAGAGGAAGAGGGAGACTACGAGAGAAAGAGAGGGCGAGATGGATTAAGAGAGGGAGACTAAGAGATAGAGAGAGAGTCAAAGAGAGAGAGAGCGAGATGGACTAAGAGAGAGGGGGATCAGAGAGAGACTGCGAGAAAGAGAGAGAGCGAGATTAACAAAGAGAGAGAGGCTAAGAGAGAGAGCGAGATTAACAAAGAGAGAGAGGCTAAGAGAGAGAGCGAGATCAACTAAGAGAGAGAGAGAGAGAACGAGAGACTAAGAGAGAGCGAGATGGACTAAGAGAGAGAGAGAGACTAGAGGGAGAACGAGAGATTAAGAGAGAGATAGACAGAGAGAGAATGAGAGATTAAGAGAGAGATAGACAGAGAGAACGAGAGACTAAGAGAGAGCGAGATGGACTAAGAGAGAGAATGAGAGATTAAGAGAGAGATAGACAGAGAGAGAACGAGAGATTAAGAGAGAGATAGACAGAGAGAGAACGAGAGACTAAGAGAGAGATAGACAGAGAGCGAACGAGAGACTAAGAGAGAGAGGGACTAGAGAGACAGAGAGAACGAGAGACTATGAGAGAGAGACTAAAAGAGAGAGAGGGACTGGAGAGAGATACAGAGAGAATGAGAGACTAGGAGAGAGAGAGAGAGACCGAGAGAGAATGAGAGACTAAGAGAGCGAGAGAGACTGACTGAGAGAGACAGACAGAGACAGAGAGAGAGAAATAGAGACAGAGAGTGATATAAACAGACAATAATGTTATCACATGCAGGGTTGACGTAGACTCTCGCAACAAGTAACACCGTCAATGGCCACCGTCAACATCATCAGGAAGTGCCAATCCCTATCACTGTCACTTGTGTCTGAATGTTGATAGCAACAGCTAAAAACCAGTAATTATTTTCTGTTAATTTCTTTCTTTCCTGATCTTAATATAACAAATGGAACCACCTCGTCATTATGGCGATGTAACATAAAATTTTAGTTATATTCTAACCTAAAAACACGTAGTAGCATCCGTAAGTTTCATTATTGCAATGTAACATAAAAACATGAGCATGTGATGATTACTTGAATGCTCAATTGATACCTCATCATTTAAAAGTTGTATGTGTATATGCTACTACTTATACTTTTGCAATATTGATGATGAGAATATAGAGGCACAGTGAAAACCAAAGCGACACAGAATAATATTCGAGTTGACGAAGGATGCCATTTTGTGCACTTTCGCAACTAGTAAGGCATTTCTTATGAAATGAACAATGTTAGGTATGCGTAACCTCGCACTATGCTTTATGTTCTGGGTTTAACTATTTGAAGATCCTAAATATTTAGTATAAAAGTACTTTAAATTATTTGAATCTATCATGCCTTCTTGAATAAGTATCTTTTTATTAGAAACATGTCCTTAGGTCTTGACTCATTAATTCCAAACAATGCATTTCTGGATCAACTTCTTTTCTTAACTTCTATGATTTATTTTCAGCTCTTGTTTTATAAATGTGATGAATTTTTTTGCTGTATGTTTGATAAAAAAAATATTTTTATGGAATCACCAGATTCAGTATGGTAAGTTTTTTAGGTTTTATGTCATAAATAAAATATGATGTACTCCTATGGCACATTTATATTAATTCCCTTCAAAATGTTAAAAATTTTCTCAATGAAAATGAATCACTGACACCCTATTGAAAAAGTCTGACGTGTATACAAAATTTTGAATGGCTCCAACATCTGATGCGTACAAAGGAGATATCAACAAGTGAAGTGGACGGGAAGAAATGGCCTGTTACTGTTCTCTTTCTCATTCTGTCACCTACTCAAAAAGGAAACTTTTTATATTCCATTATAGGTCGAGACTCATATTTATTAATAGTTTGGAGAAATCTTATTTCTCTTCTAATTGAAAAGTCATGGTAAGAAAATAAAAACTTTTTAGTTCAATGATATAGATGAACACTCTTAGTCAGACTTTATACTCCAAACACTACAGTAAATGGTCATGACTCATTCAATAGAGTATGATAGCAGAAAAACCATACAAAACCATGTAAACATTTCTGTATCATCACATGACATCATTTAGCGAAGAGAAGAACCTTTTTAGAGTTGAATGGACATAGTATCTTTATGTTTATCAAAAAAATAAACGTCTGAGAGTAAGTTCATAGGTTAAATCTAGGCTTTGGACCCAACTTCTCATGATATGTGTTTCAACTTGTTATATATCAGTGGATAAAAATAATATTCACCCAACGTTATTTGACAAGTAAAATGGCCCAGCCAACGCCCATATCTATATACTTTTCTACATTTAGTGAGTTATTTCATAATAAAATAAAGTATTTATTCATATGATTCATAAAGCACTTTGTGTTTATGAAAGTTTTTTGGAAATTTAAAAGGTATGATTTGATGAGTCATTTCTATAAGCTCTAGATGATATTTTTCAAAAATGGAGAGAAAATGTTAATTTATGAATTTTAACCCCTCTTATTAAAAAAAGGAACTAATTTATGTGGGGTGAATCCAAATATGGTGCAACTATTAAAAAACAGATGTATCTAGATGTTTCATCTTAATCCAGTTTTTATTTTTAAGGTTCTGATTGAAGCAAATATATTTATAATAATTTCCTTAATGGCACAAGAGTACGAATTGAACCACATAAAGCATGTATTAAATCATTGGTTTTCTTTTTTTTTTTTATAATATTTTCAAAAGTGTTTTATAAATGTTCTAGGTTTTACATAAAATTAATATTTCAAAAATAAACTATTGGAGTAAAAATATTTTATCCCTAAAAGTCTGAAAAATTTTTTTTGGGAGTTTCAAATAAAATATCTATTTTTGAGAAAAGTTATAAAATTTTCGAAGGTAAAAATAATTTTAAGTGAATTTTCTTACATGCATTGGAGCTTGGTGGCATTTCACGGTGGCTGGTGACAGAGAAGCAGGCGAAAATGAGAGGGGAAGGTCACCTGTTAGTGCTGGGCTGCACCACAGGCGAGTGAGCACATGGTTTCATCAGACATGAGACAAGCGAGTGCTAGAAATTGGCTTGACCAAGTTACTCGGTTAGGCTGAGTTAACTTTTTCCAGCTGAGTTGACTTGATCAGAAACTAAAAATGTGTATCTCATGTAGAGATTTGAGTGATATAAAGGCAGCGATGCTTGTTCTCTGAAATTGATGACTGGTTACTTTCACCATAGGTCAAAATTTTTAGCTTTGTTAGAAGCATTGGAAAGCTCCACATCTTGGGTGTATTCCATGACTTGAAAAAATGAGGGAAAATCAGGTAATTAAGAAGATAAAATCACACCCACCAAGATGTCTATTTGTTTCTTCTCTAGTTCCTTGATTGCGACTCCACCCTCTTGCAGAGTAGGAATATACCTTCAAAAGAATACTGTTCACTCAGCTAGTCATGGTTGTGGCATAAATCTCAGGATGAGATAAAAAGTGGGGAAGAGAAATTTAAAGAAAAGATACCTAATGGTCTCACCCCTTAGATATGATTAATTAGAATTAATTAGATGGATGACATGTCTTCAATTGAGCCTTGTTTAATGCTTCCATACATCCTCCAATAGGGAACGAACTTCTAAGGTGAAAGTGTATTTGTAGTTCCTCAAAACCTTCTCCCTCTGACTTAGCCTTCTAAATGGGTTTAATTTGGATTTAACTAATTCTCCTTGATTATTGGGCCTTGTCTTCTGGTCCAGGTCAGGGCTTAGGCTTCATCTTATCTCCCCTATGCATCCAAAATTTAATATTTTATTTACTTAAATCCTGCATTTAAAAAATCAATGAAAATGTTAGAACTTATCCACAACTAAAAAGGAGCTAAGTGGGGTTAGTCTCAAAACTCATTTATAAGTGCGTAAAATAAACTAACTTAGGACATTGAATTTTATTGAGTTTATCTAATTTAAAACCATAAATGATGATTACTATGTGTGCATAATAAAAAAATTAAAATAAAACACACCAACACACAAATATCAACACTTATTTAATAATAAGACCATTTTTTAAATATCCGTTAACCACTTCATCTAATACATTATAATCCTAGTGATTTTAAATTTTAATTTGAGTAATGTTGGGTTTTGTGTAGTGTTTGACTATCCAAAAATATTCACACAATGGAAATTTAGATTGCATCAGGACAAAATTTAGAAAAAAGAAGGATCATGTAACCACCTTGTGTGGAGTCAAACCAATCATCAGATGATTCCTCAAATAAGTCTCTTCAAGATACAGAAAATACAGCCTCTAGATGTATCCATGTAGTCTTTGGTTAGCGGAGTCTCCTTGTTTTCTTCTCAAATAGTCCATTCAGATATTTGTGAAGATCTTCTCACCTTTTGAATCATTTGAAGATGGGAGAGAGAGTTTAAGATGAAGAAAAGAACGAAGGTTTCTCTACGGAAACTCATTAGGGGTGTATTCCTTCTAGGAGTCTTCCTCCTTTTAAACATAAAACTATTATTTTTCATAAACCCCCTTAACTTTAATGTACATATCCTCTGATAACTAAAAATCACAAATGATAGGCTAATTGTTTAGTAACAACATTTAATTTACATGTTTATTTCTATGAAAACAATCATAAATGAATGTTCTTTACCCCAAAATATTTTTTTATAATGATATTCAAATTTTCTTATCTTTTAGTATTTACAAAATTTTCTAACTTCAAATTGATAAAGAAAACAATTTTATAAGCCAGAATATATATTTCTGGATTTATTTAAATATTTCATGTTTTTAAATGCATTTTTATCTTGATTTATTCTGCTATGATAGCAGTTCATGTTGACCAATCACTGGTTGCTGTAAATGATTGTCGTTAGCCAATCATTGGCAAAAACCAATGATTATTTTTCAATAAGTACACTTATTTGTTAGATGCACCCTATCCATACATATATATGTATGCACATTGAGAGCTGACATCCACTCCGCAGTTGATGTCATGCCCAAGATCATTTTATGGTATGGGCTCACTCCATGTCAGAGCCTATGTGCAAACCCAAAGTTGTATTGGAACCATCAGTTGTGTCTAAGATTACACTCAAGCTAAGGTGGTTTACACAATCCTGCTCACACAAAAGCGCATTAGCCGACGATCATGCCTACACACACTTTGGTACATGACACGTGCCGATGCTATCTACATTGCATGACTCCAGGCTTGTACTGTGCGAACGGCTGAGCCAAAATCTGCACACAAGCTCACACACACGTGTGATAGCCCATAAGCCCACACCCGTACTCACACCTATAACTGTTCTTATGCCCATGTGACAGTGCTAATGCATGTGCGTAAAGTTGCATTTAACCCTGTCTGTATGGCCTGGACTATGACCATGAAAATTCATGAGCCTGCACTTGTGCCTGCGCATGCAGACATGCTCAGGCCTACACTTTTTGCATGCTGAACCTTATGCTTGTGTATAGACCTACACACACACACTCCACATGCACTCTGGTGCATATCTTATTTTAATATCATATTTTAATACATTTTTATATATTCCTCTAAACAAAATTATTGAATTTTTATAAACAATAAAGATCAAATTTAAACCCCTATTTCCCAAAGGATAAACCCTTTATATTCTTAGCATTAAGCATTTTAGCTAAAATTATGAATATTATTGCATAAGAAAATTTCTGGATTGTGATTTATTTTAACCACAAAATGGTCTTATTACCTGTACTTCAGAATTTACTATGTTCTTGTACTATTTCAAAACTCTTGGAATGGCTTAGGGTACTGTCCATTATCAAACCCTAATTGGTCATCCGAACTAAGATTGATGCATTGTGAAATCATAAGAAAACTCCTTTGCTGTTATTTCCATTAGCTTGGAAAATAAATTAATTACAGCATCTTTAGTTACACTCTTCTCTCTTATTTATCGCCTACAATCTCATCATGCACCTAATCCCATACTATATTATTAGACAGAAAAATACTTTTTTGGTTGTACACATAGAATCTTTATGTAATCATGAAATTACTTTGAGTGATTAAAATATAGTGTGAATCTTGAAGTTGACAGAAAGGTCATAAAATTTAACCTTTAGGGTGTGAGAGAGAATTGAAAATATTGAGCATAATATGGATATAAACATGGAAACACACAAATATATGGTGGATAATAATTAGATAAATGATTATAATTACAGTAAGCGGGATGGAGTTGACACAAATTAGGATATATATGGGACATTGAATAAAATATGTATGAATAAGAGTATTTATTATGAATAATCTCCATGCCATTTTTTTATAGGTTAAGGTTAGTACCTTAATCCTGTCCCCAATATTTCCTTATCAGAGTACTGTGTGTAAGATCCTCACAAAGTGTTAAGTGCTCCCAATCCAAAAGCACATTTTTCAGAAAGGAGTTACAAAACTATATAAAAATAAATAAAAAATCTTGGTTAGAGTTCTTGATAAACTCAAAATTAGGATTTTAACTCTTCATTGATGCTTTTGAGTTAAATCCAATAAAAAAAATAAACCAGTACTCATGAAAATAAATCTAGCCAGTGATGAGTATGTATCATCTCCATAGGGTGCAGTAATTAAGGATTTAATATTCTTTAAATAGTTATTAATAAGGTGAAGGGAGATACATATAAATACATGGTAGAGAGATGAGGAAAATGTGATACAAGAAGGTTATACTTATTAATGAGATGAATATGATTACTGTAAATGGGAGATAGTGATATGAATGAATTGAGTTAGTGGGATGATGGTGAGACGACAAAGACACGGTGATATGAAATGCAAAAGGCATAATAAAGAAGTGTAAATATTTGATGTGATGTTAATATGTGATGATGAGATGAGTCTAAGCTAATGATGATGAGGAAAATAACCAGTAAAAGGTGATGGCACTTACCGTAGATGCTTACATCTTGCCAAGGTTATGGCATTTCACTGGTGTATGTAAGCTCCCCCTCTTATAAGATACCCATGACACCAAGAACAAGCTTGATGGATCTCAAAAACTCACTGTCCTTAAATCAACACACAAATTTCCGTTACCGATATCCGGATATCCGTTTCGATATCCGGATATTTTTTTCCGAATCCGTCGCAATCCCATATGGTAGATTTCTAAAATGTTTTAAGGTTTAAAGTCGGTCCAGCCCTTTTTTATATAAAGCCTTCAATTAAGTTGCGTGTGCAAACGAATGCTCCATGTCACATTACTAGAGAAATGCCTTTATCACTATATATTGTCCAAATATGTATAGGAGAACTATCCGAAAATAAAAATTTATACATTAAACCCATATAAATAATTTATTTTGATCCTTAATGGGGAAACATTTAACCTATATTTTTTATTGGGACTAAGTTATATCTAAAATATTTTTCCTCGAAATCTGAAAAGAAACTAGAAGATTATTTTTATTAAAGTTTTAGCATGTATGTGGAAGATGTTTACCTATCCTCCACTAGAAACCTGATAAAATGAAGAAGCTTGTTGGGAAATGTTGAAAATTCCACAATTAATGCCCACACTTTGTTGAAATTTATACAATTAAATATTAAATATTTTGAAAATATGTATATCAGTAATTTTGAAGTCCCCACATTAGGTAAGTGTAAATGTTTAATGTTGGAAAATTGCAACATTAAACATGGTGAATTAAGTGAAATTTTTTAACAAAAGATGCCTACACTATTTGGTTCTTTAACATGGTTTATATACCTAGTATTTAAATTAGTAAATTACGTGCAAATTGAAAATAGGTATATTACTAATTCAAGATTTTTGTAGCAAAATGTTTTAAAATTTTAAACAAAAAGATGCCCACACTATTTGGTTCTTTAACATGGTTTATATACCTAATATTTAAATTAGTGAATTAAGTGAAAATTTAAAATATGTATATTACTAATTGGGTAAGTGAACATTTTTAATGTTGGAAAATTCAAGAAATTCATAGGAAAACGTTTTAAAATTTTCAACATAAAATGCGTGCAACAAAATTGACTAGTTCTGCTATATAATCGTCAAAATATGCCCTTTGCCTGATAATTTCCCCACGGCTACGTCAAATGTTTGTGCTTACTTGGTCATCACCTGCATAGTGAAAGATAACAAATAAAACATGATGGTTATGTAAAATATGCATAAAAGGTAGTCAATGTAGGTGATGTGTACTTCGAGCAGATGCAACTACCCCATCCTCGCCATCCTTGCCATCCGAATCCAGCTCCACATCAGTGTACCATCGCTTGTTGTCCGCATGTGGACAACACTTCATAGTGATGAGTGTTTGGATGCTTATCGGTGACAAATGTGATCTCTTGTACGTGACAATAGCATTGCCCGCCGAGAACATGCGCTCAGAAGGAGCGCTCGTTGCACATACGGATAACAGCTCCCTTGTAATGGAGGCAAGTAAGGGGAAGCATTTCGCCCTTGTGCTGGACCACAATGATAGTGGGGTGAACACTCCTCATTAGGCACGACCTCTGTTAGGTATTGGTTGAACTCGTCCAATGCCGACCTCATTGACACAGGTGCCGGTTGGACTTTACGCATAGTGCTCTGTAGCCAAGAGTCCAATTCCCTACCTTTTGAGTGCTCATATTCAGCGTGCCCACTCGATACATGCCTCAACGAGTCACATGGTAACAAAGATCAGACATATGCAATGGTTGCTTCTCTGACACCCTAACGGAGCATTGCCCCTTTGTGGAATGGGTCCATTCATGCCGCGCGGGTGATTGCATCATTTGCCCACGAGATTTCTGCATATTGTGCTAGATTGCGTTGCATTGCCTTACACGCTTGCGCCATGTTAGAACAATCTCCTTCATGCAACTGTCGTACGCAGGTGAAGAAAGTGCCCTCTTCAACTTACTGGACCACCTCCTCCATGTGGCACATGAGGCCACCTATGAGAAATAATACATCACATATGGCCGGCGTCACTATCTTGCAAACATGATTGGCCTCCATTATATGCAGCTGATCAGGGTCATCCACCACCAAGCCCTTAAGCTCAGCATGATGTTTAGGATGACAAGATTGGAAATGTCTCCAAAATACGTTGGTGCTCTTGTCAGCCTGCCACTTGATCGATTTCCTCTTATTGTGCAGGTTCTTCTCACTGTATAGTAAGCATGCATAGTACCCATCACCAATGTGTTCGAAGTAGCCAATGATGACTGAACGGTTTGAACGAGGGTGACTTTGTACCGTACGAGATGCTCTTGCGTCCGTACCTTCAGGACAACTAGGTCCTGCCCTAGAGCACTCTTGGGGCGGGGCACTACCTCTAGGTGGGTTCGTGGTTCTGAGAAGCATAATATGGTTAGCAAAAATTGTTTCATACATCAACGCATGTTGATGAGCTATGCCTAAAACTATAAAGAAGGTATGCTTAAAACAATTGTTTCATTGTTTTTCCTGCCAAGGAAGAGTTCGGAGATCTTTTTGTTTTTTGCTTGTGCATTCTTCTATCACACATGAATCTCCCGACATTATTCTGTGAATTGTTGTTTCCAACATAGCACCAAGAAAGAAATAAGCAAGGAGTTATGTGAAATGATCATTATTTGTGAAGAGACACAGAGGGAGAGAGAGTGAGAGGCAAAGAGACAAAGAGTGAAAGAGTGAGAGGGAGGGAGAATGAGAGAAATAAAGAGATAATGAATCACAGAGTGATACAGAATGGGAGAGGGGGAGAATGAGAAAGACTGAGAGAGAGTGAGAGAGACAAAGAGTGAAAGAGTGAGAAAGAGGGAGATTGCAAGAAATGAAGAGAGAAAGAATCACAGAGTGATAGAGAATGAGAGCGGGGGAGAATGAGAGAAATTGAGACTGAGAGAGATTGAGAGAATCAAAGAGTAGAGTGACAGAGAGGGAGAATGAGAGAAATAAAGAGAGAAACAACCGCAGAGTGATAGAGAAAGAGAGAGGGGGAGTGTTAGAGAAATTGAGACTGAGAGAGAATGAGAGAGACAAAGAGTGAAAGAGTGAGAGAGAGGGAGAATGAGAGAAATAAAGAGAGAAACAATCTCAGAGTGATAGAGAATGAGAGAGGGGGAGAACAAGAGAAATTGAAACTGAGAGAGAGTGAGAGAGACAAAGAGTGAAATAGTGAGAGAGAGGGAGAATGAGAGAAATAAAGAGAGAAACAATCGCAGAGTAATGGAGAATGAGAGAGGGGGAGAACAAGAGAAATTGAAACAGAGAGAGAGTGAGAGAGTCAGAGAGTGAAAGAGTGAGAGAGAGAGGGAGAATGAGAGAAATAAAGAGAGAAACAATCGCAGAGTAATGGAGAATGAGAGAGGGGGAGAACAAGAGAAATTGAAACAGAGAGAGAGTGAAGAGACAAAGAGTTAAAGAGTGAGAGAGAGAGGGAGAATGAGAGAAATGAAGAGAGAAACAATCGCAGAGTAATTGAGAATGAGAGTTATCTTATCCTCTGAGATATTTATATATTGAGTCCTAAATGAGTTTATTTTACTCACTAAGGACTTATTTTAAAAAATAAATGATATCCTAAATTACTTCAAACATATTTTCAATGTTTAAAATGTATCAAATTATGTGCGATTCAAACAATATCAGAAATTTAGGGTGAAAATTCTATCTTGAAACTTCAGACATCATTTTCATGGCTTTGATTTTATGAAAAAGAAACGGGGGAGATCAAATTGAAAAAAAAAAAGATTCCCTTGTAATAAGATATTACATTCAATGAGTTATTGGGTGAGGGAAACTGCTGTATTTTTTATCTTACAAAAATTTTAAATTCTTGATTCTAGACTGAAGTGGGGAGGAGAAATGTTTATTCCTTGACTCATTTATATTTTCTTCTCGAAGAAGTAAGTACATGGAAAACCTGTTCTCAGAGAAAATAACAACATTAGAATATTAGCTCATATCAATGTGCTTTGATCCATATCAAATATTTTGAAGTATATTTATTGTAATTAGTATTCATGATTGACACAATATTTTTTGAATTTGTTCCTAAATTTAAATTCACCCATGGTTTTGATTCCTTTTTATCTCCTTAAGTAACCCTGCCAATATTGATCCATTTCAACTAATAATGATAATAATCATATAAGAGTTAAGAAGAACTATATTCCAACCCATGTCTAGGGCTCCTAATTCAGTGCTAAAATCCTAAGTAAAAGTTATATTTATGATGATATATACCTTATATAATGATTTAAATGACATGATAATATGTTTTCATGTGGTGTAATCATTATGGTAAATATACTATACTGATTAAAGTTGGAATAACTTATAATTGATGGACAATGTTGAATAAAAAAGTTAATAAGAAAAATTTGTAACGACCATTCAATCTTTGGAGATACATCTTTCAAAGCATATCCAAATTTGATGGAAGATAATATATGATTGGAATATTATCTTCTGTGAAATGTGCACACTTATAAAGGTGAAACAAATTTTAAATCATTTAAATATGAAGTATCATGACAACTAACATTATTATGTGTCTCTTTGTTGAGATAATGATTTTTGCAAATGTATAAATCTAGGGATCTGGACAAACATGGAAAGTATAGAAGTTATAAACTAGACGAGATGGGCTAAGATGTTTCACAAAAGTTTTGGTAATTTTTGGAGGTTAAATTATGACTTCCGGTTTTCTAATTATTATGAGAATTATTATGAACTCATGTAAAATCTAGAGAGTGATATCATCAAGAATGAAGACTCTGACATCTTAAAATCAGTTATGCAATGAAGCCATGGTCGGGGTTTGAATGGATTACTTGGAGATTCCGACCTTGGTCGGTGTAAATTTAGTCTTAACCTTTTTATTAATGGAAAGAGGGGTAAATGGAAGACAGTTCACATTGTATTTGTCTCAAGGAATCATTAGGCAGGGGTTATACAGTATATACTGCTGGATTATTAAATTTCACTTTGGTTTGAGGAAACCCTGGATGCAATGTTCCTTGATTTCAGGAAAGTAAACATTTCTTTATGAGATGTGTATCTAATAATTATTTTAAGGTGGGATATTATGATGCCTGTTCACATACTATCTTGATTCAAAATTTGTGTTGTGTCCTCCATTGAAGCTATAAACATAAAGGTTATATTTTAGGGTTTGAGACACTCAACCAAAAATAATATACCAAGAATCATGGTACTGGAAATAAAGATTGTAAATTGGAGGTTGATAAAGGGATTTTTAGTATAAAAATCTACACATTTTAGAGTCATTATATGCATCATTATATTTATATTATATCTATTTTAATATAAATTTGCTCTGTATGTATTATTTCATGAAAATCCTCAATATGGCAATTTTGATTACTATAAAACTTGTTTAGTGCATGAAAGCCATTTTTTTGTTATCTCATTTTAGAAGAAAAAAAGGCTTATGACCATCAAGATAAAATTATATATACAAGGGAGGGGGGGATTTAAA
Source organism: Wolffia australiana (assembly GCF_029677425.1). Classification (NCBI taxonomy): domain Eukaryota; kingdom Viridiplantae; phylum Streptophyta; class Magnoliopsida; order Alismatales; family Araceae; genus Wolffia; species Wolffia australiana. The sequence goes on from NC_135842.1 coordinate 13,196,387, forward strand.
GTGGCAGACCAAGGACAAGCCGGCAGCCCTCAAGCCAGCCGCCAAGCCAGCAAGCGTTATGTGCTCAAGCCGGCCCAGCTGTCAGTGAGGCCCGCCGCACAAGGTGCTCAGAGCAGGCCCACAATGAGACCACTAGACAGGCCCACTCAGCGGATCACGACACGAGGACATGCAGTCAAGAGGTATAGAATTTTATTTCACAAAATAATACTTGTGAAAATAAATATAGAACTTTACATTTTTATATTTCTCGATATGGGATTTAGATCCCACTAGCTCTTCTATTTTTGCATCTGGCCGGGCGGATGAGCAACGAAGGCATCGTGACCCAATGGGCCGTTATCTTATGAAATTAAAAAACAAGTTATGATCGGGTTTCGAGCTGATCTGCCCCGAAAGCCTGTATTATTTTGGGCCATTTTAAGTAAACAGATATGATCTTGTCCATCCGATCTTCTTAAAGAAGATCGGACAGTGAGGTCTATCCAATTTCTTTTAACTGGTTTTATATCAATTTCAGGTAATCTTATCGGTTGCTAGGCGCTGACGAGGATCACGAGAACCCCTACGGGTGAATCATAGCGTGAGAAGCTGACAGGGCAGCTTGCTAGGCCTACTGATAGGGCACAGAGGGGGTACACTGATCTAATGGGTCCACGACTGCGATCAAATCACAGCCGTTGACCCAAATCGCGAAGAATTGGACGAACGAGGGAGGGGCAGATTTGTCCTTAGCCCCTTGCCGTCCTCCTCATCGGCGGGCCAGCAAAAACTGCCAAAGAGGGGACCACAAGCCGGTCCAATGGCCTCTGGAAGGTCGTTGGATCAAGCCTACCCCTCTAAGGGATCAAGAGAACCTCTCTGGACACTTTAAAAGTGGGGTTTTGACACCTAATTTGCTATCTCTCATTGCAGGAAAGAAGGGGAACGGCGGAGGACTCGTGAAGGTAACCCAGGAGCTTGTGGATGTGCTGTGACACACCTCGACATCTTAAAGGACTCTCGAGAAGATCATGAAGGTCAGAGCATCCCCGAGTAGCACCAGGAAAGAAGAGGAGAGCAAGGGAACCACTAAACCGAGGCTTGGTGGCGGCGATCGGCGCCGCCACTCTGGCTCTTCAAATCAGGACATTCGATGAGGTCTTCAAACCGAGGATTTCGTAGATAGATCCCCAATGTATCATTTACTATCAGCAGAATTCACTCACGGATTCACTCACGGATTTTGTTCTGACATTCTATCGAACACCTTGCATGTTCGAGGAGCACTTGTCAGTGTATATATATATATATACGTTTCTCATTACTTATCTTATAAAATTGAAGTATATACATTTACATCGACCTCTCAGAGGCAGTCCCACTAATACCTCTCGGGTTTCGACAGAATTACCTCTATTATTTCTTACTTTCGAGTCTGAAAATCTATAAAGAAAAACATATCTCTATCAATCGACCCACTCTAGGGCATTCTGTCGAACACCCCACGGGCGTTAGACAGAACATCCCATCTACCATGATTTTCTTCTATAAAATCTATATAACATATATATAAAAAAAACATATAAAAATTAAATAGATAATACATCTATCTGATTTTGACTAAATCAACTATTACCTCTGAAAATAGACCCTAAAGATCTATAAAAAAATATAAATAAAATATAAGTACATATATATCACTATATAGTAGCTACTAAACAAATATATCTATTATAACTAACTTCTAGTCATCCTTAAAATTCTTATTAATATCTTTACTTTCTCCTAACTTTCTTAAGTTCTCCTATTACTATAACTTCTATTCCTCTTCTCAATTATTAATCCCACTATCTCAGATTCTACTCATATACTCATAGAGCTTACCAATAGTTAAGTAACCCTCTGTCTTTATTCATAGAACTTTACTAAATCTTATTAAACTTCCCTACTCACTTTATCCTTCTAACTGACAGTTTACCAAACTCTTACTACATCTCTCGTTTCTTTCTTATCTCTAGTATCTCTAAAAATATATAAATAATATATCATATCTTGTCACTTACTAGTTATTCATTTTCCACTATGTTCACTATCTCATTGGTATTTTTAGTGTCATTATCCTTAACTAGTAACCCAAATATTGAATATCCCTCTAAAGGCCAGTCCATGTGGGGATGACCTCACTCCAACTATACATTGAGTAAGTTTATATATTTTATCAAATTTATTTGATTTGAGGTAAATTAAATTTACAACGACACTAAAAATAAACACCCCAATTTGCCTCCATCAGAGGCTCATTGATGCAGTTCGGTTGATTGATAGTGATTTGAAGGTTTGAAACATTTTACCATTCACCATTCACATGATGCAAATGAAAACATGTCAATCCTTTTTATAACTTGGTTGCTTTATGTCACTGTTAATTATTCCAACATTACCATACTATCTCTTAGTTCTTAGCTATTTTTGTCACTCTGATATAACAAAATATATGCAAATGATCATTCACGAGCATAATTATACTACCACTTTTGGATATTATTGTTATTAAGACAAAAGTGCATGAACTAATTTCAGGAAGATAGATTAGATCCTCAAGATGGCCTTCAATAAAAAAATCCATCAAAGGCATGATGTTCTAACTAAGATCCATCAAATGAATCGATGACTTATTTTCTGGAAAAGGGTTGATGAACAAAAAAATGGGGTTTGGTTTTCTCCTCTTATCTTTAAGCTTGTTCCTCAGATAAACTATCTCCAGGGTAAATGAACTCAATTGAAGAAATACAAATAAACTACCAATAGAATAACCAAGGTATGTTTAAGTTCTTTTTTCTGTCATCCTTTTTCTATCCAATCTACTGGTTCAGGTCAACATCCATAACATAGAGAGAGGGTGAGAGAGCTAGAGCTAGAGAGGGAGAGGGAGAGGGAGAGGGAGAGGGAGAGAGAGAGAGAGAGAGAGAGAGAGAGAGCTGAGGGTGAGAGCGAGCTGAGGGTGAGAGAGGTAGAGCTAGAGAGGGAGAGGGGGAGCGAGAGAGAGCTAAGGAAGGAGAGACAGGGGGAGAGAGAGCGAGAGGGGGAGAGAGAGGGGGAGAGAGGGGGAGAGGGGGGCAGACAGAGAGAGACGGATGGAGAGAAAGGGGGGGATAGAGCTAGAGTGGGAGAGAGAGGTAAAGCTAGAGAGGGAGGGGGAGAGAGAGAGATAAGGAGGGAGAGAGAGGGGGAGAGAGAGCTCGAGAGGGAGAGAGAGAGAGCTACGGAGGTAGAGCTAGAGAGGGAGAAAGAGGGGAGAGAGAGAGGGCAGGGGAGAGAGAGAGAGCTAAGGAAGGAGAGAAAGCGGGAGATAGAGCTAGAGAGGAAGAGAGGTGTAGAGCTAGAGAGGGAGGGGAGAGAGAGAGCGAAGGAGGGAGGGAAAGGGGGAGATAGAGCTCGAGAGGGAGAGAGAGAGCTATGGAGGTAGAGCTAGAGAGGGAGAAAGAGGGGGAGAGAGGGAGAGAGGGGGACAGAGAGAGAGCTAAGGAGGGAGAGCAGGGGGGAGATAGGGGGGAGATAGAGCGAGAGAGGGAGAGAGAGGTAGAGCGAGAGAGGGAGGGAGAGAGAGCTAAGGAGGAGAGAAAGGGGAGATAGAGCTAGAGAGGGAGGGGAGAGAGAGCGAAGGAGGGAGAGAAAGGGGGAGAGAGAGCTAGAGAGGGAGATAGAAGTAGAGCTAGAGAGGGAGATGGGGAGAGAGAGAGAGCTGAGGGAGAGAAAGGGGGAGATAAAGCTAGAGAGGGAGAGAGAGAGAGAGAGCTGAGGGAGAGAGAGGGGGGAGATAGTGCTAGAGAGGGAGGGAGAGAGAGAGAGCTAAGGAGGGAGATCAGGGGGGAGATAGAGCTAGAGAGAGAATGAGTGAGAGAGAGGGAGAGAGAGGAGGAGAGAGACGAACTGGACACGCGTGAGATAAATAACCTTCCACGTCGTGACACGCGTCAAATTAAACCTGATTACAGGTGGATCTGTACAAACGATGGGGAGGCGGCGTCTACTCTCCCCGTCCTTATCTCCTTGTTTATATCTCGCCACTACTGTCTCTGTTTCTTCCTGCTCTCTCTCTCTCTCTCTCTCTCTCTCTCTCTCATCGTGGGCTTACTGGGTATGGCTGGTGCACTTAGGCTGGCGTATGGGCTCTTGTTCCTCTCCCTTTCTCTCTCATGTATTAAGCTGCTTCACCTTGTACTTTGTCCTGTCCTCTATCGCATGTTTTAAATCGAAGATGCTGTTGCCAGAATCAATGTAAAACGTAGCTACTCTTTCTCTCTCTCTCTCTCTCTCTCTCTCTCTCTCTCTCTCTCTCTCTACCTCTTCCTCCCTCTATGTTTTAGTGGGAGAAGACCTCTCTCTCTTGAGCGAACTGTCCATATGTAACACAATTCCATTTTCTCTCTAACGAAGTTTACGGGCTTGTAAAATTTAATATCGACGGATCCGGAGTTTAACGATTCTCGGCTAAGCTAAAGAGATATCCTATATGAGAGATTGAAGTCAAGCAGGTATCTGTAGTAAAACGGTAATCAACCCATTTTTAGAATGAAACAGATCAAGTGAATTGTATCTGAACTGATCAATTTCGTGATAGGTTTGAAAGAGGGGCCTCTTTTCTTCTTTTATATTCCCAAATAGTTTGGTGGAACGAAATCTCTCTCTCTCTCTCTCTCTCTCTCTCTCTCTCTCTCTCTCTCTCTCTCTCTCTCTCTCTGTCTCTCTTCTCTTTTTCTCTCTTTATAAATAACCCATCTGCATCAAAATTCCATTTCTTTCTCACCGAAGTTTATGGAGTTCTAAACTTAAAAATCGATGGATTAAGAGTTTTCTACGCGGGTCTTAAGAGTTTCCCATGGGGGTCGTGGGAGAGAGAAAAAGGTTCATCAGATTTCGTTTGTCAAACATTAATTAATCCTTCTTTAATTAAAAAATAAAGTGAATTGGGTGCAAACTGGCAAATATCATGATAATTTAGAAAATAAAATATCGCTTTTCTTCATTCATGTCCGAAATAATCTAATCCAAAACTCAGATCGAACACTTGTCGGTGAAAAATAGAAGCGTCAACGCCGGAAAACGCGATGCGACGCAAAGTGGGTGACTGTCGAGAGAGAAAGAGCCTCCCTAATCAGAACTGAGAAGGCTCCTAAGAAAGGCCTCGTTGACGTTTCTCCGTTCGAAACGGGAAGATACTAAAAATGCCCAAAGAATCATAGAAAAGAAGAGAGAAGTGGAGAAGAAGAAGAGACACATAAGTAGTCAATGGAATTTTATTAATGATGACCCGCAATCTGGGTCGGCAAAAAATCTTGTATTTTAGTGTTGAATCCGTTGAGTGATTCATGGTCAAGTCCGTTTAGAGTTCTTTCTTATTTTAGTGAAGAAATCCGGACCACCGGTTCGTTATTTTCCGTTGTTTTAAATATTCTGTGATTGGTTATGTATAATAAGTTAGTTTAAGTCGTCGTGTATACTGAGTTTTGCTTTGTCTTCTCGGTAGATAAAACTAATTCTTTATCTGGTTTCCTTCGTTGATACGCTTAATGGGAATCTCTGACTCTCTTTCTAAATATGATGTATTGAAGATTTGTCTGTCTTTCTCGCTACGGTGACGAATCTTTGGAAGGCAAACGGTATTATGGAGGGGGAACGATGAGAAATGAAGTAGAGAGAGATAGATAGCTAGTTTGAGAGAGATAGAGAAAGAAGAGAGAGAGATGGATGGGTCAACATGCTGGGGAATGATAGCAGTGGTGGGGGTTTCGGGGAGTGTTGCATTGCTGTCTATGCATATGCACAAGCTCCTGGATCGCGAATTCAAGAAAATCCTAAGAACAGAGTTTGGTAACATCTTGTTCTTGTTCTTGTCCTCATTCATGCAATTTTCATATTTGGTTGTTTTCCTACTTTTCTATTGTTCTTCATCGATATGCTTGAAATGATAGGTTATAATCCAGAGCAAATCAAGAATGTAACTACAATCAATTTGGTCCTGTTTTTGTTTTTGTCCATAATGTTATTGTCCGCATGCACGAAATATTTTCATGCGTAACTGTTTTCCTACTTTTCTATCGTTCTTCGTCGTTATACTTGAAATGATAGGTTATAATCCAGAGCAAATCAATAATGTACCTACAAACAGCTTGGTCGCGTTCTTGTTTTCGTCCTTGTCGTTTTGTTTTCTCATGCATTTTATATACTTGGTTGTTTTCCTATTTTCCTATTGTTCGTCGTGATATTTTGGAAATGATACGTTATAATCCAAAGGAAATCAAAATGTACCTACAGAAAGCTTGGTCGTGTTCTTGTTTCCGTCGTTTTTCGTTTTTTTTCATGCATTTTTCATACTTAATAGTTTTCCTATTTTCCTATTGTTCTTCGTCCATATACATGAAATGATATGTTATCTTGGTCGTGTTCTTTTTCTTGTTCTTGTCATTGTCCTTGTTGTTTTGTTTTTTCATGCATTTTTCATACTTGGTTGTTTTCTTATTTTTGTATTGTTATTCGTTATATAATGGAAATGACAAGTAATAATCCAGAGGAAATCAAGAATGTACCTACGAACAGAATTTGGTATTATCTTGGTCGTGTTCTTGTCCTTTTTTTCATGAATTTTTATACTTGGTTGTTTTCCTATTTTTCTATAGTTCTTCATTAATATGTTTGAAGTGATAGGTTATAATACTATTCAAATCAAGAATGTACCTGTTGTGAGGAGAAAGAAGGTGAGGTTTGCTGACGATGTGGTGGAACCCTCCTCAGATAACGCCAACTACCGGCGGCGCCGCCGCTCATGTAACACCAACGTCGCCTCACCATCAGCTTGATGTCAGTAAAGAACAAAAAAATAAGATAACTAGGGAAAATGAAAATCATATGGATATGTTTTGGAGATATATGGGGAACAAACCATGTAAATTGTGAAAATTTGCCTTGATCTGATTAGACCCAACAAGAAACCTCTTGCATGTCAGACCAGTTTTTGAATCAAGATTTTTAATGCTTCCTTTCCCTAAAAATCAGCTCAGAAATGTGGCTAACTTTCCCTTTTGACATCAAGACGGCCATCACAGGATTCATTTTTCATAGTTGTTGTCTCATTCTACTTTGAATTCATGGACATTCCAGATAATGGTTGATTAACTGTAAAATTGTGGTCTATGAGAGAGAATGGATAAAAAAATCTGAACCTTTTTCCTAAAATCAAGAGCGTGAATATTGTAGAAATATCAAACTTGTGGAAGACTGTATGGATATGTTGCATCGGCGCCTTCAATTGACATGGTTTTAGCAAAATTTGTGGTGTATCATGGTTTCTAGTTTCATGGTTCGATTTTGGCGACCTCAGATTGCGGGTAAGAACATTGTTCATCATGTAACTTTGATCCCAAATAGTAGTTTCATGTCACCTAGAAGAGGAGCATCGCATTCCAAATGGACACAAACATACATAAGTCAGAATAATGATATAAATAATAACATCCTCGTATATATGACCAAAAATTTCTTTGAGTAATTTTAAAATAGCTTTCACGTCTTGCAATTCAGTAATGAGTCTCTGTAAACTGGATAGTCTGTTCACAATAATGACAAAGCAACATAGAAGAGAACAATGAAGCCAGGTTTGTGTAATCATGTAAATCATACTAATAAAGTTTATTATAACATTAACCATAACCAAAAACATTCAAAAACCATAACAATAGCTGAGAAGGAACAGAGTCATCATGAAATCAACTTGTTTGTCCTTTAATGAGTATAATTTCATGGTTCTATGTCTTAGAACACTTCTCAGTATTATCCAACCAACCATCCTTTGAATCATGTTGACATGATGAATAATGAATTTTATGAAGCAGATTTTACAAGAACAGCAAGAGGATTGGTGTAGAGTATTTCAAGAACTTGTTTTGGAAGGTGAAGGGGAAAAATCTTAAACTCATGGATATTATGATTAGAATATTTATGATGGGAATTAAGATTAGAATATGAAGAGTTAGACAGATTGACGTCGGTAAGAAAAGGTCAAATGATTAAAAATAAGAGCCCCTTTTTTACGAGAGATAATTAATTTAAGGTCATGTTTACTTTCTCAAATCCAAATTCAAACCATAAAAATACTAAGGAATTATGATCCCATTAACTAATAAATAATTCTTATTTAGTTAAAAAATCCAGTGTTACTATAATGAATTCCATATATTTGTCAATGTACTATTGTATCATGTGCACTGTGGAAGGAAGATGGGTAAAAATATTACAATGCCCGTATCACACTAGGCATTGTTATTCCTACAGATTATGAGCTAGTCAAAGCATATATTTAATCATTAGACAGCGAAAAATTTGCTAAACCTCAAGGATTTGGGTAAAATTGTGTTAAGCTTGATTTCCATTTATATGCGTGTTTGAGTTATTACACATATAGATGATTTTTTTATGGATGAAATATTTTCATTGAATTTATGCTTATTTACGAGAAAAAATTATTTTAAAAGAAAATAGAAGTATATTGTATTCATTAGCTTACTATATTCACTTTTTCCCAAATTTATAACTTGAAAAGAGTGTGACTATGGAGCTTCCAAAAAGCGCTTCAACATTCCTTATTCAGAAGCATTAAGAATATCAGAATTATAGACGGTTAAAGAATTTTTTGGAATATTTTATCCCCACATTAAAGGGAATCAAGTCGCTTTGTGTTTTTTTGGTCAAATAAGCCTCGTACAAAAGAAAAAATCTAAGCTTGAATGATCAATTTGATTTGATCCTTCTCTCTTTTGTTCTTAATGTTTAATAAGCCACTCCTTAAAGTTCTTATCCATAAATACTGAAAACGAATCCTAAAAGAAGTAAAATCTATTCTGTTGTGAAGCGGATATTATCCCCAGATAAAAAGGATGAGAGTCCAAGAGCTGCAGATAAGTTCCATAAAAAAATACTTATAAACAATACTTCAAGCTTAGCTTACGATTAGGATACTTCAAGCCTAAGTTTCATCTAAGATGTGGATTTATAGATGCTCAGTCTTTCTTCCATACCACATGAAAAAATCCTTGAAGTTATGAATAAGCTAAAATACTATCCTAATCAATATAAATTCAATAGAAATCATGAAATGGGATATTTTTCTGGGTTCTATAGGCCTTTATCTGGATACACAGCAGAAGATTTTTGCAAAATCGCACGACATCGATAAAATCATGAAACGACGTACCTGTGCATGGATCACATCCGTGATTTCTTGGATTCTGGAGTGAGAAGAGTCGAGCTGCTGAAGTGTGCATCATCTAAACATATCCGCGCGGTCCTCAGCACGTCGGATTTCTCCTTCTCATTGACGAGCCCCGTTCAACCTTTTTCGTCGTCGTTATGCCCTTCCCATCACATCAGGAGTGAAGAGGAGTCAAGGGGAGAGGGGACAAGAAAGGGAAGTCCCCTGATCAATTCTGGCCTTGGTGAACTTTGTTCAAGGCCTTCCCCTATTTATACTAAGTGGGTATTTTTCATAAAAACCCCAAAACTTAAGTACGTCTTCCGAAGTCCAAAAGACCATTTGCGTGTGACCCTCTTGGCCCATGTATCAGTCTAATTAACGACTCTAGCGGCCCAATAATATTTATTGGCCTTTTAAATTAATTAAATATATCATCATATAGATTAATTAACTTTGGATCAATTAAATCTAATCTATAGGTTAAGTCTCCAACACGTGGGGTGCCAAGCTACACCTCGTACTCTAGAGGATACAAAGGAGTGTGTATCTACTCACTCATGGAACCTGTTTATCATCGGTTACCATTTATGTATAATCCCTCATCCACTTGACGCCCATAGGATGACTTGGGTATGGTCAGTTGTCAAACCCTAATTGGTCATCTGAGTTAGTACTGATGCACTTGGAAATCGTCGGAGAGCTCTTCTCCTAATATTTTACTGCATTTGCCAAGGACTTCATCGCATCGTCTTCCTTGAGCTATCACCTCTTATACCAAGGGTGGATGATCCCATCTTGACCACTCAATTGTCTTCGTGAACTTCTTGATGCACCCAAACTAAGACTATTTAGAATCCCATGATTAGGGACACGTAGGTTATAGTCAAAGTACAATTGTATGTCCACAATACATCTTTGGTGTCTCAAGTCTAAGGACCACTTGCACAACCGTGATGTGAATCAACCTGATTGACCATTCTGTATGATACCATACAGGGATTTGTATGGATCAATTCAGTCAACTCTTTCCTCTAAAGAGCACTCACTATCTATCCTTAGTTTCTCCACACTAATGGCTACGTGACCGGCCATACTCATCATATGAATGAGGCTAGATGGTGCTATTCTATCCGGATATTTTGATGTCCTTCTCGAGTATCCTTTGAATAAGAGTATTTAGAACAAAGTCTTGAAGACTAGTGATTTCTGTATTTCAATCTCATCATAATTCACTAAGTCCGATCATGTATTCATGAACTTCATTATAAACATCACATGTGCACTATAATGAGTATGTTCTATCAATGAACATGGAGTGACATCTAGAATGTGTGATTGGCTTGCCGGCCACATATATTTCCATCAATTTTATCATCTGAAATTGTATACATATCAATATCAAGGCACAAGTAGGAGAAAGAAAATAAATCAAGCCAAAATACCCAAGAGCTTCATTATCCCATCTTTTTGGTCAAGTTTGGGAAATCTCTCCTGAGCAAAGGTTTGTTTAATTTACTTACCCTTTAAGGTTACCCTTTTCATAATGTTGAGTGTTCTGTCAGTTAAGGGCATTGGCTTGAATGAGCTGAGTGTGAGTGTAGTGTCTTGTGATATTACTATCATTTGGATAGTTGGTGTGGTTAAAAAGAAATATGGGAGAAAGGAGATTTCCCTTGAAAGTATACTATGCAGAAATATGTCAGACCATTTATCTATGCCTAGGTTACGGCAAGCATCATCTGTCACATCTTTGGTCACGGTGACAGATGTGTGACGGTGATGTATGGTGGTTTAGGACGCTATGATGTTGACAGATGACATGACAAAAATTTTCTGACAAATGACATGATGGAGTACTGGTGAGGAATGACGTGACAGTGATGGATGGGCTTGGACATGCGGCATGATGGATTTTTAAACGATGAAAAGGAGGCTGTCATGTATAAGATTTAGTTGAAATTTATTATTATGAAATTAATAAAATTAAAAGCTATCTCCCTCTCCCAGTCTCTCTCTCTCCTCCTCCTCTTCCTCCTCTTCCTCTCTCTCACTCTTCTCCTCCCCCTCGTTCTCCCTCTCCCCCCCATCTCTTCTCCCTCAGTTCTCACTCTCCCTTCCCTCTCTTTCCTTCTCTCCTCCTTTCCCTCAATTCCCCCTCTTCCTCCTGTTACTCTCTCCTCTCCCTCTCTTCCTCCATGTAGCTCTCTCCTCGTCCTCCCTCGTCCCTCACCTTCTCTCTCTCTCTACTCTCTCTATCTCAATAGTTATATGAGTTGACGTGAACTAAGGTATTGAAAGGCCTAAATTCAAGAATAAAACTAAATAATTTTCATTTGCTTATAAGACCTTACGCGACAGACATGGACGATGTCCGGTGACAAGACCAATACACGACGTGAGGATACATGACGTGTGACAAAACTATGATGGAATTTCTTCAAACTCAGGGACTTGGGATAGGACAGGAGATGTGATGAAATATTAGTTACATTTTGTTTGTCACGTCCCGTCCAGGACGTGCATAACCCTATATCCACCCCATTACCTATTTGGGATTGATCACATAAATACTTTACGAGATTAATCGCTATGATTCAAGTATCAATCCTCATTTTATTAGGCAGACTCATAATCTGCTGTGTGAATAATCAAATTAGCTATTAATCAGAAATTAGTTCCTATAATTTCATGCCATGTGTACATTCTTTTATCAAATGTAAGTAACAACATTTGAGAAATAGATAAAAATATCCATACACCTATTGAACCCAAGCGTATTAGTATAGGTATAGTTAGTACCTTCAAGACATAATAAAATAAAAATGGGTATAATTTAAAAGTATGGAGGTAAGTCCTTTCCTAGAAAAAAACAATTAGTGCATCTTAAATATCAAATAGAAACTGAATTAGTAAGGCCGCTGAAAATCTTAATCTGCGTTACCCTGCTGGTAGAAGTAGCAAAATTTTGGACACAATTTGGGTCGCATTTTTGTGAAAAGGTGTATAAAAATACAAATAGAGCAAGGAAAAACAGCTTTAGATCATACTACAACAAATGTTATTCCTTGTTCAACACTTTGGGAACTTTGATATATGGGTCTTCAGAGCTTGGAACAGCGGCTAAAATTGCGGGCCTGGAGTTTGCAAAAATTAATTTGATTAAAATCAGACATGCTTCGTATCCCAGTAAACAATTAATTCAAGAAACATATATTTTCAGCTCACCTGTTTTCGAATGATTCTGGTACATCATCTCGCAGATTACCACCAGCAACAGTGTCTGAGAAGTGTGCATTAAAAATTCAGCGAGATCCTCATTAAAAACACTTTTGAAAACGAGGTTAAATGATAAAATTCATGTTTTACGAACTGTATAAATGCGAAACTATCTGAGGCACTCCCATGCGACTGTATGGATTTGGGCCCAACAAATTTTCAAAGTGCAATTGAAAAATGATAGAGACTTTGATTTAGGTTTCTATCAATGAAGGAAATTCTGAGGGAGGGAAGAGTGATATGTATATAGACCGGGAACGAGAGCCGCAGCAAGAGCGAATGCAGGAGCGAGAGTAGGAGCAAGACAAGAGAGAGAGAGATGATTGATAAAGATTAGAGGGGAGAGAGAAAGGGAGATGATCGATAGAGATTAGAGGGGAAGAGACAGAGAGAGGGAGAAGAAGATGATCGAGAAAGATTAGACGGAGAGAGAGAAGGAGATGATCGATAAATATTAGGGGGACAGAGACAGAGATAATCGATTGATAAATATTAGAGGGCTGCTGATATTGAAATGGAAATTACCTTAAAAATAAAAGAACAAAAATGAAAACTAGGAGGCTGGAATGAAATAAACACCCCTGACGGGGGGTTGAAGATTGTATCGGAAACACTTAATCAAACATGAAACTAGCCAAACAGAAAATGTGGTCTAAATCTATTTACCGACACGAAGGGCAGGATCAACAGACCCGAGGTCGACAGATTGGAGTTGTCCGAACCTGAAACAGAGATTCTATGAAAATTAACCAAAGGTAATGTGTGAAAAGTAATTTGATAAAACTACGGTCCACCTGTTTCAAGTGTGTAATGAACAAAACAGGTCATATGTAAAATAAATGATTGGATTTTGATCGATCTGACAATTTTCCATTCGCTCTCTCCCACACACACGATAGATCATGTACGAGATAGATAATGGAAAATCATCAGACAAATTTTTATACCACTGCAACTTCAGAAACTGCCAATGTGGGATTTCTCACATGGCTGCGCCTGACTTGACCAATCTATCACTTGATGGGCCGATCTGATGAATTTGTACGATATAATCAGTCGGATCAGCCCACCGATCATCAAACAGCAGAATGATTGGAACCGAAGCCCAGTCTTATCTCTATCATGTTGATCCCATCGATCATTTAGGGTCGATGCCTTCCAATTGGTGCCATTTGACTCATCAGATCTTAAGATACAAACCCGATCTGATTGTCGACCGCCAAGAAACCTCAATTCTCATATGTACAGCTGAGATTGTCAGCTGTATATATGAATAAAAGATTGTCAGCTGTTTATGCTTTTGTATATGACTAAAAGAAAGGGTTTCCTTCTGTTCAATGCAAGGCAAACAAACAATAATGTTCTGAATCTTGTCAAAGCCTGAAAAAGAAATGAGTCAAGAGATTCTACACTCAAAAGTCCAGAATCATCATAATTTTTTTTTAAAAATGTTTAATGCCCACGTAGAAGCCGTGAAGGAAGATTCGAAGGACTAAATGATTCAAGGCCACTTTAACAAGCCCCTTGAATAAGCACTTGAATTTTACTGAAAATCCCTTCAATATTTTACTCAAATCATTCTCTTAATTTTGAGAATGCATACGCAACACGAGGTAATGGTGGACAAAGATTTTACACTCAAGAGATTCTGCACTTAAAATGCAATTTTAATTCAAACGAATATAGCCCTGGAAAAAAAAGTGAAAAACCCAAGGGAGACGTTTCTTTCAGATTACCCTCCGCCGGATAAAACCTAATAAAAGAGAACAAATTTTGTAAGAGTTAAACAGCCCATCATATATTCCCTGATTAATCCTATAGATGAGGTGCAGGACAATTCTACTAAAAAAACGGTAAATTGGCACTGCCAAAAGCCGCAAACCGCTAGAAAAACTAATGCCAGAGAGAGAGACCACGAACCAGTCAACAACTTGTCGAATCTTAGGAGTAAATTGCTCCACCTGTAAAGCAAAAACCATCCCAATCAATGATTCAGCAATAGAAGAGAGTAATCCAAGCTCAAAAAACATCATTCGAGGACTAAAATCAAGCGACCTCTTCCGGCGACAAAGAGATGCGCGATGTCTCCGCCAGATGGCGCAGATTCGGCGGTTCGAGAGCCGCATTGGTACGTAGACCTCCCGAAGACGATGAAAACGATCTGATTCCTCTTCGAAGCAGCGTCGCATACCTTCCCCATCGCGCTGCCCCTCTCCCTGCAAGGCTGCTGGTCATCTCCATCTTCGTCTCCGCCTTATCTTTCAAATCTCTGTTTATATAGTCTGCTCCTTGTTCGTCAACGTCAACGTCATCGGCATTCATAGACAATGTGGCATTTTCAGAGCAGGGACGCGGACGGGACGGTAATTTCATCCATGGACGAAGCAATCATCCCGTCCAGGACTTCGGAAGATTGATGGGACGAAGAATCGTCCTCCTGTCCCCGGACGGGACGATTGCTTCATCCATGGACGAAGTAACAGTCCTGTCTGGGGCCTTGGACGGGGTCGGGACGGTTATTTCGTCCTGTGGGGGCGTGACAGGTCCACCTGGCCAACGGACGTGCTGCGCCACGTGTCAATTTCTGAGTGGTCTAATCCTGATGCACACCCTGTTTCGTTCCGGAACGTTGGACGGGGCGGTTTCAAACGGGACGGGACGATTTAGATGAAACTCTAAAAATTGGGACATAGGATAAGACGAACTTCGTCCCTTATCGTCCATCGTCCACGTCCCGGACGATCCAGAACTTTATGTGCCAATGATAACATCAAATTTGGATATTGGACGGTTGACAGTATACCTCTAATGGGCCATCCATAACTGCCTGGGAGAAGAGAGAGATGAGAGATGTGTCCCCCCGTCCTACACGCGATATCGGAGGTTGATATCGTGATAGATGCTAAACTGGATATCGCAAAGGGTGAATCCTATTTATGTATTTACTGGCATTTGGACTACAGAACAATGTTGGATATTGGTTGCTATAGTACCTGATGGAAATATATGTGGCTAGCAAGCCAATCACACATTCCACTTCTCGTTCCATGTTCATTAATAGAACATATTCATTATAGTGCACGTGTGATGCGTATAATGAAGTCCATGAATACATGATCAGACTTAGTGAATTATGATGAGATCGTAATACGGAGATCACTAGTCTTTAAGCATGTGTTCGAAACATTCATATTCAAAGAATACGCCAGAAGGACATCAAAGTATCCATATAGAATAGCACGATCTAGCCTCGCTCATATGA
Organism: Wolffia australiana; assembly: GCF_029677425.1. Classification (NCBI taxonomy): domain Eukaryota; kingdom Viridiplantae; phylum Streptophyta; class Magnoliopsida; order Alismatales; family Araceae; genus Wolffia; species Wolffia australiana. Next base: position 13,212,154 of record NC_135842.1, read on the forward strand.
TGAGTATGGCCGATCTCGTAGCCATTAGTGTGGAGACACTAAGGATAGATAGTGGATTCTCTTTAGCAGAAAGAGTTCACTGAATTGATCTGTACAAATCCTTGAATGGTATTATACCGAATTCTCAATCAGGTTGTTCACGTCACGGTTGTGTAAGTGGTCCTTAGACCTGAGACACCAAAGACGTCTTGTGGACGGACGGTTGTACTTTGGCGATGGCCAGCGAGTCTCTAATCATTGGATTCTAAATGGTCTTAGTTCCGGTACATCAAGAAGTTCACGAAGACGATTATGTGGTCAAGATGGGATCGTCCACCCTCGATATAAGAGGCGACAACTCAAGGAAGATGATGCGATGAAGTCCTTGGCCAAGGCAGTGAAATATCGGAGAAAAGTTCTCCGATGATTTCCAAATGTATCAGTACTAACTCAGATGACTGATTAGGGTTTGATAGTTGACCATAACCTAAGTTGTCTAAGGAGCGTCAAGTGGATGAGGGACTATGTGTACACGGTAACCAATGACAAACAGGTTCCATGAGCGAGTCGATACACACTCCTTTGTATCTTCTAGAGCACGAGGTGTAGCTTGGCACCCACGTGTTGGAGTCTCGACCTATCGATTGGGTTAACTCGATCTGACATTAATTAATATATATGATGATATAGTTAATTAATTTTGAAGGCCAATAAAGGTTATTGGGCCACTGGAGTCGTTAACTAGACTGATACATGGGCCTAGAGGGTCACACGCAAATGGTCTTTTGGACGTCGAAAGATATACTTAAGTTTTAGGGGTATTTTATGAAAGATACCCACTTAGTGTAAATAGGGGAAGACCCTGAACTAAATTCACCTAGGCCAGAATTGTTCGGGGGCCTTCCCCTTCTTCTCCCTTCTCCCAACACCCCCTCTCCTTCCCTGATGTGATCAGGATGACGTAACAACGCCAATGAAGAAAGAACGGGGCTCGTCAACAAGAAGGAGGAGATCCAACGTTCCGAGGACCGCGTGGATACGTCTAGAGGCTGCACACGTGAGTAGCTCGACTCGGCTCACTCCGGGATCCAAGAAATCATGGATGCAATCCGTCAAAAGGTACTCGTTTTAATGTTCTTGTTGATGTTGTTCGATTCGTTCAAGTCTTTCGCTGCGAATCATTTTGTTTTGTTCATCCATATCAAGGCCTATAGAACCCAACAATACCGGTATATGATAATGATCTATCCTGATATTGGTCTTTGTCTTTGTCTCAGGGACTGGCCCTGATATTTGTATTGGTCCTCATCTTAGGGGTTGGATGATGACAACTGATACCGGTGTCTGATATTGGTTCTTTCGATATCCGATGTATAAAATTGAATTATATGAAACATAGAATTACATAATTAAGTTTTTTTAATCAATATCCCTCTAAGTTAACAGGTTGAAATAGTCTAGATTAATATTGGGAGAGAGAACCGAGAAGCTTATGGTAAAAGGAGAAAAAAGCTCAATTGGTCTAGTCGGTATCCTAATTTCATTTATGAATGATGGTTTTGACTCGTGGTGAAGTAGTCAGCATATATATTAATGTTATGTTTTAAAGTAGAGATGTTTCTATACACAATATTCAAAATGAGGCTTTTGATATCACTTTGTCTTGTTATATTTTATTCCTTCCACATGGGAGAATACACTGGATTTAGTTTTCAATATCTAGTACCGTAATCCACCACCGTCCTTACCCTTACGATATCCATCCCGATATCCAATATCAGGCAGATATTCAATATCAATAGGGTTTGACTGTTCTGGTGCGGTCAATACTTTTAGCAAGGGCCTAAACCTTACCTAAGGATCGGTCTGGTTCTGGTCCGGTCTCCTTCGGTCCCGGTCCGGACTTGGTCCAATCATGTTGACTAATCAAAGTTGAAGAAAAAAAGTCAAGATAAAAAAATGGTACGGACTTCTCATAGAATGGAAAATTTATTGCAAAGTCACTTGCAAAGTCACTTGGAAAATTTATTGCAAAATGAAAAGAAGAATAAAACAAAAGAGGAAAAGAAAAGAAGATTGAAAGAAGAATAATTGAACAATAAAAAAAGTTTTAAAGAAGAAGAAAGAAAGATGGAATGGAAGAAGGTAAAGAAACATAATGATAAATAAGAAAATCAGGCAAAAGAGGAAGAAGGAAAATAGTAGGATAAAGGTAACGAAGAAGAAAAAATAAAAGCAGACTAGAAAAGGAGAAGACTTAGAGCGTGGGAGATAGAGAGAACATGAGAGAGAGAAGAGAGCGTACGACAGAGAGAGAGAGAGAGAACAGGAGAGAGAAGAGAGCGTGCAAGTGAGAGAGAGAGAGAACGGGAGAGAAGAAAGAGTGTGAGAGAGAGAGAGAACGGAAGAGAGGAGAGAGTGTGTGAGAGAGAATGGGAGAGAGAGAGCGCGCAAGAGAGAACTAGCAAGGGAGAGAGAGAGAGAGAGCATGGGAGAGAACAAGAAAGAGAGCACGAGAGAGAGCGTGAGAGAGAGCACTAGAGAGAAAGCGTCAGAGGGAGGGAGAGAGAAAGCGAGGGAGCCAGAGGGGGAGGGGGGAACGAGATCGGTGCGAAGGGGGAGCACGACCTGTTGGGTTATGTAGTTTGGTTCATCCATGAAAAACACATTCCATGGATGCAAAAACATGGTCGATCGATTCTCAATCGATCTATAAAACAAAACGTTGTAGTACCTTTTGGGGAACACGTTCCACCCTTGACTTTGTCGTTCCGAGATCGTTCTGAAGCCGTTCACGCGTCCGGCCTCTAGAAGTATCCACGCGATCACTCGGAGCTTGGATCTCCACCTCTTCTTCTTCAGTTCTTCTTGAGAACCTTGAAGATCTCCTCACCATGAAGACACTCTTCCTTGGAAGTGCAGAAGAGAGTGGAGAGGGGAGGGGCTCTCAAATTAAACTTGCATGGGTATCTAAAATGAGACCCCTTTCCCCCTTTATATTTCACTTAAGGTTTTTCTCAAAAAACCCTCCAAAGAAAAATATATCCACCAATGCCCTTATGACCTTGTGCGTGTGACCCTCTAGGCCCATGTATCGTTCTAGTTAATAACTTAAATGGCCCAATAACATTTATTGACCAACCTTATTAATTAACTATATCAACATATAGATTAACTAAATAAGGATCGATTTAACCCAATCGACAGGTTAAGTTTCCAGCCCGCGGGGTGCCAAGCTACACCTCGTGCTCTAGAAGATACCGAGTAGTCTCAAACTCTCTCATGGAACCTTTACCGTCATCAATTTCCGTATATGTATAATCTATCATCCGCGCGAGACTCTCGAACGACTTAGAGCATGGTTTATCGTCAAACTCTAATCCGTCATTCGATTAGTACTGATGTGTAACGGGGATCATTGGAGAACGCCTTCTCCAATATCCTCACTACCCTGGCCAGGGATTTTTCTTGCATCGTCTTCCTCGAGTCAATCTCCTCTTATACCGAGGGCGGATGATCCCGTCTTGACCACTCAATCATCTCCGTAAGCTTCTTACTACATCCAATCTATAACTTATTTGAATCCCATGATTAGAGACTCATATATCACAGTCAAAATGTAGTCGTCCGCTTACAAGATGTCCTTGGTGTCTCAGGTTAGTGGATCACTTATACAACCGTGACTTGAATCAACCTGATTGACGTTTAGGTATAATACCATTCAGGGATTCATACGGATCAATTCAGTGAACTCTTTCTCTAAAGAGCACCCACTATCTGTCCTTAGTGTCTCCACACTAATAGCCACAGGATCAGCTATACTTATCGAATAAGTAGGATCAGCTAGTGCTATTCTACCCGGATAATTTGATGTCCGTCTCGACTATCCTCGAATAGGAATATTTAGAATACATGTTTAAAGACTAGTGATCACTGTATTATGATCTCATCATAATTCACTTTGTCATTGCACGTATTCATGGACTTCATTATAAACATCACACAGAATAATAATGAACTTAAATAATCATGGTAGTGTGATTGGCTTGACGGCCACATAATATTCATCACGACCAAGCAGAGGAGGGGGGAGAAGAGGGGAAGTGTGATCGATGGGGAGGTGGAGCACGACCAAGGAATGGGGGAGAGGGAAGAAAAAAATATAAAATTTTTTATATTAATTATTTAATCTGGTCTTGGTCCGGTTCGACCATCGGACCAGATCTGGCCCGACCAACCGGCGCACTCTAAAATGGAGGACCGGCGGTCCTAATCGGTCCGGTCCAACCGGTCCTCAGTCCAAAATGTCAAAGCCTAGATGTCAGTTCAATATTTGACACCTGCATCTGAAATCCTCTTGATTTCATCAGGATATTGGATATCGGATGGGTCTCAAATGGGCAAACACTAAGAGCAAGGTAATTAGACAAAAAAAGAACCGCCCTAGAATCATAAACCACTCCATTAAAGGGTCTTGCGTGGTATTGGGTGAGCTCCATGTGAGGGTCTGTCCAATGTGTAGGCCTGATGCTCCACATAATTGGACCATCCATACTGATGTCTCTTATAATGCGAGACGAGAGATATGAGAAACAAGAGCGAGGGAAATGAAAAAGAACCACCTCAGAACCACGCAAACTGCTCTGTTTAAGGGTATATGCGGTGTGTGGGTTCCAAGATGTGGGATACAAAAATTCAAACAGCACTGCGCAACAACCAAACAACCATGCACCTCACGTGATCAGACTATCCTAACTGACATCCCTCATAAGGAGAGACAAGAAAGAGAGAACCGCAACAAAATAGTGCGACATCTCTGTTTACGGATCCGAGCGGTGTGTGAGACTGATACTGTTTCAAAAATTCAAACAGCACCGCACAATGGATCGTACGTCAACGTCAACATCAACCTCATTTTTGCCTCCGTAAATGTTGGAGGATTTATTATTATAAGACGACAATGATGACGAAGATGAGGAAGATGAAGACAACAACGATGATGATGACAATGACTATGAATATGAAGATGAAGAACATTTCTAGGGACGATGGCGAGAGACTATGAATATGAAGATGTATTGGATCAGCTAGTTGGTCCTTTGATCCAAAAAATACATTTAAAATATATTATTATTATTATTATTTTAATTTCCTAGTTTATTTTTTAATTTTTCCCATAAACTATTTGGTTGTACTCTAATGTTATTTTAGTCATCGAAATGTTAACCTTGTTTACTTTGTGTTGTCCATGTGGAAATATTTTTCTCAAACTAATATCAAAATTTTATTTTTTTATTGAGTATTTTTATTATTTATAAATACTAGTGTTCTAGAAACCTTATTGTAAGACATTTGGCATTTGGTATACCTCATAGATTAAGGTGTCTTTTTATTTTTTTTGTCAATGGCAAATAAATTATTTTTTGAAAATAAAATTAAATATTATTGAATTATTCTCCATATATTAAAATTTTGTTATTGCGTATCCCCAGATATTTAATTTCTCTCTTGAAGGTTTAGTATTTTCTCCATAAGATTTTCATTATTTGGGACATCCATGTGTAGTATACGTAAAGTTTTAATGAATCAATAAAACATCAAAAAAAGCTAAAATAAAGAAGTGCAACTGTCAATGACGTGAACATCGGCCAAACAAGAGAGGGTTCATCAATCATGGCATCTCAAAGAGAAATTGAAAGCTTAGAAAATAGATATTATATGACGCCAAATTCTCAAAAGTGAGCCAACCAAATTAATAGAGGTATTTCATGAATACGATACTGATAAGTCCAAAGTGAGTCATGTAATTATACATATTTTAAAGGCATTTTGGGATCAATTCATGTGTATTTCACCCTATTTTATGAAATCTTGCATGTCATGCATTAAATAGAACAAATGATAAAAATGATGCATTTTAATGTCATTTTATGCATGTTATACAATTTAAATTTTTTTTCTAGTTGAAATAGACATTTAATACCTATTTAATTCTCTCATGTTCTATTTAGTATCTTGTCTATGAAATTGCAGGGGTGAAATCTGTATTTAATTTGAAGAAAGAAATAGGGAAATATTATTGAGAAATAAAAAAAATAAAGATAAAAAGAGGACTTTTTTGGGCCGGCTCAGGAGCAAACCAAGGAACAGGCCTCAAGCCAGCAGCCAGGCCAGTGAGCGTGGTGCACTCAAGCCAGCCAGCTGCCAGCGAGGCCCATGCACGAGGAGCCCAGAGCGCAGGCCTAACTCACGCCCAGCTCAAGCCCAAGGAGGTCACATAGGGAGGTATGGATTTCATTTCGATGTTAAATCCCGCAAATAAAGATATACTGAGGTAATTTTTAGAAGTTGTCAATATGGGATTAAGATCGTCTATTTCCATACCGCATCGGGTTGGGCCACCGAACCAGAAAATGACCATGGCCCGACGGGCCGTGATGAAAAGAAATTAAAAGGGAATTAAGACAGGGCTTCTAGCCAGACTGGCCCGAAGCCCGTCTTTTTGGGCCATTTTAAGAGGACAGATATGATCCCATCCGTCCGATCTTCTTTAAGAAGATCAGACAGTGGGGATCCATTCTGTCCCATTTAACATATATATTTTCTACTCTTCTCAGGTTGACGCGGATCACGGGACCCGGAGTGGATGAATAAGAAGATGGCGAGCTGACGGGCCAGCTGACGGGGCTCATGGACGTGTCAGCGGAACCATATGGTGGATATCTAACGGCCAGGGGCATTTTGGTCAACCTTTGCCCCTGGCCGTCGACGTCGCCGGCCGGAGACCATTTTCGGCTGGCCCCCTAGAAAGTCTATCGGCCGGAACATATATATTTTCGGCCGGAGACCATTAGGGATCCAACGGTGGGGGAAGACCCCCTAGAAAGTCCCCCACCATCGGACGGCCTCTGGGGTCCCTCCCAGGCCGTTAAAAAGGAACCGAGAACCCCAATTTCAGCATCTCCGGCCGCAGGACAAGATGGATGACGGAGGACTCTCGCAGGTGACCCAGGGCCTGGTGAGGCGTCGTGACATGCCTCAAAGGGCTCGAAGGACTCTCGAGAAGATCTTGAAGGTCAGAGCATCGCCGAGTCACACCTGGACGGAGGAGGAGAGCATGTGAACGACCAAACGAAAGCTTGACGATGGCGACTGGCGCCGCTATCCAGGTTCTCCAAATCAGGGCATTTGGTGAGATTTAAACTTCATAGATTATCCCTATACATCTGTTTGGTCCTAATGGGAAGTTTTATTCAACATTTCACCATATAATTGTGTTTACGATTCATTTTGATTCACGGATTTCTTCGGGGCATTTCATCGAACACCTAGTGTGTTCGATCAACATTCTTCGATTTAACTAAGTTGTATCCCACTCAACCTTATAAAACATCAAAAATATATCCCATCTTCTTCTGAGCATTCTGTCGAACAACTCACGGGCATTTGACAGAATCAACTCTATCTTCTCTTAATTACGACTCAAAGTCTATCGGGCATTCTGTCGAACACCTCATGGGCGTTCAACAGAAACACCCTCTTCTCTTTATAAGATCTTTATAAAACATATTAAAAAACGTACTATTAAGTAAATATCATATAAATAGCTTCTCTTCTACCCCTCCTCAGGGGCATTTGGTCAAACACCTCTCGGGTGTTCGACTAAATCTACCTGTATTTCATTAAATCAACTATAAAAACAATATGAATCATATAAACCTCTAAAACTACCTATATAATTCCATGATAAAGATCTTACTTATATAAGTAGTACGCTATAAGTCTAACCTATTCTACAGTTCTATAACTACTTCTTACTACTATTGTTATCCTTTTATTCCTCCCCAATAGCTCCCCACACCTAAATTCTTACTTAGCATATTAAAGTCAGATACTATTACATACCTATTTATTCATCAATCTTAGTAATATATAAATCCTGCTTCTATTCCCTCTGATCTCTCTTAATATATATATATATATATATGTACTCATCTAAATCACTTCTCTTCTTTCTTCTATTCTCTCATTACTAATTACTCTTCTTAAGTACTTTATATTTCTCCACTAGCTGCCTAATATTGTGATTCCTCCTTATTCATAGTAGATATAAAAGATATAACCATTAAAGTATTATCCCCTCTACTTATTAATCGGTTATCTCTTCTTAGTACCATTATCTTCAGTGTTATTACTAGATGTTATTAACTAATAACTCAACTATCGAATCCAGACCTAAAGGCCAGTCCTTGTGGAGACGACCTTACTCTCATTTATACATCTTTGAGTAAGTTACTATTTTACAAATTTATTTGATTGAAGGCAAATTAAAATCACAACGACCATTAAAAATTAATTACGCAATTTGCCTCCGTCAGATACCCTACATTATTAATCAATTGCGAACTTTCTCCCTTCCCCAAAAAAGTAAATGCTAACCCTCCTCGAAGTCGCACCTTTATATATTGAGTCAATGGTCCAAGGAATATACTCTGGTTGAACCCTGCTAAAGAATCTGTGTTGTTGATTAGACAGTCAACATACCATTTTGATGTTGCCTCAAACACATTTAAATTTCTGAAGGGCCTATGAGCATCATGGCTGAAGGTAATATCAATTGAATGGTGTGGCTTTTAGAACTTTGAGAAATTTATTAGTTCAATAAAAAAATAAATCTAGAAAATATTTTACATTTTAGCTATGAAACTCAAAAGCTAGTCACCTCATCAATTTTATGTTAAAGAGATATAATGATTTTCCTAACTGTTATCTAACTTTTACTTGAGATACACCCATGTTTGATATGTTGTGCCCATTGAAAATAGCAAAATAGTCAAACATAACAGGAGGAACATGAAGTAATCAGGGAGCAGAGATGACATACTGGAGTGCACAAAACACATCATCAAGTTTATTTATAGATCTTCCAAATACTCATCCTCAATGTAATTAAAGTTCAATCTTTTGGGCTCCTGGTCGTCTGGGCAAGGGGACCCTCCCTTGTGATGGAACTTTTCAGAGACATGTACATTGTTAGGTGGATTTGGATCCTCAAGTCAAACTAAGAACACAACACAGGAGTTCAGCAAGATAAAAGACAGCATGAAGCAGCATAAAAATAATATGGGCGGAGAAAAGAGGATAATGAAAGGAAGACGAGGGCATCTACAAAAAATATAAACACATATCTAGAGTCATAGGAGCTAGAGAATTCAGGTATCATCACAAGTATGATCAACCATATAGTATTAAATTTTTGAGGTTGTGATTTCAAGATGTGTACGATGTTTAAATGTTTGATCAAGATTTAATCGTAACATGAGTTTTCAACATTAGATCATGATGGTGTGTCTTTTTACTTTTTGTAAAAAGTCATGTTTTAATTTATGATATTAAGTTGTTTGATCTTTTCATTAAAAAGAAATCAGACTAAAACCGAGCTTCCCTTCACACTCCATGCCTGCCCCTTCATTTTTCCCACTCTGCCATCACAACCATCGTTATGCACTACCACTTCCTCCAAAGGTAATGTAACTAGTTGAAAATTTTCAAACCACAGGAAAAATTCAAAGGATCCATAAAAAACAGAAAAAAATTTAAAACCAAAAAACTAAGTCATATCAAATCTAAAACATAACAAATTTTAAAATTCCAAAAAATCCACATAAATTGTATTGATTGCATACCTTGTCTATTTGCTTCCACACTTACTCACTTTGTGCTACTCAGGAAATTAGGACATACTCTTGTTTAAACTAAAACTTTGAAACAGCATTTTCAGCCCTACTTTTAGTTTATGAGTGATGTATCTTGGTATATTGTGTGTTGGCGAACTGACTGATCAGCTGTGTTCAATCAATCCAAGAGAGAAGCTAACTTACATGGCTAAGATCTGACACCTAAAATTTAAATCTGGTGACCTGAGAATGAGGATCCAAGAAGAAGAGTAAGAGACATGATTTAGGGACCATTGTTCCCTGAATTTGGATAAAAGCGAATGTGTACTATCTTACCAAGATAGAGAAATATATGCTACATTTATTGAAATTTAAGAAAATGAAGGATATGTTAAAATTAGACTGCCTAATTCAATCTCCCTTATAAAAATTCCTAGTGCATCTAAATTATTTTTTTGTCTCGCAACATTAATAGTGCATTCACACATAAATCCCTTATTATTTCTAGAAGATAATGACACATATTTTTTCCTCTATAAATTCAATGACAAATCAAAGATACTAGTGAGACATTATTACATCTTACTCAATAAGTGAAACCCAAGTAATATATTTTAAATATTATAATTTTTAATTAATAATAAACATTAATATTATTTATATTAAGATAATTGAAAATATATTAAGACTAGTCTGCTCTATATTCTCCTATAGCATTCTTAATAAGTTGAAAGAACATAAATGAGAATGGAAAAAAAGTACATTTATGTTTATCAAATCAAATTTTTTATACAAAGGACATCATTTTCTTGGAAACATATTTTTATGGAATCAGACGAATAATGTGTGAATGTGTTACTATTAGATTTTTTAAGCATCATTAGATATTAATACATCCATAAATTAGATAACTTATAGCGTTGTCGACTGGATGATGACCCAAATTGGACAAGAAGTTCTAAACTTCTGACTATAGACCTTGGAAAAACACATATGTGTTTCTTCCATTTGATTATTTCTAAATGCATGTATGTTATACAGACACTGAGTTTGTGAGTCCTGGTTATTCAATTACCTTTATCTTCTTTATTTTTTTCATTTTCTAATTTTATATTTTATAGTAAACCAAACAAATTATACCGTTATGTCTACCTTTTGTCTTTTTCAGGAAGCGACATATGGTGCATCTGGAGCTGTTGATCAAGGATGACTAGGGGAAACTCCGAGCCAGTGATTGCATTTAATGTGACAATGATACAACACCCTTAAAAAATGACATGATGACATTGATGAGGGCGAGGAGAGAATTATTTGGACTAAATCTACGACTAAGAATCGTCCAACTTCAGGGCTTGATATCTGAAGATCTATAACTCTTATTGAGCAAAAATTTTCAGGGTAGCTTCGTCTTTCTATCCTCTGTAAATTAAGTGCCCCCCCCCTTTGTAAAAAAAAATATTTAGCTCCCTCCTAGAGAGGCTGATTGAAGGACAGTGAAGTTTTGAAGGTCCATCTGGAGTGTTTTGGTGTCTGAGTGCTTGTTCGAGGCTAACAAAAAAGTGTTGGGTCTGATATGAATCAGGAAGATGGCTTGATCTTGATGAAACATAGGGATTTAAGTTTAGTCTATTGCCTTATATTGATCGATTTTCAACACATTCATTTATATAGATCATACTAATCATCACTATCCATCCCCATCTATCACCGTCCCTATCTATAGCATCTACCCTCCCCCTCATGTACTTACTATACCATCTCTATCATGTCACGTATTCCCCTCTCCAATTGTCTAAGAAAACCTAAACCACTATCTTCCTCCATTTTACTCATCATTGTACTCCTACTTAACCACCTTTATCATCGTGTCTCATAATGTCATCCCTATCACATCTCGCTTTCAAACCTTCTATCTTATATTTCAATATTAAACCCTAAAACATATACTTCTCATTATCATTACCCCTTAGTTCTCATCTCGTCTACTCATCACTTCATCACTACTTCCTTCATCTCGTCTTACACTATACGTATCCCTTCTCGCCCTCTTGTACTCACCATTACGAGAAATTTATCTCCTAAGATCCATTCATTGTACTCCAAAGACAACCCTTGCTCATCACTAACTATCCAAATTATTCGTGAGTAAAGGTTTAGAAATTTTATTGATTAAACTCAAATCTGCAACAATGTGAATTTACCCTAATTTTGAGTTTATCAACTCTCTCCTCCTCACCATATCTCCATTCTATCCCTTTTTATATGAACCAAGGAATGCTATTATATTTAAATATCCTTTAAAACATGAAATTGGGTCTGAATATATCATTTAATGCTTATGTTGTATACAGAATATTTATAATTTTCATTATGAGCATAGAGCAACAAATGGTCGAATCTATAGGGAGAAAAAAGATTGAATAATTGAATTATAAATTGAATTTTTACTTTTAGTTTGATTGTGTATATTTATTTTAGTGAAACTTGATTGAAAATAAGTATAAAATAGCTTTGATCCAAAACTTGATTCAACCTTATCGATTCAAGTTTTATAAAATAACTTTGGGAATTTTGATGGAGATTCATAATTGAAAGTATTAATTAATTTTAATTAAATATCTTCCCTTTCAATTTGTCAGCGTGCAAGTGATGTCTGATAGTGTTTGACATTATTGGAGTGGAGAGAATGAAAGTAATAGCACCATTGGCTGCGATGGAGATGATGACGGATTTAGAGATGGCATAACATAAAAAGGAGAAAATATTATATTAACCTCATTCTCACCTAGCCAACAGGCCGAAGGATGATTTTTCTTTATGTACCTTGATCTGAATGTCACTCCTCCAATCCTTTGCTGTTGGAATGCAAGAATGGACTCAAACAAGACTGTGAATGAGCAAATTGCTTTGCACATGGTAATTAGTAAAAAAAATCTAAGGGTGCCGTTTTTTAAAGGATGAGAAGGACTATTTATAAATGCAAGATGGTAATTGGAAAGAAGAGATAAAAACATTTAAATACCCTGAAATTTTAAGCCCAAAAATCCATTTGGGTTGTTCGATACAATCATTTGAAGTTTAAGCCACCAAATGTTCTCTCTCCTCCGATTTGTCTGGCAAATTGCAAGCAGGGCACGATATTTTTTAAAAAAACTTGAAAAGGTAAATAAAATCATTAAGAAATATTTAAATAAATTCAAGATTAAACTTTTTTGACTTATAAACTTATTTTTTAGGAATGTAAGGTCAGAAAAGTCCATAAAAGTATTAAAAACTGAATTTCTTTGTAAAAATATTATAAAAACCCACAGAAAATTTTAACTCAATATAAATATATCTTCTTTGATTTATAAAATATTGTATCTATGAAATTTATCGCATAAAGTTATGTTACCATAACATTAACTATAGAAAAGATGAACTTCATTCTACAAATGTAATAAATCATATGAAGTCTTGATAATGTGGATTTACAATCTTTTAAATGGTAATAAACACATAAAATATGCAAAATGACTATCAAACTAAGTATGTTATCTGTGATTATCATTAATTCAAGGTAATTCATGTCAGCAACATATAACTTATTCCTCAACCTGAGATGACAAGGACATTTTATGGATGGAATGCTATGTATTGACTAAGACATACCAGTTTTTAATCACACGATTTAAACAAGTCTTAGCTCAGATGTAGCAAAAAATATACGAAGGTTATTGAATGGTCGAGATGTAATTGTTTGCCTTTTGTATAGGAGGATATTGTCTTAAGGAAGAAGATTTAGTAAATCAATTGCTATGGTAGTGGAGATATTGGTGAAGACATTCTCAAGGGATCCCTGTTACAAATCATAACTAACTGGAATGACGGGGTTTTGACAGTTAACAATACCTTAAGTCATTTGAAAGTCTCATGCATATGAAGGATGAGTTACATTCATAGTTGACAATAACTGATGAGGTAAAGTTTCCATGAGATATTTCAATCACTATTGTGTATCTTCTAGAGCATGGAGATTTATAGCCTACAGGCTGAAAACTTGACCTATTACTTGGGTTAAATCATTATTCGATTTATTAGTATTATGTTGGTATATATATATAAATATATTTTCTAATAAAGGTTATGATACCACTAGAGTAATAGACTAAACAAATACATTGACCTAGAGGGTCACACACCAAATATCTACAGACTTTGGTGGGCAGAGTTAAATTGTATGGACTTATTTGAAATTTTCTAAATAAGTATAATATAGTGGTAGTCCTTTTAAGTTCCGAACAAGATCATCCTAGAATGTGTCGTTAAATATAATATGATTTTGCATTTATTCTGCTAATTTTGATGTTTAAATGATCAATCAAGCCCTCAAAAAACGTAACGAGGGCTTTATTTTGATATATTTTGCATTTTTATCCCTTTATCTCTCTAAAATAATTTATCTATTTCCCTCCCACTAACTCCCTCTCTCCCTTTCTCTGAATATACCTCTTTCCAGCTCACTTCCTCCCACTCTTAAATTTTATATATTTCCATCTCACACTATCCTACCTCTTTCTAATGTTATATCATACATACACCCTCAAAGCTTCTGACTAAATACTGTTTTTATCTAGCTTAAAAAAATCATCTATGGATCGATGGAGTTGGGAAAATACCAAGTATATTTTAATTTTTATTCTATTATTATAAAAAAATTAATTGTTATTATACTCAACAAGATAGTACCTGATCAAAAAACAAGGAATGTTACATCTATGAATGACACAAGCTTTCCCATGGTAAAGGAATATGTAAATTGTTTAACTTTACCAACAATTTTGATCATAGTCGTAAATCCAAGCTTGCCAAAAAAAGGGAGGTATTGTGCAATGAGATAGTGAAAAGGAAATGATAAAACAGAGAGCATCATGAAGTTGTGGAACTAATTAAAAGAGTTTTGTATCAAGAAATATATTTATATAAAGCCTTCTAGTGGTGTAAAATCTGTCACAGGTTATTTTGAAAATATGCCAAATTTATAGGCAGAACTCTAGAGCAAACAGAAGAGCATTTATTGGTCCTCATCACAAGTGCATATGTGTCTTTGTTGATTACTAACATCAAAAACTTATGAAAATTTTCAGCTTTTTTTCACAAAGTAATGTGTATGAATCAAGTGGGAAGAATCTATGAGGCATGTCAGATGAAATGTTTAAGGAACAAAATACCAAGTTAAAAGGGTTTCTAAACATTTCAGAAGAAATGTGATTCTCAAAGAAAACTTCATTGCATTGGATTAATGATGTATAGATTATCCATGAATGGCGTATCATTGCCAATTAATTGGATCTCATTAAGATGCATACTTGGTGGAGGTATTGTGCAATGAGATAATGGATTATAACCTCACTCTAAAGTTAAGTAATAAATTAATAAATTATTATTTCCTAATTCCTAACCCACTCATATGATTGTCCTCATTTTATAGGTTATTGCTGTAAAAACTTAACATGCTAGTAATAGCAGATTGATCATCAAAGCTATGATACGTTATTGAAGGGTAGTGACTCGAGGTTTAAGATGTGCAACTTGTGTTCTAAACTTAGGTGTACAACAAGGCTTTAAATATCTAGGCATTTGAGTATCTAGTAGTTTATTTGTTATATTAATTATTTGATAGTTATTTTCTACATACATGATGAGGGCTTGAAAACTCAATTATAGGGGTTAAAAAGTCAATTGATGAACATAATAATGTCACTGATGGCATTCGTACTTTAAGGAGACCTCTATCATCAGCTTTTAAAAATCATATATTTAGTCTGGGGCACAATCTATTTTTCATGATAGACTATCCCTTGGGAGTAAGTTACTGCACGTGTACATTTTTTGAGATTGTTAATCTTCCGGAATTTGGATATTATTTTATTAATACAACAATGTAGTTTTTTTTATGAGGTGAGAAAAAAAGTGATTTCAAAGGACAAAAGGCTTTGATCAGGCATCCCCCAAAGTTGCCATTGGCTGTGTGCGATATGAATGAAACTAGAAACAAAATGAATTGATAAAAGTATTAGTTGCCTTTTGTTGATTATTTCTCCAATTCTCCATTTCAGGACTTATTTTGAAAAGAGAAGGACCATGGTATTCATTCATAAATTCTGATATATCCATTGTGAATATTTTACTTTTGAAATCAAAATCTTCAAAAGACAAGGACCAGCCCATAAAAGACCACCATGGTATTCAAGAAATTCAGACACATCCATTATGAATAATTCACTTTTGAATTAAAAACACTCAAACACCCATTCCATGAAAATCTTCTTTGTTTCTTCTACGATGACTTTCATATTTCTCTATGGGAGTCCGGGCATGTGCAAATATATAAATATGCAAATAATATCCTCTTTTATTTTATTTTTTTATAAGAACAAAACACTATTTTCTGACCCTGACAAGTGCTGAGACACTAATCAAGTGACATGATATAGGAGAACCTGTCAAGAGTAGTCACATGACTTAACTCAAGGATGTGAGAGACATGTGTTAATGAGGAGTGATGATAACAATGATTTGAGATACATCATTTTAGTATACATAAATCTTTCTCTTGAATAATTAAGAGGAAGATTTATATAATGTTGAGGGCCTAAGTTGATCTTCACTATTAATCATTAGGTCCTTACGATCATCTTGCCCCTCTTCTCATCGAAGCTCAGAAGAAATAGTCTCTTAATATGGAATATTAAGCTCATTCCATTTTTGAATGGTCAAAACCTAGTCCAAATCAACATTGACTCTCAACAAAAGAAGAAAGATCATCGGTACTGTCTTTCATTTTGCCTTCATTTTCTGAATCATTTTTTCTATAAACCATCGACTTAAGAATAGGGAAGAAGAAGAGATAGAAACACACCAGGATATCAGAAAATATTCTATGAAAATGTGCAAAGATAATGTAAAATAATATTGATATTTATAGATCACACTGTCTACAGGTTGTTATTATTTGTTGGGATATTATTTGAATCCTTACTAACTTTAAATTTTGATTTCTATTTAATGTTTCATTTCAATAGACAAAACTAAATGTCAAGTCAATCCAAGACACCCTTATTTTGGCCTCTTCATTGACAATGGTCTAGGAGGGAAGCTGATGTAACACGATGAGAACTGGGATCGGACGGCTCGTGTTACAACACATGCAAGATGGTAAATGTGTAAGACGTGTGAATGGAAATGCAATTCATCGTGAAAATTCCAATGAGAAATAAACAGTGACTTGCTGAAGAGTGAGACAATTGATTAACGCTTCAAGAATGGGCAGTTACGACCAAACTCCCAGTGTCTCGTCATCAACCTCCACTGATAAGGGAACACGATGTGTCCAGAAGCGTTATCAACCTCCATTGATAAGGACCTTAGTGCTATTACAAAGAAAATCCTAATTCCTTAACAAGATGGCTAGCACTATTATTTTGTATCTCTTGGCAGAGGAGCAAATAGAGTGAGAGCACTGAAAGAACAAATGATACTGCAATTAAGAAAGGGGAAGAATGGCGAAACCTGAGGTCCGGGCTCAAATGTCCAAGGCAGGTCAAGATCGTGATGAAATCCACGTCCAATTGAAGAGAGCAAGACTCTGATGAAGTGAATCGTAAAGGCTCGAAGCGATTGGGGACAACAGCACAACGGTGGGGGGCGGGGTAGAATTGTTCCGCCCAGGACTGTAGTTGATGATGACAGACAGCTATGGTGCAAGAAGGCAACCTGGTAACCGGTTGGAGGGCGTGGGGGTCAAGTTACCAAGCGAATCAATAGGGCAGCAGTACGGAGTGGTCGATGATCAGCTCTTGTAGAAGATTGCTACGAGTGCAACGGTGAAATTGTCCGCACTGTAGGGCACTAGCAAACGTCACGACATGTCTGCCGTCACAGTTAGAGGATGACTCCAAGAATGGGAATCTTGGTATTACTAAGATTGTAGGAGAACCCAAAATTCCCCAGCATTGATGATGCAAGACAAAACGGTTGTAAGCAAAGAACTGAGGGGTTTCTTAAAGGCAAGAGGGCATCCAAGAAACCCTACCTTGGAGGAAACTCTAAGGATCATGACAACAAACTCGGGGATGGCGACAACAACTTTGTCGTTCGTCCGGAAGAGAGGGACTCGGCTCGGTGAGTCTAACGATGCGCAGTGTGCTGCTTCCCACAATTTACTCTATAAAACTATAAACATAACTTCCAAAGGAAGAGGCGGCAGCCCGAGAGAATGAGACTTTCAAATTTCCGATTGAACTCCAAGGGCTTCCTTGGGCATGCTTGGGTAGGGAGGATGCCCAATTGAGCCGAATGAGGGGAAACTATCTCGTGATGAGAGATTTTGGTGGCGACAACATCAATGTATCATCTTTGGATGCACCGCCACCATCAATCGAGATGCCCCGCATCCTGACTCGTCACCAACATCAACTGAAGAACCCTCGTGATAACGACCAAGTCAGCACACCAGCACCAGACGCATCGGCATCAGACGAGTCTCCACATACACACGACTTGTCCCGTGTCATGACACGTCATCAAAGCCAGATCCAGAACTGCCCCTTAACGTGACATGATAACACGTCGTCCACTTTATTTTATTTCTCGTATTTTCTCTTTCCTCCAAGGCCTATATGTAGGCCAAAGTTGTAAGAAACACATAGTGAATTTTATTTTGAATTGAAGTCTTCTTCTTCAAAAAGAAACTTTGCCCTAGTGGTCCCCTCCCGAGACGCCGCCGCTACCGCCTCTTGTAGTCGCTGCCACCACCGTCGAGGAAGGACCACTCCTGTTGCCCACCCGTTGACTGACCACCACCCTCGCCCTGCGCCCCAGTTACCTGCGCCGGCCCGCGCGTCTGGCTGCCTGCGCCCGCCATGTGCCCGCCGCATGCCCGGCCACCCGTGCCCGCCGCGCACCCGGCTGCCCACGCCCCTCGGCCGCCCGTGCCTTCTGCACCCCGTCCGCGTGTGCCTGTAGAGTCCTCGGTCGCCAGCGGGCGCCCGCCGTGCACTCGGACACCCTCGCAGCCACTGGTCGCTGCATATCGTTTAAGTGTCGGGGCGCTGCCCCGCACCCCATAAGGGGGCGACTCCCCCCTTGACCCCCCCCCAACTGACCGCGCAGTTGGATCCGCGACACCCTGTCGAAGCGCATGTCAATCATTCTGCGAGCGACGCGTCGAGAATTTTCTGCAGCCTCTTCACGCACTATCAAGTGCCGAGGTACTTCTACACTCTTTGGTACTGTGTTCTTCGTCCAGTATTCTTCGAGTGTTCATCCACTGTCATCGGATTAGATTTGGATTTTGAATCTTCAAGCGAATAGATTGAATAGGCCTTTGAATCTTCTAGCGATCGCTCGTTCGAAGTCATTGATTTTGATGCTTTGCATCACCACGGTGGTTGTAAGATAGTACTCCCACCCTCAATGAGGAAAGGGGCTGCACCATCAGTATTTTCACCGGATTTAATTTTCGAACTCGACCCTGTGATTTGTGGTCTGTTTTATCCCATCACCCCTAGTTGTTCTAGAATCAAGTTCCTGTCATCACCTAGCTTCGTCACATCTAGTCATCCTGCATCAGATTTTCCCCTTGAACCCACATCAAAGCAAATAACAAAAGCAACAATGGATGAGGCCCAAACACAAAGGCCCATCCAACAATTCAAAAAAAACCAAATTACATGGAAATAAAAACAAATGCTCACGACCTGTCGCTAGGCCGTGTTCTTGAAGCCGTGGTCACACCGTCGGCTCAAGCTGCACGGCGAGGTTGTTGGCGTCCCATGGCCTGACTGGTGTGATGGTCCCCCATCACAAGCTGATGGTTTTTCTAGAAGAACTTTCTAAGGAAGATGAGGATGTACCTTCCTACAGTCAAACTCACCCAATCAGATAGGATCCCATCATTTCTCTTTATACTCCTATGTTAAGAGAAATGTTCCATTGTAACTATTTGCAGGGCTCTAGTTACAAATTTTTAGAGACCACTACTTTAGACTCTTTTGATTATATAGTTCATTTTAATTTTGCAGTGCTCTTTCCAATACAGTCACATTCAAGTTTATATTTTGAATGTGGATTGACCCACCTCTAATGAACTTTTGAAACATTTTTTTTATTGTTGCACTCATAAAAGAAACTTTTTTACATAGCATCTTCATAAACTCAGTATTAGATTAAAATTAGGTTGTTGCGGATTTGATTTAATCAAATAAAATCTATGTAAACCTTTACTCATGAATAATTTCACTGGTTAGCGATGAGAAAGCGTCATTTCCATGGGGAATGGATCTTGGAAAAATAACTCTCTATTCACTGAATTCGAGAGGACGAGAAGTGATACATACGATATAAGAGGTAGTGATAGGGTTTAATGCTTAAATTATGGTTTAATATAAGATGGAAGGGTTTGAAGGTAAGCTGTGATAGAGATGGCAGGATGAGACGTGGTGATCAAGGTGTTGGAAGTAGGAGTTGAATGATGAGTGAGATGGAGGAAGATAGAGGTTTATGTTTTCTTAGATAAAGGGGATCACATGACTGGATCATCACAGAGTAAATGATACATGACATGTTAATGGTAGAAGATGATAGATGGTAATGGATGATGGTCTATCAAGATGGTGATGGTAGATGATAATATTCGATAATCATGATTCAATATTACCTAAATAAATAAGTGTGTCGAAGAATGATCAATGTAAAGCAAGAGATTAATCTTAGAATCCTTTGTTATGCCAGGAGCAAGGCATCTTCCTGATGTAGATAAGCCTACCCACTTCTCTATTGATCATCTCCAAGCACTCAAGACACTAAGAACACTCTTTTGATAGACCTTGAAATTTTCACTTTCTCTCTAAGAGGATGTAAGCTTAAAAATGGCTTTTTACAAATATCGGGGAGTCAATTTATTGATCCAAAAATATGGATGGAAAGTGGATAGAAAGACATATCTACCCTCAAAATTTCAGTTCCATCATTGATTAGGATCGCCAGATATCAAGCCCTGAAGTTGGATAATTCCTAGCCATTGATTTAATTTAAAGATTTCTCTGTCCTTGTCATCATCAGCGCCATCCTGACATTTTTTAGGAATTTGTCTGATCATGGCATTAAATGCAAGCATTGGCTTAGATTACCCTGTGTCAGCCTCGATCAACGGCTCTTATCGTGCCATGTGTTGCACCATGAAAACGACAAAAAAATGATTTAACAGTATAATATTAGTATATATATTGATAAAGCCCAACACGAAAAAAATGATTTGAGGTTGTGACAAGTCAATGAGTGCCACACCAGCAATTAAGATATTTTTATTATGAATTAATATATTTTTATTGGGCCACACACCCCTGCAATTAAGATATTTTTATTATGAATTAATATATTTTTATTGGGCCACACACCCCTGCAATTAAGACATTAACAAAGAGACCTACTAGCATTAAATATCATTATAGCATCATTGATCGTGAAGCCATAATAGTTTGCTTTTGATGATTGGTTGTCACTAATCATTAACTGTGATAACTGCTTGGTCACTATTTGATGAATCAAATCGCAAAACCTGGCACGGAAAAAATAGAAAAAACAAAAATTTCTTAAAATCCATATAAAAACTAAATATAAATCTATATGTGTTAACTTGGAATTTGCATATTTTTGAATATAATGTCAAAAAATTCAAGAAAAATCATATTGTGCCTCAAAAATTATTTTCCTTCAGAATGTGTTGTTAGAAAAATCCCTAAAAATACTTTAAAATTCACAAATTCATAACATCATTTTAAAAATAAATTAATCATTTTAGGCTTGATAACACTCATATATAAGAAATTTAATGTGAATATACATATATATAAATCGTATCATATTAACATATTAATATTGTGTGTTATCATCTCTCCTCCATCAGTTTTAATCTTGATATAGAATTAAAATAAAGTTTCTGGTTTCAATAGAGATAAAAAATAAATAGTAAAGTTCTTCATAATATGTGAGATCAAGAAAGATAAATCCTTTTAATCTTTAAACTATTCATATTAATTTTTTTCAAAATTTTCAAATTGGTGATTTGACATCCTGAAACAAATTTTGTGCATTCCATTTAAGTTGTCATTGTACATACCAATGTCTTATTTATTGTCATTGTATCATGAACAATGAAGTTTTCCAGATTTATTTACAATGTCTTAGTATTTTTATGAGTATTTAAGTTAGTGTTGTTGGATTCAGGTGGTTGTCATTAATTATATGAAAACAAATCACACGAAAAAATTAAATTTGATCAGCTAAAAATAATTGGGAAAATCGATGAAAGAATCGCCTTTGTGCATTCAAACCCATAATCAATTGATTCCTTGATTGAGTATCGTTGAACTGTTAAATATATGGCCTCTAGACACTTGATGATGCCGAACGTCGTCAAGACGTCGTCCGGTCGACACCGAGGGTAGCGGCTCGGTATCGAATCAGGGTCTCGATCGGACAACGACGATCAGCGTTGTCCGATAATGCTGATGGACAGGTATAAATGATGACGGAAATGTGTGAAAAGTCCTACTGTAGTACGTGCGAGTGCCGAAATGTGGATTTGCCGTCCCAGAGATTGACGGGATCACTTCTGGTGAGGTCAAACGGACCTCCCAAACCTCACCTGAGAGGGTCGAGGGCGAGTACGAAGCCGAACGGGAATATCCCGCTAATATGCTCACACACGTCGGGAGGACCCGACTCGTATCGGGCAGGTAAGACTCTCGTATAGATTGTCGTCGTCGTTTTCTCAACCTGACTCACTCTCACCTACGTCTAACCCGAGCGCGGAGGAGGCAAATCGAAAGTATATTGAAGTAGGTAAGAGACGTAGAGGGCAGCAGAGGGAGTACCTTTTTCTGTCGCAACCGGCGACTGCTAACTGGAGACCATATGAGAATAATAACGGAGATTAGCACTGGAGCGTCGGCTAGTGCAGGATCGGAGGTGAACTGGGGGAGAGATGACGGGCCGGAGATGAGGCGGAGGCGGGCGACGGGTGCGGAGAGGCACGCACACGCGCACAGCGGGCGGGCGCGGCGCGGGCACGCGCGTGCTTGGCGACGCCGGTTGCGGGCGCGGGTGCACGTCGGCGGGGCGGCCGGGCGTAGTAGTGCCCGTCCGTGTCGGATCGCCGGGCGCGAGGCCTGCGCAGGGCGCCGGGCAGGGACTGTCGACGCGGAGCACGGGCGCTGGTGCGGCACGCGGGCAAGAGCCTTGCAGTCGCGAGCAGGTGATTCGCGCGCTCGGGGGCAGGCAAACCAGGATGCGCGGGCGGGTCGGCGGCGGCGGTTGTGGTCAGAGCTGGAGCTGGTGGGCGGTAGCGTCGGCCGAGGAAGCGCAGTGGTGATGAAATGGCAGAAGGGGGCGTGTGTAGGGCGAGGTGAGGCGGCGGAAAACGGTGGTGGCGATGCGGGAAGGCAGCATGCGGCGGCGGGAAACGTCAACGGCGGCACGCGAGGTGGCGGGTGGCGGCGTCTGGCGGGGCGGCGGCAGCGTCAGCAACCTTACTTCTCTCTTCCTCCCTTCTCCTTCTTCCTTTTCTTCTTCTTCCTTCCTCTTCTTTTTTTCTTCTTCCTCCTTTCTTCTTCTTCCTCTCTTCACGAACGTGACTCTTTGACTTCCAACGTAATGCCTTTTCCAAAGAAATTCAAGAGTGTCAAAAGAGGGCGCCCACCCCTTCCTCTTATAGGGAATAGGTGGATGGGCCCCTTGAAACAAAACAAACAAACAAAATAAAAAGGGAAATTGCTAAAGGGCTAGGGCCCATTAGCGGGAGGGGAAGGTATCCTCATACAGGAACTTCCCCTAGCTACACGCGTGTACGAAGAAAACTAAGAAAGCGGGAAATGCGAGCAGGCACGGGTCGAAGATGGCGCGTCGTCACGTCGAATATTTGAACCCGGGGTTGCACGTCGTTGCTGTGGCTCGTCGTGTCGGCTGGACATGTGTCGGTGGCGGGCTTGATGATGACGCTGGTTCCTCGAGCGACGGTCCTGCGGTATCGGACGGTGCCGCGCCATCACTTGACCCAGTTATTGGCAAGTTAATTCTTCTATTCCTGTACTGCATAATGTCATAATTGATTTGAGAAAGATCTTCTCAACATTTCCAGATACTAGGAAGGGAGGGCACCCTATGGAGGAATTGGAGAAGAAGTATGGGCAAGCAAGGAAGTTCTCCAAGGGTCATTTTATTTATTTATTCGTACAAACAAATGTACATTAATTCATCCTCTAGATCCATGGACCAATATTGTTACTTACTACAATAGCTTTTCCTGACTAAAATAATTAATTAACTATCTCTAGTATGTATCATAATTAATCATGAATCAATTCGACCCAGTTAATAAGTCGAGCTACGGTCCATGGTATGCTAAGGCACACCATGTGCTCTACTAGCTGATAACTACAAATAATGTGCTCTTTCAGTTGTAATTTCATGTATTTAATGCCCTTATTTTCACTTAAATAAACATATATGCATGTTAATAAACATAATAGGGGTTTTTACATTTATTGAATGAAGCACTTTTTCCCCCATTTTTATGATATTTTCACAAAATTTACTGTTAAACGACAAAGAAAATAATTTTATAAGTCATAATATATAGTCGATGATTTATTTAAATATTTTTCATTTCATATATTTTTATAATGATACTCTGATATTTTTAAATTTATATAATTTTATGTTAATTTTCTATAAATTTAATTATTTCTAAGAGTAAAATTAAATAGTACTAAAAAATTAAAAAGGTATCAAAGTTTGATTTTTTTTCTTGGATTTCAACCAATGATTGGTGTCATTCAATCATTGGTATGTCATTCTGTGCTTGGTTTTATTGATAACTTTTACATAATAATAATTTCATTGAATAGAACAAAGCATGCATTTATTTAAAATAATTGATCTGGCATTTTCTAAGGAGCAAAAACACGTGGTATAATATGATTTGATGACAATAAAAAAGGTGTAGTAAATGTGGGATTCTCTAATTGATCGCGAGATTTAAAGTGATAAAGCATGCAAATTATTATATTTCTTTGACAAAATTGCGGCACGGCTCAGCGAATCATTGATGGGTACTTTCAGGTGTGAATTTCGATGAAATATTTTTGGGGAATCTGATTATTTGTCATGATGGTGATCTTTAATACAGAGAGAGAAAATTATTGAAGGAATGACATTCCAATCAAGGCTTCTGAGAGATAATATCACTCGCCCCATCCTGACAACAAGGTTAGTGTGGTATTCATTTTT
The DNA here is from genome assembly GCF_029677425.1 of Wolffia australiana. Classification (NCBI taxonomy): domain Eukaryota; kingdom Viridiplantae; phylum Streptophyta; class Magnoliopsida; order Alismatales; family Araceae; genus Wolffia; species Wolffia australiana. Next base: position 13,237,140 of record NC_135842.1, read on the forward strand.
TTAGACTCATGCTTTCTCTTTTCTCCAATCTTATGATCCCACAAACCACCAGTGAGTCTACCGCTCATTAGCATGTATCTGTCTCCATCTCTGTCATCGCTAGAGACAATGATCATGTACCACTTGTCCTCGCCATCTCTTGTCAGCATGTATTAGCACCATCTCTGTCACAATCAATGGTGGTATTTCACCCATGTGATTCACTCCATTTGCGCACTCACCGTCAACCATCACCTGGCACAACTGAAATGCTAACTTTGGTATTTGATTATAATTAATAGACATTATAGGGAGTAAGTTATCTGATGTCTTGTGTGAATTAATCACGGCAGTAGGAGAGACAACCCAGTACATGGACGCCATGGTGAATGGATGGGAAGAAGATTCTTAGAGGGCACTGATTTCAGTTTATTTTTTATGTATGACACCTCTTAAATAGGGTTTGGCTTTGGTGGCCTAAAAATTTTTAGGTGAAAATCTGATAATGAAACTCAGGAGTAGGACAACTCCAAAATTATGATGATAGAATAGCTCGAATCTGTGAAAACAACAGGGTAGTCCTTGTCAAACCCAATAAGAGTGTCATAGAATAGTGGCACAGAAATATATATTTACAGGGCATACCTACTACATAATAATTTAGATAATTACTAAATAGATATTTCCCTCTAATGGGTTTTAATAGATATTTGAAAACGTTAATTCATTTTTTAAAATTATATTTTATATGAAAAACATATTTCAGGAAATGTTATTTCTATGGAATAAATTGTATAATTATTTTTTATGATATTACATAATTATTTATTGAAATTATTAAAACAAATAATTTATTCTTCTTATAATATTTATTATTAGATAGGAATAAATATTCACATGACATCATCGATTTCTTAGTTTACTCTTTTTCTTAAAGAGCCGAATGGGCATTCATCACTCTATACATTATGTAAAGTGTAATGAAATGTTCATTATGAAATCTAAATATTAAAACTGAGAATTAAAATGTAAATTTTAGAATTTGATGTGACATTCAAAGAGACATATTTATAGAATTTATAGTGAGACAAACATTTTTCACCATTTTTCCTCGCCTAAAATTATCTAGGAATTGTAAAGGATATCCTGTGGTTGAAAATAGTAAACTACAGCATATTATGTTTTGAATTTAGATCATTCCATTCAGGATAAGAAATATGTCTAAATCTAAATATAAATTATGGCTAGACATTCTAAGTAAATGACCTGGCCTCAGCTCCGGTGGAGAGTTTGGAAATTTGAGGACAGTTTTGTATGAGATTAATTTCAAGATCATAGATAAGGAGATTGATTATAAAAGAATTCAAAATATTAAAAAAACAAGACAGTAAGTGTTATTGTTTATTGCAAGATACATAATAACAAATATATTTAAGAAGAAGCGGGAGAAGAATAAAAAATCTCTTTTAGTTTAGACTCATCTTCATGGGTCAGCATAAGAGACTTTGAAACAATCCTCTCTTAGATTAGTCATCAATACAACATCCACTTTTTTTTTTCACCAAAGATTGAAAATATTATGAAGCAGCGAGGTACGAAGAACATGCTGATAATACGATTACAGATGAGTGATGTTTTGAGGAAAATAATGTTTTGAATCTGGTTATGAAAAATTAGATAATTATTGATAGTTATTATTTCAAAGGTCCCACTCATATGATTTCTTCACCCTACACTTTTCTCATCATAAATTTCATCTTCTCCCATACTGTACCATATTTCATCTTGGAATCTGGGAGGAGACATACGTTTGATGTGTGTTTGGGAGGCTTGAAAACCTTACTTGCAGAGGATATAACCTCTAGCTGTACATGATTTATTTTATTCATGTATCATGTTAAATCGTCGCTGAGGCATTTTTTAGGTGCAAATGAAAAATGCATTAGTGATATTTTCGAGCTGAATACTAATATGTCATTTTTGACTTTATGGATGCGAAAGTTAGTCTCAGCCGGCAGAGGGGAATATTTTGGAATTTTGGCGGCTCATAATGTTGCTTTAAAATCATATCCATTTCCTCTGGTATGAAGAAAGTAATAAGAATCTAAATATTTATGAAAAATCAATAAACTCTTATTATCTTAGAATCAGTATTTTGTTAGTGTAATCGTCAATATCTAAAACACTGTATTTAATTACATAACCTAGGAAAATCGGTGAAACATTGAAGGAGGAGGTATAATGTGTCGATATTGTGTAAGAGGAATAAGTGGAATTAAAAGGAAAATCATGCATGGAATCTGATTCCAATACCCTTCATTCAGATGTTCATAAACTTCTAACGAGACATGAGAAGTAGTCGGAGTAATTAAGTCAAGGACACGTACAGTAAGATTGAATTGATTGAGAAGCATGCGCCGATATCTAATTTTTTTACCAGTCGGATAATGTTTTAAAGATTGGCAAATAATTTCTTTTTAATATAATTCCATGTGCTTCAATATGGATAATGAACCAGCTTGTAAAGGCATAGACTCTAAGTTTCAATACCGCAAAATAAATACCAATTGATAATGCAAAACCTCAAGTCAGCAGGATGTGACAAAAGTGGACATGAGAAGGGAACAATGCCAAGAGAGATTTGTTATTAGAAGGAACAATACCCTACAGAGAACATTGGATAAGTCATGAATATAATACAAATAACAATATTTGTGATATAATTCGATGCATTTTGGTACAAATAATGAACCAACTTGTAAAAGCGTCATGTCGTAGACTCATAGTAGAATAAAATAAAAATCAATAAATTAGGCAGGAGATGGGAAGAACCCTAATTTTGTCACATCCTGCTGACTTGAGGTTTTGCATCATCCAATTCATATTTATTTTATTTTATTGCCACCTGGAGTCTATGACATCCCGGACGATTGTGCATCACATTCATGATTCATATCAGTTTCTTATCTTCATCTTTCATAGATTAAATAACAATAGAAATACCCACAAAGTCTTTGTCTGAGTTTTTTATTTTATTCCCACGCGATTAATCTTCTCCTACAATTTATGGCGAGGCTTAAATCTCAACAGCCTCGACGGCGTAAGATGTGTCAAAAACTATTAAATAACTTAGAAATCAGTCAAGATATAGTTATAATAATGAAAAAAAAAAACAATCATGGGTAGCAGATCCGTCTTCCCCGGCAGATCCCACCAAGAAGGAAGCTATGGCGGAACATCATCCTCTTGTCGGTGGCGGCAGAAGCCGCCACGTCGCCGCAAGAATTAAAAGTGTTCATGGTAAGTTTCAGTCTGTATGATAAGGTGTTCTTGGTAGCTTGCTCTCTGGAGCGGAGATGAGCTCGTCGCAGAGCTTGGTTTTTGCCATTAATGGCGAAAGATTCGAGCTTTCTAGCGTAGACCCGTCCACAACCTTGTTGGAGTTCTTGCGCACTCGGACGACCTTCAAAGGGGCCAAGCTCGGCTGCGGTGAAGGTCGAGTTCTTCATCATCTTGCTTGGGTTTCTTCACACAAACTTTTCCTCATCGTGTTCATATCATCATCATCATCATCATCATCATCATCAATTTCGTTATGGGTCCTCTCCCTCCATCCTCCTAGTTTGGTCCGTCTTCAGTTTCTTTTGTCCGCTTCATCATCACGATCATTATCACCAAACTCGTATGAGTCTATTCTCCCTTAATTTTCTTTTTCTTCATCGTCAATTATCGTCGTCGATCTCAGTGCTTTTCTTCTACCTTTATCTTTGTTTTCGTCATCATCTTCATCGCCGCCAATCTCCAGTGTGTGCCAGAATCATTTTCGTCCATAATCATATTCATCATTATGAGCACCAATCTCCAGTGGGTTCCGAAATCATTTTCGTCCATAATCAAATTCATCATCTTCATCATCCATTATCATATTCATCATCATCCATAATCATAACAATCATCATCATCCGTAATCATGTCCAGAATTATTTTCATCCATGATCATATCCATCATCATCATCCATAATCATATCAATCATCATCATCCGTAATCATGTCCAAAATTATTTTCATCCATGATCATATTCATCATCATCATCCATAATCATATCAATCATCATCATCCGTAATCATGTCCAGAATTATTTTCATCCATGATCATATCCATCATCATCATCCATAATCATATCAATCATCATCATCCGTAATCATGTCCAAAATTATTTTCATCCATGATCATATTCATCATCATCATCCATAATCATATCAATCATCATCATCCGTAATCATGTCCAAAATTATTTTCATCCATGATCATATTCATCATCATCATCCATAATCATATCAATCATCATCATCCGTAATCATGTCCAGAATTATTTTCATCCATGATCATATCCATCATCATCATCCATAATCATATCAATCATCATCATCCGTAATCATGTCCAAAATTATTTTCATCCATGATCATATTCATCATCATCATCCATAGTCATATCAATCATCATCATCCGTAATCATGTCCAAAATTATTTTCATCCATGATCATATCCATCATCATCATCCATAATCATATCAATCATCATCATCCGTAATCATGTCCAAAATTATTTTCATCCATGATCATATTCATCATCATCATCCATAATCATATCAATCATCATCATCCGTAATCATGTCCAGAATTATTTTCATCCATGATCATATCCATCATCATCATCCATAATCATATCAATCATCATCATCCGTAATCATGTCCAAAATTATTTTCATCCATGATCATATTCATCATCATCATCCATAGTCATATCAATCATCATCATCCGTAATCATGTCCAAAATTATTTTCATCCATGATCATATCCATCATCATCATCCATAATCATATCAATCATCATCATCATCATCCATAGTCATGTCCAGAATTATTTTCATCCATGATCATATTCATCATCATCTTCCATAATCATATTAATCATCATCATCATCATCATCCGTAATCATGTCCAGAATTATTTTCATCCATGATCATATTCAACATCATCTTCCATAATCATATTAATCATCATCATCATCATCATCCGTAATCATGTCCAGAATTATTTTCATCCGTGATCATATTCATCATCATCATCCATAATCATATCGATCATCATCATCGTCATGTCCAGAATTATTTTCATCCATGATCATATTCATCATCGTTAACACTAATCTCCAATGGGTTCCACAATCATTTTTCATCCATAATCATATTCATATTCATCATCGTCCACATTCATCTTCATATTCATCATCCATAATTTTAGTAACATTCATCTTCATCATCACCCATCTCTTTTGGGTTTCTCCTCCCTCCCTTTCCATCATCATCATCATTATCATCATCACCATCATCATCATCATCACCATCATCATCATCATCATCATTATCATCATCATCAGCATCATCATCATCATCATCATCATCAGCAGCAGCAGCATCATCATCATCATCATCATCGTCGTCGTCGTCATCTTCATGGCCAATCTCCAGGGAGGTTCTTCACCCTTTTCATCATCTTCATCATCATGATCAGGATCATGAGTTTCGGGTTTCATTCTGGATGTCGCAATGTTCAGGGGGTTGCGGTGCCTGCGTGGTGCTCCTATCAAAATATGACCCCGTCTCGGGCGAGGTGGAAGACAAATCCGTGAGCTCCTGTCTCACCCTCCTCTGCGCCATCCACCTCTGCTCCATCACCACCTCCGAGGGCCTCGCCATCACCACAGGCGATCGATTCCATGCCGTCCATCGTCGCCTCGCCGGCTTCCACGCCTCCCAGTGTGGATTCTGCTCCCCTGGCGTCTGCGTCTCCATCTTTGCCGCCCTCGCCGCCGCTGACAGATCCTCGCCGCCGCCGCCAGAGGGACATTCAAACCTGCCTGCTGCTGCTGCTGCCGAGGCCATCTCCGGCAACCTCTGCCGTTGCACTGGCTATCGGCCCATCGTCGATGCATGCCGCAGCTTCGCCGTTGACTTTGACCTTGAAGACCTTGGGGTCAACGCTTTCTGGCGCCGCGGCGCTGCAGCAGCTGATCTTCTCCCCCGTTATGCCGCCGCTGCCGTCTGCACTTTCCCTGACTTCCTCAAAACAGAAGCCGCTGCTTCAGCCTCTGTCGCTGCATCACTCCAGATCCAACAGTCCTGGTATGCCCCCAGATCTCTGAAGGAGCTGCGGCGGATTCTCCTTGCGGCATCGTCGGAGGCTCGCATCAAGCTTGTTTCTGGCAACACCTCCGCAGGAGTCCACCGTGATCTGAACAGATATGATTCCTACGTTGATCTCGGGGGAATATCTGAGCTGACTGGGATCAAGCATGGCGATGGCAACGAGTTTTTGGAAATTGGTGGAGCAGTCAGCATCTCTTCTGCCATCGAGGCCCTGGAAGAAGATGGTGACGCCGTCTTTGGCAAGCTGGCAGCACACATGAAGAAGGTGGCGTCGCCGTTTGTGCGGAACACGGCAAGCATCGGTGGGAACCTTGTCCTGGCCCAAAGAGGAAACTTCCCGTCGGACATGGCCACAATTCTCCTCGCTGCTGGTGCCAGCATTGCTCTTGCCGTTGATGCAGGGACCATTGACCTCTCTCTTGAGAACTTTTTCAAGCTTCCTCCTGTTGACCGAAGAGAAATCCTGGTCAATGTTAGGATCCCCCGCGGAGTGAACAATGGTGGGGCGGTGTCATTCTTTGAGACGTTTAGGGCGGCACCAAGGCCTCTGGGGAACGCTATTGCCTATGTAAATGCTGCCTTTTCAGTCCTGGTCAACAATGGACATGTGGAAAGCTCACGACTGGTCTTCGGGGCATATGGGACCCGCCACGCTACGCGAGCAAAGAATGTGGAGGAGTTTATCGCTGGGAAGAAGATCAATGCTAGGGTCATCCTCGAGGCTATTCAAATATTGAGGCAGGAGATCATCCCCGATCAAGGGACGAAGCATGCCGACTACAGAGTCAGTGCCGCTGTGGGATTCCTCTTCAAGTTTCTGAGCCACCTTGAAGAAGAACATGTCAAAAATCAATGGGATATAATTCCATCTCAAATTTCCAGCACAAAGTTCCACAACAACCAAGATCTCATCCAAGACAGGAGTCTTACCTCAAGGCAGGATATTGAAGAGGGTGTTGACTTTCAGCCCGTGGGCCAGGCCCTGAAGAAAGTTGGCGCTGAGCTCCAAGCCTCTGGTCAGTATCCTCTTTTTGGTTCACATGGATGTTGTCTTTCTCATTGAGTTTGAATGGTCTCAGGTGAGGCTGTGTACGTGGACGATATCCCATCTCCGCCGGGGTGCTTGTACAGCGCGTTTGTGTATGGCGACCGGCCTTCAGCAATCAACGAGGTCAAACTTGGTGAAATGGATAAGGTTGTGGCGTACATCACCGCAGCTGACATTCCTGCGGGTGGCAAAAATGTTGGCGCTGCCGGGTTTACTGGCGACAGCCCCCTCTTCGGCGTTGGTGCTGCAGACTGTGCTGGTCAACCTCTTGGCATCGTGGTAAGACTCTTTCAAAATCCAATGAATTATGATGTTCAGGTCAGATAAGGTCAATGAGGTTGTATTTTAAAGGTGGCAGAGACTCAGAAAGTGGCCAATTTCTGCGCTCAGAAGGCTGAGATTGTATATGGCGGGGCCCTCGTGCCACCACCGATAATGTCAGTGGAGGAGGCTGAGGAGAGGTCAAGCTTCTTCGAGCTGCCACCTTTTATGAAGCCACCTACAGAGATCGGAGACTTTAAGGAGGGGGTCAACGCTGCAGAGGAAAAGATCCTCTCTGCAGAGGTCAATCCAATCAGATGCAATGTGTTTTTTGCTCTCTCCGTTTTCTATGAAGCATCAACTTTTTTCAGTGGTTTAGGTTGTGTTAGGGTCGCAGTACTATTTTTACATGGAGACGCAGACGGCGCTGGCAGTTCCAGATGAAGATGGCTGCATCGTGGTGTATGGGTCCCTGCAGGTCCCAGAAGACACACAGCATATTATCGCCAAGTGTCTTGGGGTGCCGAGTCACAACGTCCGCGTTATCACCCGACGTGTAGGTGGTGGGTTTGGTGGCAAGGCCTTCCGCGGCATGCCGGTCAGCACCTTCATTCTCTCCCACCATTCTTCTCTTCCTCCCTTTCACACACCCTCAAAATTACCCTCTTTTTGTGTCTGCAGGTGGCAGTGGCATGCGCGTTGGCAGCGCACAAACTGCGTCGGCCAGTGCGAATGTACCTGGACAGAAAGACGGACATGGTCATGGCCGGAGGCCGCCACCCAATGAAGGTGACATACTCGGTCTGGTTCAAGCACACTGGGAAGATTACAGCACTGGAGACCAAAATCCTGATCGATGCAGGGAGCACACGTGACATCAGCCCAGCTCTACCCATCAACATTGCTGGCACACTTAAAAAGTACGATTGGGGGGCCACCTGGATGGAATTCAAGGTCTGTCGGACAAATTTACCCTCCAGGTCGGCTATGCGTGCTCCGGGAGAGGTGCAGGGAAGCTTCATTGCCGAGGCCATCGTGGAACACGTGGCAGTAGTGCTCAAGGTTGACCCGGAGGCTGTCAGGGCTATCAACATGCACACGTACAACAGTTTCCAGCAGTTTTACACGGCCGCTGCAGGCACGCCGCTGGGGTTCACGCTCCCAATGGTTGTTGACAGGGTGGCAGAGGTGGCTGAGTGGCAGCGCCGCCGGGAGGAGGTCAACGTGTTTAACCAAAGCAGCAGGTGGGTCAAACGTGGGATCTCGCACATACCTGTGGTGATGCCAGTGACTGTGCGGTCTACCCCTGCACGTGTGGCGATCCTCGGGGACGGCTCCATCGTGGTTGAGGTCGGTGGCGTGGAGCTGGGCCAAGGGCTGTGGACAAAGGCAGCGCAAATGACAGCGTTCTCCCTCGGTCAGCTATTTGACGGCAGGATTGACCTTCTAGAGAGGGTAAGGGTCATGCAAGCGGACACCCTCAGCTTGGTCCAGGGGGGGTATACAGCTGGCAGCACCACATCAGAATCTAGCTGTGCTGCTGTCCAGCTGGCATGCGCGGAGCTCGTGTCCCGCTTGCTCCCCCTCAAGAACAGCCTCCTCCAGCTCAGCGATTCTCTCTCCTGGGAATCTTTGATCCAGCAGGTCAGCCCTAGTCAATTTCTCCTAAAGTCAATGGTGTCTAATTTTTGTATTTTTCTTTCTAGGCGAAGTTCAAGTCGGTGAATCTCTCATCAGGGATGCTGTTCAAGCCGGAGCCAGACGCAGTCATGTACGTGAATTATGGCGCAGCCATCAGCGAGGTGAGCGATGTCAGCTTGGGGGTTTCCAAGATTCACAGAGGGATGACGTCAGCTTGTGCAGGTGGAGGTGGATCTGCTGACAGGGATGACGACAATTTTGCGATCTGATCTGGTATATGATGGGGGGAAGAGCTTGAACCCTGCCGTTGACCTGGGGCAGGTTTGACTTGGAACCTTATTACTGATGTGGATGAGAGAGGACAGATGAAGAAGAGGAGTCATTGGGTTTCTCTCTCTTGTTGCAGATCGAAGGAGCATTCGTGCAAGGGATTGGATTCTTCATGTGTGAGGAATATCTCACTAATAAGGATGGGTTAGTGACGTCAGATGGAACGTGGACTTACAAGATCCCGACCGTCGACAACATTCCTCGCGAGTTCAACGTAGAACTGCTCAGTTCTGGGCCTCACCAGCAGCGTGTCCTCTCATCCAAAGGTCCCCCCTCTCTCTCTAGCCATCTTTATCTCTCCATTATCTCCTTCTCACTTTTCATGTTTTATCTCCAACCATCCAACATTTCATGTCTTCAAGAACTTTTGTTTCCCCCTCTTTCTTATCCTGCTGTTAATTATTGATATCTTTCTCTCACTAAAGAACTCTCTGTTTTCTCTCTCTGTCCCTCTTTCCTTTGCGTCACTCCTCTATCTATGCAGCCTGTTGAACTTTTTCTCTGTCAAGGAAACTCCAGATCTCCTGACCGTTCCTTTCCACTTTTCAGCCTTCTATTGCTTTTTTTTGGAAATATTTCAGCCTTCTATTGCTGATTCATAATCTCTTTCTCTATCTCACTAAAAATCCCTCCTGCCTCTTCCTTCCAACTTTTTTCTCCCTACCATCCCTCCTCTTTATTACTTTATTTTTTCCCGTCCACCTCTCTCGATTTTTCATACCCGCTCATGACATAAAACCATTTCTGGTCTTTCTCTAACTAAAAACTCTACTTTCACCTCTTCCTCTCCACTACTCTCCTCCCCATCTTTCAGCTTTCTTTCACCACAATCTCCCCTCTATCTAAACCGGTATGCAAGTCTATCTTTCTCACTGAAAACCTCCCCTCTCGCTACCTGTCTGACCAGTCATTCATCCTCCCTTTCCTACATCCTCTGATATTTTACTCTCTCTAAAAAACTCAATTCTCACTCTATATCTAACTCTATCTTTATCTATATCCTCAATTCCATATCTATATATATCTATATCTACATCTCAATCTATATCTCTATATGTATCTCCATCTCTATTTGTTTATACCTATATCTTCATCTTGATCTTTATCTCAATTTGTATCTATATCTATATCCATATCTATATCTATATCTATATCATTATCTATACTTATATTTATATATATATATATGTCTACATCTATGTCTATGTCCATATCCATATCCATATCCATATCCATATCTCTCTCTGTCTTTATCTCTATCTCTATCTTCATCTCGATCTTTATTTATATTGGTTCTATTTCTATCTCCATCGCCATCTTCATCTCCATTTCAATCTCTGACTCCATCTCCATGTCCATCTCCATTTCAATCTCCGAGTCCTTTCCCATTTCAATCTCCCAGTCTATCACTGTCTCTATCTCCATATCTATGATATTTCTTCAAAAAAAATATACATGGTCTGCTTCACTCTCCATCTATATCTCCATTTGTGTCAACTCTGTCTCGGTCTTTATTTATCTCTGATGGATGGATTGTTACAGCATCGGGGGAGCCGCCACTGCTGTTGTCACTGTCAGTGCATTGTGCAACGAGGGCGGCGATAAGGGCAGCACGGGAGGACCTCTCCTTGTCCCCTGTTTTCCAGCTCGACGTGCCGGCTACCATGCCTGTCGTCAAGAAACTCTGTGGCTTCGACAACATTGAAACTCACCTCCGTGCTGCCATTTCTCAATCTCCTTAACGGCTACATTTTCAAAAATTTTGCTGACCCTTTATCTCTCTACATGAGAAACAAGGTGGATTGAAAAGCTAGCGCGGTTTAAACTATAAAGATCTTTACCTTCTTCTGCTTTAAGTTGTTTCTCTCTCTAGAGTGGGGGAACGGTGACAGCAATGGCTACTTTTTTCTAGATTTCCTCCTGATCATATCTCTCTCTAGAAGAGAAGTGACTTGAGTTCAAAAAAAATTTGGGTATGGGAAAGGGGAAAGATCCTTCTTTCTTCTTTCTCAGTTGTTTCTCTCTGGAATGGGGGAGACGAGGAACAGCTATTATTGGGGGTTGGAAAAGAAATTGCTCATCAATGAACATGTGAACGTTCGCGAACGAACAGGAAGATCCTACGGGAAAAATGTTTGCGAACGGTTCGTGAACTGACTAACTGTTTGTGAACATAATTTTGGAATGTATATCGACATGCAGGAGGGGGCGCAGCGGCTGATCCAATGACCTCCTCCAACATGCAGTGGAGAAACGCAATGGATGGCTATGGACGACCTCCTCCTTCAGGTCATGTGTGACAAGTGATCAACTCATGAGGCATAAAGTAAGTTCATGCAAGGAACAAATGTAGAGCTTTCTGACAAATTTTGAAGGCTTTCAGACAAATTTTGGCAAATAGCGGTTTGTTCATAAATGAAATTTGCACCAAACACAAACACAAACAGCGATGCCCCACTGTTCATTTGTCGATGAACATCATGAAGTTGGGCACCTGAGATGAACTTCCAATCTGAGAAGGGAATGGGTGGGATATTTTTTGATATGAAACCCCCATTTATTGATGTAGACAACAGGGAATATTGAATAGAGAGAAGTCTTCATCTTCACCTTGGGAATAGCCTATGGATCACTGCTGCTGCACCAAGACATCCACCCGCACAATGGCTGCATGTGGCCATCTGGTGACTACCAAGTACGTGCTCGCTTGTGAGTGTGTAGCCCCACCTCCACTTGCACGCTGCTTGAATGTAGGGGACGGCACCTCCAGGACATGATGACCCAGACGTGACGGGACGGATGACGAACGGGGATGTGATGAGTATTTCATCACGTCCGCGTCCCATTACACGTCCCAGGTTTTTGAAAAAATCTGTCACATTCCCATCACGCGTCACCGCACATGTCGACCCGTCATCGTCCCGTCTCCGCACGGCGTCACCGTCACAGGTGATGAAAATTCAAAGCTCAGTTCTCTCTCTCTCTCTTAAGGAGATAATTTAAGGTTTTTTTGCACTTCTTTAATGTTTTTACAAATCCGTCACCGACGTCATCCGTGACGTTTGTCCCGTCACGTCACCTGTCCGAAGACCTCCGTCACCATCACATCACCGTCACAGATATTTTGTCACTCTCACCGTCACCATCATGGACGAAGAATTTTATGACCGTCACTATCACGTCATCCGTCATAGTGCCATCGCCGTGATGTGTGAAGTGACGGCTGACGTCTGTCATTGCCCGCCTAAGACCCATCAGCTTAATTCATTGCTATTCCCTTAGCAATGCCCTTGAATTTTCCTTGGATCATCCACTTTCTCTCTCTCCCTCTATCTCAATTCTCTCTCTCTCTCTCTCTTGATTCTCTTCCTCGCATTCTGTCTCTATCTCTCTATCGATATCTCCTCTCTCTCTTTAGTTTACAAACAACTCAAGTCCAATTTACAAACCATTCAAGGTCATGTATCAGCCCAATAAAAGCCCAATATGAACCCAATTTAGGCCTAGTGTCAACCCATTAGAGGATTACTGTCGTCCCAATAAAGAACTTGTCTTAACATCTGCTAATTACAGACCCATTTTGCCCCAATAAAGGCCAGGTAAGTACCTAAAAGGCATAATATTGACTGAATAAATTAATAAATGATTGCCCGAGTCAAGGCCTAGCACAGGCACATTTTTGGCTTAGTTTCCAGGAATGTTTATGGTAATATTTGCTTACAGGTCCAAATTTTCAGCGATCATCATTCTTGGGTGAAAATCCAAGAGATTTGTATTACTACCAAATAAATGACTTTTTCCAGGCATGTTTATTGCTCTATGCCTTCATCGACCATCACTCTTGAGTTAAGATCAATCCTAAGAAAGAGAAATAGAGAGGAGACGTGTCAAATAGATTAATAAAGAAGTAGAAACACGGCGTGAGAACGGGATTGAGAGACAGAGGGAGAGTTTGAGCGAGAACAAGAGAGACAGCGTGAGAGAGATTAAGAAATAGATTAAAGGAGAAATAGAGAAAGAACGACACAGCGTGAGAGAGATTAAGAAATAGATTAAAGGAGAAATAGAGAAAGAACGAGACAGCGTGAGAGAGATTAAGAAATAGATTAAAAGAGAAATAGAGAGAACGAGATAGCGTGAGAGAGATGAAGACATAGATTAAAGGAGAAATAGAGAAAGAACGACAGAGCGTGAGAGAGATTAAGGGAGGAAGAGAGAGAGATAGAGAGAGCGTGAGACAGAATAAAGGAGAAGTAAGAGAGAGAGAGAGATAGAGAGCGTAGAGCTTGAGTGAGAGATTAAAAGAGAAGTAGAGAGAGAGAGAGAAATTCAAAGAGAAATAGAGAGAGAGAGAGCGTGAGAGAGAGATTAAAAGAGGATTAGAGAGAGAGCGAGAGAGCTTGAGTGAGAGATTAAAAGAGAAGTAGAGAGAGAGAGCGTGAGAGCTTGAGTGAGAGATTAAAAGAGAAGTAGAGAGAGATAAATAGAGAAATAGAGAGAGAGAGAGCGTGAGAGGGAGATTAAAAGAGGATTAGAAAGAGCGTGAGAGTAAGATTAAAGGAGAGATAGAGAGAGAGCGCGAGAGGGAGATTAAAAGAGAGATAGAGAGAGAGCGTGAGAGTAAGATTAAAGGAGAGATAGAGAGAGAGCGCGAGAGGGAGATTAAAAGAGAGATAGAGAGAGAGCGTGAGAGTAAGATTAAAGGAGAGATAGAGAGAGAGCGTGAGAGAGAGATTAAAAGAGAAATAGAGAGAGAGCGTGAGAGTGAGATTAAAAGAGAAATAGAGAGAAAGAGCGTTATTAAGAGAGAAATAGAGAGAAAGAGCGTTATTAAGAGAGAAATAGAGAGAAAGAGCGTTATTAAGAGAGAAATAGAGAGAGAGAGAGAACATCATTAAGAGAGAAATAGAGAGAGAGAGCGCGAGATTAAGAGAGAAATAGAGAGCGCGCGAGAGAGAAAAAGAGAGAGAGCGCGAGATTAACAGAGAAATTGAGATAAAGAGAAAGCGTGATTAAGAGAGAAATATAGAGAGAGAGCGTGATTAAGAGAGAAATAGAGAGAGAGCGTGATTAAGAGTGAAATAGAGAGCGTTCGTGGTGAGAGTAAGTAATGGCCGGAGAGGAACAGAGAGAGAGAGAGAGAGGGGGCAGTATTATAGTACAATACAACACGGATTTTTTTAAAAAATCTGACGTTAAAAACTAGCCGTTGTGTTTGTTGGCTTAACCCGTGTTAAGGGAGGTTGGGTTAATCGCTTCTCGACAAACCATCCTAGCCGTCCAGATGTTTCAATTTTGAAACTTGGGGTACGTGTTCCAATCGCGTTGAGCCCGTCGACTGGTCTCAGGCGGAGGCGGGCTACGATCAGGCTAAAACTTCATATAAACAACAATATTCCATTAACAAAATATTATTCTGGGCGGGCCATCGATCATCAGATGAACGCTTCTGCGCTCTTCTACTCCTTCCTACCCTTGATCGGTATCTGGCGATTCTAGTATGGGAGGAATTAGGATCGGCGGTACAGGAAGTATGTTCTTATTTCGGTTTTCTCTCTTTCTCTGCAGCACCGAGAAGTTGCGATTATGATAAATAGCGTAGAATTTTAGTAATTCTGATGATCTCGCAACAATGTTGCTTTTGGGTGGGTATGTTCTTATTTCTTTTTTCCCTCTTTCTCTGCAGCACCGAGAAGTTGCGATTATGATAAATAGCGTAGAATTTTAGTAATTCTGATGATCTCGTCGCAATATTGCTCTTGGGTGGATATGTTCTTATTTCTGTTTTCCCTCTTTCTCAGCAGCACCGAGAAGTTGTGGTTATGATAAATAGCGTAGAATTTTAGTAATTCCGATGATCTCGTCGCAATATTGCTCTTGGGTGGGTATGTTCTTAGTTATGTTTTCCCTCTTTCTCTGCAGCACCGAGAAGTTGCGACAAGGATAAAATACCAAATGTGGAGGCAGCTTTAACTTGTATAGCCAAGCCCATTCTCAAGGTCAAGCTTGATTCTACTCTGGATTGTTTTAATCACAACTATTTTTTAACGGGGCTTTTTTTTCTGGGAGTTTTATGATTTCTTAGTTGTTCCTTACTCGCTTTTTACAGACTTTTGACTCTATCTCATGCAAGAGGTGGAAGGAAAATAGGTGACTACTCGTTGTGATCATATATCCGCGAGGAAAATAGATGAGTTTACCTGGAGAGGAAGAATCACGAGGATGTCCAACTGATTTGAATCAGTGACTACTTTGTCATCTGGAATCCCTGTCAAACTGATACGTTCTCCCTTGGAGAGGTATCAATTAGTCGTCTAGAGAGTAGAAAAATTATTTGAGATTTTTCTTGGACTCTAAAGAGCTTCTGAAAATAACAGAATCTCAAGAAAACACTAGAACAATTGGGAAAATGGATGAGGAAATAGATCGGGAGGGCAAAGGAGAAGCAAAGGGTAGATGAACTGGACGCTGATTAGTACCAAGGTCCGCTGATTCTAACGGGGACCTTAGCTTCACTAGAAAATTCTAGCAAGCCTCTGATATTGTGATCTCATCTTTTTATTTTTGATTGTGTTTCTTTTTGTGACCAGGATGTCAAGGGGAAACAAGCAAAACAAGCACAAGTATTCAAGGAGAAATTATTAATTTCATGAGCTGAAAGAGCAGAAGGAATTGAGGTTTGACATTTACTTGATTTTCATGCACTAGATACAATGCATGTTTCAAATTGGGGATGAGAAGACACCATTACATGGACTCCAAAGTTTTTTGTTTGGTGCATCAATTCAAAGGTGGGTGGGGAAGTAATATGTGTAAACGATTTTCTAAATTTACCTTCATGAATTTAATCAAACCCAACTTGGAGAATTCATTTACTTTACTTCTTAGATGCATGTGTATCGAAGTTAGGCTCTTGTAGCGGATCAAATGCACCTCTTTATGGTATGAGCCATGGGTCTGGACTCACGCGTTAAGCTTCTAAGTGGTTAAGATATCTGGTAGGGTGAGGAACAGACATGAAAATCAAAGGGTTGAAGTACTATTTTCCTAGGGTGAGTGCTGAGTGAACAACCACATCATACCACCTCGTGTTAGCAAAACCTACTTAGTTGTTTTGGATCTCCATTAAATGGAATCTTACTTGGGGTACGGGTGGTCATTTCTTCAAGTCTTGAGCACAGAATCACTTTTCCTTGAGCAACCTAAAGCCAAAATTTGAAAAATATCCTTACCATCTGCATCTCACCACCGATTAACCATACCTACCATCATCATATCTTTTATAGGCACCCATCTTGAACCCATTTCCTTATTACTTAAGATATGCCCAACTCCCAATCCCAAGCCTTTCTTTCTTCCCTCTCTGTTATTGTATTTTCTTTCTTTTCCTCCTCTTTGCTTCTCTTCTTCTTCTTCATTCTTTTTTCTTCAGTTATCACCAGCTATTTTGACTTTGAATTGGGATGAGCTGTTATCACTTTTTAGTTTTCTGAGACATGTCCTTCATGTTAGGGATATCATTTGTATGATGTTTACTCTGTTTAAGTAGGATTGATTGTTTTTATTTTTCATTCTACCCCCTTTTGAGAAAAACAAAAAAAGCAAATGGCCAAAAAAAGAAAGCGAGAAAAAAAATCGAGCAAGCAAAAAGGAAAATAAAACAAGAAAGATGATGAGCAAAAAAGTGAGAAAGAAAAAAAGAAAAGAAAAATATGGGAGTCCTCAATAGCTAGAAAAATCCGAGGAGCAAAAGAAAAAAGTTGTGGGGGCTTGTTGTAAGTTTTTAGTTATGGTTCCAAGGACATCAACATGATTTGTTCATCATCATCTTCCCATGTCTGATGTTGTGCACATGTTTATTGCTTACTTTGAAAATATTTCTGCATCATTGATGATGCACATCATCTTCACCTCATTCTATAACCCTTCTGCACATTCTTCTATCTTGGGAGTAGGCTATCTTAAGTAATATGTGCCCTTTGTTCATCTTTCATTTCTTGTTATATCCACCTATAACCCCTCTCTTGTGCCATTCCATCTTTCTCTTCCCTCTTTACCCATAGATACCCTCTTCTATTATATCCTCACCACCTTATTTTATTGGCACACATTTGATATTTTGTGCTTGAACAAGAGGAGAAGAATGACCGTCCTTTACTTTCAGGGAGGAGGAAGGTTAGTGGGGAACCCCAAGCACTAACTAGCCACCATATGTGAGAGAGTGACCTAGAGATGGAGAAATTTTTTATCACCTCCTGGATTATAGTATCATACCCTGCAAGAAGTAAGCTTCACTCCTCATGACCACCAGCTCTTTCCAAAACCTCAAAGGAGTTGATCATGATATTATAAATCTGTAGTAAGATTAATAATTCTAATTGAAAATTAATTAGTAATATGATATTATACTTGGATATGACAAGGCACGGCCATATGCACTGCTATAATTTTGAGTATTTTATTTATTATGATATAGATTGTTTACTTTGCTAATTAAAGTTTTTAATCCAAAACAGGTTTTGAAAAACTTTTCTACTATTTTCTTAAGTTCTAGTTTATACTATAAATTTTCATTTTAGTCTTAATGCTATTTATCCTAACAATTCACGTTATTAATTTGAACGTGAATTTAATTTATTTTTAATTCATTTAGGATATAATTGGTTTTGTTATGATTTAGGAAAACTGGGTTTGAGTAAAATATTGTAATCGTCGTAATGTCGTTTTCCTATAGAATTCACAGGGGTTGACCAAGGACGTAAAAATATTTTAGTATTAAAAGAGGTCCTTCTCTACGAAATTTTACTCTGGCGTGTTCACTCATACTTTCAATGGTATTTTAATCTTGAAACTGTTTTCGTTAGTTATTCGTGATTATTTATGGACGTTGAGTTGGCTGGGGTGAAATATTGTAATTCTCGTGCTGAATTCTCAGGCTTTGCCGAAGTACCTTAAGTGAGTGACATTGGCAGTAGAAAATGTCGTTGTTTAAGGGATTGGTGTTTTCACTCATGTGACACATTTAGATGGATGGGCTTTCCGGAGATTTCTAGGTCGTTCAAGAAGCAACAAGCCTCTTGAGCAACATTTTTTTTGGGGGTTGACATAGTTGACACAAAAGGAGAAAAATGGGGAAACATGACGTCACCCGTCACCATCATGTCCTCAGTCACAGATCCAACACCATGAGGAATGACGTGACAGATGACGTTTGATGTTCCCCAGGGACCCGCAAGGTTTCCCTTCTTACAGCTTCATCATGCCGCTAATGCTAGTTAGGCTCGCAAGGGCTGAGATTGAAGTTGTATGTTGCAGACTGGGCCATAAGTACTGAACATGTCTGCCCATCAGACAGTCACTCTATCATGATGCTATGGATGGGACGGGTGGGACGATCTCTCACGTAAGTCAGGTCAGCCCTGCCACAAAATAGGCATGGAGAACGGATGACGATTTCATCATCCGTCATTTCTCTTTCGTCACCCATTTTCGTTTTCATCTATTGACGGATGACTGAACGGTCCTATGTTTGTCATTCGTCATTAGTCATCCGTCATTTGTGACGAATGACGAATGATGAAAAATACGGACGAATGACGTAAACGACGGAGAAAAATTAATGTATAATTTTTACCTTAAATTTTTACTTAAACTCATTGAGCCATTGGCTTCTATGAGGAGAGAGAATTCGCTCTCTACGTTTCCTCCATCTCCAATGTTCCTGTTCGGTGAGCGGATCCTGAGAGTTCCTGCTCCACGATTTTCTGTCAACGACAAAATCGAAACATTTAAATACAAGAAGGGTGTCTGCGCCTCTCCGTTGAATCCGTCTCCCAGACTTTTTGGCAGCTTCTTTTCTGTTCTATCTTATTTGATTCGATAAGATGTGGGTTAGATCTGAGTTTCCGCGAGAAGTTACCGCCGCTGATAGCTTCTACAAGGTAATCTGATCATGTGCTTCTCGAGTCCGTCGTCTTCTTCGTTCCGCCGCCGATTGTTGGCATGTTCGTGGCTCTCTTTTTGTTTCATCTTGTTCTTGTTCTCAACCTCTCAACATCTTGTTCTTGGCATGTTCTTGTTCTTGTTCGTGTTCTCAACCTCTTTCCATTTTATCTTGTAAGAAGATAAACAAGAAAAGGCGCCGCCAAAAGCACTTCAGAAAGAACCATACCCTCACAGTAAGACCGGTGATTTTTTCTTAGATAAACAAGAATCAAGGGATTAAATATGCAATAGGATGCCCTATCTGACCTAAAAAACATACCCATAAAATACGGCATTGGGAGAATGTGGCATTCAACACAGGCGAAAGGGAGAGATGCGACGACCGCGGCGAGGGGGAAAGATGTTTCGGGGGGGAGAGAAGGAACAGACGGAGAGAGGGAGAGGGAGCAAGGCGACAGCGCTGATGGGAAAGGGTTACATGAAGAGTGGGGTAACAGGGGGGGAGGGGTGTTTTTCGTGGTAAGCGGGGGGGGGCAGGGTGTTTTTCGTGGGAAGTGGGGGCAGGGTGTTTTTCGTGATAAGGGAAAAAATTTTGTCATTTTCCGTTACATAAGCGTCCGTTCCATTCCGTTCCGTTTACATCGATGGACGAATGATGAGACAGAGTAGTGACGGAAATCCGTAGATGAAGGAATGGAAACGAATGACGAAAACAATAAAATTTTCATGGAAAACAGATTGGGGGGGGGGGGGAAGAAACGCGCTGAAGGGGGGGGCAACAAGGGGGGGGGGGGGGGGTTTCTCGTGATAAGGGGAAAAATTTTGTCATTTTCCGTTACAGAAGCATCGATGGACGAATGACGAGACGGAGTAGTGACGGAAACGCGTAGATGACAGAACGGAAACGAATGACGAAAATGATAAAATTTTTCATGGAAAACAGATATCGGAACGGAATTCCGTTCCAATATGTTCTGGCCATCCATTTCCGTCATCCGTTTCCGTCCTCCATGCCTACCACAAAATGCTTAGGTATATTTATGTGTAGTTGAACAGTAAAATTTTTTGAATAAAATCTAGCCTTCATCCCCCTCTTATACCTCACTCTCTGGATTATCTCAATAGTATAATAGTAACATATTTGAATCAGTAACACTCCCTTCTCAAGCTTCTTTGCTGGTTTTCTAAAATCAGTAACATATTTGAATGTTGATACCTCAATATCCGCCTTAACATATTTTCTCTACAAGGATGTCTACTAGCCGTTATGCATTTTTTCTAGCTCTGGGCAGCCTCATTCTTGGCAGGGCTGCCTCATCCTAATTAACAATGTAGGAGGTAAGGGGGGTATCAACCTTCCCATTCATAGTATATACCACAGGTCGAGACGGGACAAACAACATCCTAGTTTTTAGAGGTTCGTCCCACCCTTCCCATTCATAGTAAGTCCCCTCTCGAGTAATTTCATCCATGTCCCGTCCAATCAGAAACCGTCCTATCAGAGACATTCTCATGTCAGAAACCGTCCTATCTGACGTTGGGGACAGAAAAAAATGTCAGTCTCACTAACATTCTGCTCCCCCTTGGCTTTCCCTCTCAGCTTGGATCCCGACTTGACATGCTTGTTCTGTTCTGTTCGTTTGAAACGAACAAAAACTCATGCAAAAGAATCCCACAGTGCCTTCATCGTTGTTCTGTTCTTTTAAAAAAAAACGAACTAAATTCGCACAAAGCGAACAAAAGAACTGCACACGGGTCTGTGCGATGTTCTGTTCGAATTCGTTTTTGTTCTGTTTCGAAAACCGAACAGAACGAACAATTCGCACGTAACGAACAGGACGACGACGAGAGTTCGTCCCGTCAACCGTCCAAGACTCACGGGACGAAGGGTTCGTCCCGTCCGCGTCCATGCACTGTAAGAGGGGTATTTGGGCCGGCCCACGTTCCCCCAACCCCCCGCCGTCTGGAGCGGTGGGTCTCCGGCTAGGGTTTCGGGGGCGATCAGCGAGCTCGCTCGCCATGGCGCCGGCGAGAGTTGGCAAGAGGCCCCCCCGCGAAGAAGACCACGTCGACGTCGTCTTCTGCATCAGCAGCGACGACGAGGAAGCCAACGTCGATCTCAGCGCCAGAATCGTCGCCATGTCCCGCGACCGCGACGCGCGAAAACCCGACCCGTCTTGCGAAAATCTCATCTTGGTCGACGAATCGCCGGAGAAGACGAAGCGGAGGAAGAAAAAGAAGCAGAAAACCAGTCCCCCCGTCGAGTCGGTGGGCTTTCAGGTCTTTTTTTTTCTCAATTTCCCTTCTTTTTCGTTCATTTTTCGGTGGATTCCAACTTGGGTTTTTTCCAATTTTCGAAGAATGAACTGGTTTTCTTATAAATCTAGAACGAACGACCTGAGAAAATGTTAAGAAACAATCGAATTTGGTTGGAACATGTCGTCGTTGTTTATTGGAATAGAAATATCTGCGAGATTAGTTGAATCTGTTGAACAGATCATTTTTTTTTTTTCAAATTCAGGCTCAGGAAGATCTCTCGGATAACATCGTCTTCCGGAAGCTTCTTGTGAGTTGATATTCGACGATTCTCTGAAGAGTTTATTGGGTTTTATTGCTGCTGAAATTCCGTGTTTTCTTAGCGTGGGCCGAGATATTTTGAGCCTGGAAGCGCGCGGGTGGAGACTTGCTATAATTGCTTCGAGGAGGGTCATACTGCTGCGGATTGCACTTCTGCGAAGAGGCTGAAACCTTGCTTTGTCTGCGGCATGTTCGGGCATAATGCGTATAAATGTCTTCAGGTTAACTCCTTTTATCCTCCCTTTGTTGATTATGTTAGTGAATTCTGGGGATTTTTATCTCTATCTCGATTTCTATCTCTATCAGTTGGGTTCATGGTTGTTTTCTCTGGGGATGAACATAGCAGTGAATTTGTCTCATGTCCATCTTGTCATATTCTCTTTCATGTGGGGTAATAATAGTCTCTCTCTATATTACATAGCAGCATTTGTATCACCAGTTGTGCTGGGTTTCCCTATGTTATTTATTAACTATGGCTCATTCCCTTGAGCATCTCTCTCTCTACCCATCGATCTCTCGTTGAGCCATTACGAACCTAAAATCTTTTGCTATTTTTGGGAATGTTTTGTCTATGGATATATCTATCTCTTGGGTTCATGATTGTTTCGTCAGCAGATGAACATTACAGTAACATGGTCACATGACCATCCTGTAATTCTCCATTTCAGCATTTGTATCTGCAGATGTGCTGGGCTACCCTTTGTTGTTTAATTAGCATGGGTCATGCCCTGTAAAATCTCTCTCTCTCTCTCTATATATATATATATCCATCAGTTTATCATGTCTTTAGCTAAATTAAGCAGCACTGAGTCTGGATCCACTATTATGGCTTTTGTTTTTCCACGTTTCTTTCTTTAGGCCATGAGACAAACCTGAATGTAGGCTCATATCAGGGAAGGGGGGGACGGCTAGACAAGGAGGAGAGGTTTCCCGGGTAGAGGGGAGAAATGGAAATGATCCGAGGGAAGGTCAAACGGATGAGGCAGAGATCGACTGGGGGCGAGTCGCCTGAAAACGCGGGTGAGGTAGAGAACAATCATGAGGGATAGGGATCATCAAGAGAGAGAGGGAACTTAGACAACATAGAGGAGAGAGGAGAGGCAAGTGACTTATTTAAGGAGAGGGCATCCTTATTTAAAGGAAATACATTATTTTCTAGGGACTTGAACCAATATTGGCATGACTGAATCTGGCTCCCTTAATTCTGGTGGCTTTTGTTTTCATGGTGCATCCCTCAAGCACTTATCTCTTAAAATATCTTTTTTTTTGTGCCTCTGTGTGATACGTTCTTCACCAAAGTATACCCAAATTTTTTATTGCATGGCGCATTCCCTGAATCATCTGTCTCATAGGGACAAGACTGCTTCATCTGCAAGAAAAGAGGGCACATGGCCAAGGACTGCCCGAAGAAGCACAAGACAGATAACCTTGACATTCAAATATGCATGAGATGTGGCGATGTTGGACATGATATGTCCTCATGCCGGAAAGAATACCCGCATGAAGACCTTCAGGTAGCTCACCTTCCATCTCCTTCAAGAATTTTATTAATTAACATGATCTGGTAATGATCAACATCATGTTTTGTTCCTGCAGAAGATCCAATGTTATGTATGTAAGGGTTTTGGCCACTTCTGCTGCGCCCTATACGAAGATACATCCCCTGCGAACATATCATGCTATGTCTGCGGAGAATCTGGCCATTCTGGAATGGTTGTCTGCTCCCATGATGCCCACATTCATCTACATCCTGATTATAGTAAGCAATAATCCTTCAAGTGCTCTCCCTTGTCTTCCATAGGGATGTGCTCGGTACTGGGGAGAATCCTCTGTGGACAAGGCTCCCAAGATCTGCTATATCTGCGGCGAGGAAGGCCACCTGGCCCGCGGCTGCACCCAAATATCTGTTACTTCCTCTTCCAAGGTTTTCTTGCTTTATATTCTCTTCCAAGTCTTTTTTTTTTGCCGTTATGGGATCATTCAACTCTCGAGACATCTGTCTCATGTAGAGAGAAGCCACTTTTGATAAGCAGGCCAGAAGATCATCTTCTTCCTCAGTTAAGGTCCCCTTAAAAGCCCTTCTTAAAAAAATATATGGGCTAATTCAGTTGTCTATATACTAATTATAATATAAAAATTTGTCTCACTTAGGTAAAAGCCTCTAAGATGTGCTATCTCTGCCACGAGAAAGGTCACTTGGCTCACAACTGCCCCACAGGAACACCGTCTTCCTCAGCCAAGGTTCTTCTTTTTCTGAAAGATCTACGTTTTATTTACTTATCTGCCTTTTTTGGAATTATATAGTTTTATTTAATCCTTTTTTTTTGCACAGCGTGAAAGACGGCGCGGAGAATATGTCCATTCTACGCCAAATTCAGTGGAAAACGGAAGAAGTGGGGGGCATTTTGGGCATTCCAATAAGAGGAAAGATTTCTCAGGCTCCAAGAACAGAACCCATATTGCAGAAGGTAGCAAAAGCTGGGGCAAGTATGAAAATTCAAGGCCCAGGGGCGGTTGGATAGTGGACGATGATCCCAGAGACTTTGACCGGAGGTCTTGGTCAATGTATCAGAGGTCAACCTACACGCCGAGGATGTGGAATTTCTGATCCGTAGGTGTGGAACTTTATCTCATCCCATTCAATCAAAAGGTAGAAATGTATTTGTGAAAATGGGTTATCTGATTCATCTGTTTATTCATGCATTTATTTTGCCTTAAATGAGCAAGAATGACAACTATCCGACATAAATTTCCTACCAAATAATGCAATTGTCGGTTAGTGTGTTTTTTACACCCCTTTTTAGGAAGCCCTGGTACAACTCATTGGCAGTACTAGCATCTCTTAAAGTTGACGAGTCATCAGAATGGAAAGCTCTTCTAGCCTCATGATCAGCATTATAGTGCAGGGACGCGGACGGGACGATTTTTTCGTCCCGGGACAAAGAATCGTCTCGTCCGAGGGTAAGGACGAATTTCGGGATGAAAATTCATCCCGGGGACCACCGGAGGGGACGGTTTTTGTCCCGTGGGACGAAAAAATTCTGTCCAGGGGTCTCAGGACGATGGACAGACGAACCTGGACGGAAAACTGCTGGATTCACATCCGATGGTTGAGATGTTGCCACGTGCCCTCACTAGGACAATTTATATATATATAATATACATTATAATCTATTATAATATATTAAAAATATAAAATGTGTTTTTTAGAGTAGGATGATTTTTGGGACGAAAATTTATCTCGGGAGGATTGGACAGGACGAAAAATCATCCCAAGATTATTGGACGAGACGGTTTTTTTGTCGGTGGACGGAAAACTGTTCCGTCCTTCGTTCCTGAGCTAACATTGGACATAGGACAGGATGAAATTCGTTCCATCCTTTCCTTCGTCCATGTCCGGGATGATCCAGAACTATAGTCAGCATCGAAGGGCTGTCGAGGGTTCATTCTTCAGGTGGTGTGATTGAATCTCGCCCGTTGGATCAAGTTTATTATAGGATTTGTTTGGGATGTGATCAATGCATAATTTTTTTTGAAAGATGACCTAAAGTCACGCCACAAATTGGTAACCACCCAAAGTACACATGTATTCCCTTAAACCTCTACCCATACATGATCTTCCATTCCCTTATCTATTACTGCTCGAGGAAATCATGACGCCATGAGCCCTCAACATATTAGTGCGCGAGCCCGTCCTCCCCTCCCCATTGGTGTTTTTTTTAAACCTGATTTGGCCCGGTGGATGATCCAATCTATTGGACTGTTCAATGATGCATCTGCTGATCAGACCAAATATACTTATATACTTTTTTCTGATTGGTCCATTAAATAGGGCGTGCATTGTTGCATGTTTTCTGAATGCTTCACTTAGTAACTTGGCAGTTTGACTGAGGGGTCTGATAGTAGTGCAGCAGCTCTTTCTATAAATATTTTTCCTCTTTCTACATACTATACAAAATGCCTGGAAATAACGAAAGAGAGGCAGAAAGGGCCTGCATGTGAGGAGGCATACAGTAAGAGTTGGTTAACTTTTTGAAAATCACAACAGCAGAATGGCATCTTATTTCATAAAACTATACTCGTATAACTTATGAGGGTTAAGAATGCAGAAGACAGAAGCAAAGTAACAAAAAATGTATAAAGGTTTTATTATATAAAATTGTAACATGTGTAAATGTAGTTCCATCTACATAGACATAAGTGCAACGTTTTGTATAGCGTTACTTGGCTTAAAGTTTTAAGATGGCGTAGATGTTTGTTCCCATGAACAGGAAATATTGTACTCTGGAGATGGACAGTATTCGATAAGGAAGGCATGGACTCTGATCTTACTCCATGATAACATGTCTATTTTCCACATTATATTTGCTCTATTACTACCTGTTTTCTCACTCATACTGAATAATGCTCATCAGTAACATGGATTCTGATCATGAGTTTATATAAATGCCACCGTCATTTCATTAGCCAAGTCTACGAAAACAATGCATTTTATCATTTATTTATGCTTGTTTATGACATTCATGCATAACATGTCTTCTTCCCCGACTTAGATTTAGATGTGACTGATTTCATATTTTTGTTAATTTGATTGGAGGATGATTAACTTTTAAATTTAGAAACATCTACGCCAAGATC
The DNA here is from genome assembly GCF_029677425.1 of Wolffia australiana. Taxonomy (NCBI): domain Eukaryota; kingdom Viridiplantae; phylum Streptophyta; class Magnoliopsida; order Alismatales; family Araceae; genus Wolffia; species Wolffia australiana. Next base: position 13,263,770 of record NC_135842.1, read on the forward strand.
AGAAATCAGAAAGAAAAAGATGCCAATTTTTGCAACAGGTCTCCTTAATTTGCAGAAGGGACCATGGTGAAAGACTGGGGGGGCAGCAGACACAGGGACAGCCTTAAATAGGTGCCATCAGACATTATCACAACATGCATGCAATTGGATACTATGAAATGTAAATTACTACAACCAATAATTGGATATAAGGAGAAATTTTTTTAATGACCCATATTGTTTCAAATTACGGCCTGATATCTGATGATCCTTATGCTTTTTTCATGCCCAAAATTTGAGGGATTGATCTTATCTCTTGCTCTCCCTCTCTCTCTCTCTCTTTCTCCATTTCTTATTCGTGTCATAACAGTTATAAATTGAACTCCCACAAATGTAAAACTCATTCAGGCGGTTCAAGATTTCTCAACCTTAAAAAAAATCATATTTGTTCCAGTATGTTTCCGAGTCCATGGAAAGAGTGAAGAATCAAACTAATTGACTTGAAGGGAGAGGATTTTTAATTTGAGTCAAAGGCTCTGCCTTTCCAAAGGAGGCAAGTAAAGCCTTAAATCTAGCATCCATAAGATCTTGTCTGCAATGACTCTGATTAATGTAGCATCTTCTGAATCTTTTAAGAAAAAATGGTTTTTATGTAATGGTTTAAATCTGATTTTCCCATTCTGACACTTATCTTTGCAACTTGTTGGGAAACAAAATGACCTTTTATTGCACATTCCTTTGTATGTTCTGGATGCCATCCTCTCATATGAGTGTAAGAAAACCTCAATACCCTGATTTTGTTTTCAAATCTCTAATTTTGCACTCCTTGTGGATACACCTCTCTCTCACCGCCACAGGAAATGTTGTTTTGAAAGGAAATTTTGGGTGTATAAAGTTTTTGTTTGATTACCTTTAAAATGATCTACCGTTCAATCATTCTATAATTCTAAAGCAATAACAGTTTAACACCTAAGTAAACACTACAGCAATAACAGAATGGAGTAAAGCAATTTGAGATAGTTTCTGGAGGACTTCAATATGTTAGTTATCTAGGATTTTGATGTAAATAAAGCCAGACCCCAAGGAACCAAATATCAAATCAGAGTAATCTTAACTTGAAGATGTTTGAAATTATGACTGCAGGATGATCACAAAGTGGTACTTGGCTGATGTGTCCTTCAATTTAGGGCACTGTACGTTCATTATATGCTTCAAGACCTATAATCTCCGATCATCTTATTAGGACACATATAGAACAAATTAGAGCAGTGAATAAAATGGAAACGATAGGGGCATAATCAAAAGAGAGAAAAATGCCCAGAAAATATATCAACAATGTTAATATGAAAACATAATAATAATGAGGATAAAAGAATTTGATGATTTTTTTTGTGACACCATAATAAAATAATTAAGATGTGATGAAAATACAAAGAGTTGATCACTTCATAATAATTTTTAACATCTATGATGTAGGAATAATGATGGATAATAGTGGACTTCAAAGATGTAGTAATGAAAATTAATATGAAAACATATCAATAATGTAACCATGGCCCGAAAAAAAGTGACATGATGTTAAAGCCAAGGTTAAAAAATCATAACATCTTGATTATTTGGCCGTATAAAAAAATCATAACAAACACATTAACTTCAAAGCAAATAAATTTTGCATGCCACTGAGATAAAATGAATAAAATAAACAGTTTTGATAAATAAAAGTTCAAGGTTTATTGAAAATTTTGTTGTACTGATATTTTTTATTGAAGGTTTAAAACAAAAAAATGATGGGACTGATAATGTCTCTGACCTTTAGGTTCTTTCCTTGTTGGTCGTAATGAGAAAGAACCCTGTACAATTTGGGAATCATAGGTCAGGGAGAAACATTCATCATAGATGAGAAACTCTACCACATCAATGAATCCAAAAAAGTGATGTAAACATTAAAAAATGGGATGATTTCTGCTCATATCACATTTTTCCTGATCATGTGAGGTCCAACACCTTAAAGCCCTCATGGATGCGAAAACAAATAAAAATAAAATGCATCAAGAATTCACCCATTAAAAAGTTCAATTATATGATGACCATATCCATTCCAAAAGAAGAAAAAAAAATTAAGCATGTTTCTGTGAAAAGTTTTGTCAGAATACATTAATCATTCTTAGAAGTTCATCTTAATAAATATCAACATAGTATTTTCATATATTGGTTAACATACTTTTCTATTTTCCATGATTTCGTAGATAACAACATAAATTTATTCTCCAATAGAAAGCACATAAAACTATGGAATATAAGAAATGTAAATAAAACCATATATTCGGATGTATACAGTAGCAGGAGCCCCGACACAGGTGTTTTACAGTACCAAACTTAGGTGGCTGAATTGTATGCCACCTGACCCTAAATCAGTTGACTTATGATTCTCTTCGAAGTTAACTTACTCACAGAGGAAAAAAATATTCATTGTATTCGGACTCAGTTGTCCAACCTATGGGTGATAAAATTCAACAATATTATATTGATCAACGTTGTTGCCTTCTTCAGAATACTGTTGCTGGCTCTACATTGGTAGCTAACAAATGGTATGTTTCCTGGCTCTCCCTACTGATGATATAAGTAGAAGTAGAGAATGTCATTCTATCCAGATAACCCAATGTCCATCTGAGTATCCAACTAAAAGGAATAAGAATATTTAGGATACAGATAACTCAATGGTCATATTTTTTATCTCATGATAATTCATTAAGCCCTTGCACAACATGAAAAGTCATTATACTATCTGAAAATCATACTAATGAACATAAATACTAATGGACATAAATAAATCATGCATGTTTAATATTCATCATTAATGACTATACCGACTTGTCACCATCCTATCAATACTCTCCATATTTTTTTGTTTTTTTTACAACGGATGACAAGTTGGGATGGTGATTAGTTTTTGTCATTGCCATTTAACAGTGGGTATAAATGACTCACCATTGTCCTCTCATCGTTGAGTTTATAACTATTTGGTATTATTGTTTGGGATGTTGACTCGTCATCATACTTGTCTTTTTTTCTGCAGGAGGATGACGATGACATCGTCCTTTTCAGTCAGGTAATATGACTGAAGATGATCATCTTTCTCATCGTCTACAAGCATTGTTTCTCATGAAAAGACAAGTCATCTATGGAAAAAATTCAATATGAATAAAGTAGTGAGTTTCTTTATCTTTTGTATTTTATGTTTTCTTGTTTGAAAAGATCATAGAATTTTCATATGTTCTCATACGTGCTCCAAATTGTGTAAGTGTCTTTTATTTTAGATAGAGAAATTGATCCGCAAGTAAATCAAGAAGGTGTTTCAATACAAATAAACATAAAGTGAGAGTAAAATGTAGACAGAAAAGTGACTTTTTTAGCATGGCTAGTTGAGATTTCTTACGTGTTTGTGTACTTTATCCTTTTTTTTGGAGAGAGATCAATGCCTTAAAAATACTAAGGCCCTCTGAGTCTATGATGTATCCTAAAAAATTATAAATCATAACTCTTAAAAGAAAGGGGTTTCTCGACAGGGAATGGAAATTGGAGTTTAAAGTATGTTTTATCTGGTAAGTAGGGGATTAGAGGAGATATTTTATCTCCTCTAATCGAGGTATTTAAGAATATGATAAGATGAGGGGGATGTGATAAGTATAAATTTGTTTTTTCATACATGCATCAAAATACTATTTTAGAGGATAATTCATGATGAAATCCTGCAAATATGCTTATCTTAGTAAGAAATACCTCATTTTAATCTCTTTATGCATCATTTTATGGATTTTATGCATTTTACGTGTTTATGTTAAGATAATAGCACCATTTGACTTATCTCAAGTTAAATAGTTTATTCCTCACATCTACATGAATAATTTCATGCGAGTGAATAGGAAAGAAATTGCAGTGTAGATGTAACACTAATAACGAGGAGGCCAAACATGCCATCAACTTCGTTGCAAAGCCCAATCAAGCTTTCAAGTGTTTTAAGAATCATTGGTATCTCTTTATGATGATACATGCATCTAGAAAGTCAAAATGCATCTAGGGAATTGAGCCGAGGTCGGGGTTTACTCAGCGAATAGGTTGAGTTCAATATGACTAAGCCCCTATGTTTCTTTATAATTTTAGGTATTTGAGGGTTTAGGCATAAAGAGGATTGAATTCCTGATCTAACGGAGAAAATTTTGAGTTAAAAAAGATTGAAATGAGATCGATATGAGGTTTTGAGTTTAAAGGGGGTTTCTGAATTTTTTTTTCGTATTTTTTATCAAAAAATCCATGAACCGATGGTACATCGCATAATCCAATGGATGATAGATTGCGCACCAAAGTATTAAAGGTACATGGCATCATCAACTAGATATTAGAGTGCTTTGCAAAGAATCAAAGGTACATGGAATTATCCAATGGATAATATCATGCACCCCTTTCAAAATAGATCATTGACATACCTAATAAGGGCATGACATGTGTCTCATTGAGTGGATCATTTGACAAAAAGATGATCAAATGTCCCAAAATGCTCCAACTAGAAATGTTAATAACTTTTGATCCATATCTCTGATGGTGCTGATATTTTAATTTCAGCTTCCCTATGAATTATATTTCATTTGGTATACTTGATCACAATTTTTAGCTTAAATTCTTTTTAAAAAATAAAAAATGACCAAAATGTCCCTCTAACTCTAAGTAACATCTTTAAGAATCTGATTTTTTTCTCTCATCGAGGTATTTTTGCTCCCCTTTTAGCAGGATGCCACCATAAGGAAAAGGGAAGGCTTAAGGCCCATTCCCACCATTTTTTGATGCTTGGGAGTTTTATGGAAGCAAGATTAAAGTGAGGAACACAGTCGTAGTGAGTCTTGCATAACCTAGCCTAGGACGGGAATGTGACAATGAGGTTCGTGTGACAATTCAGACCCTTTTAAGGATTTTAATATCTTCCATTATACATTAGATGTTTTTTCTTCTTATTTTATTTTGATTTAATCATCTCATTACAAAAACATCCAACAATCATTCTCATATCTCTTCTGCCATCGTAACTCTTTGATTCCTCATGTCCATCACCAAACTCACTTAAAAACCCTTAAAACACCGCCTCTTAAACCTAATTATGTAATAATTATATCTCCGTATTCTCTTCCATCCTCTCATATTTCCAATATTTCTCATCTCTCACCTAAAATCACCTTCCTATAATCATACATATTTCTTTATCGTCACATAGAAATCACATATTCTCATTGCCAAGGCTCCCTGCGGATCGACCCTTGCTGACACATTATACTAAGTGAAGAACATAAATGTATTTCATGACACTTGAATCAAGACAGTGATATAGTTAAAACAGCTAAAATTGAAGATTATTTGGATGAAAATTAAATACAGTTAAATGAACTAGCTAGTGCATGTATAGTGAATTGTGTAAGTGGATGTTGTGAATGTCAATGAAGGGGGAAATCTTACTAAACAACATACAAGGATGTTATGGATTGGGCAGATGGCTAGATGCGAATTGATGTGGATGGGTAGGCACGAATGGATGGATGGAAATAGGACGACGAGGTCAAGAAGGAGATGACAAAGTGAGAGCAATAAGACTCACCGTAGATCCTTATATTTGCTATGATCAAGGCAGTTTTTGATATCATGAGAGCTCCTACACTTCTCTTTTACTTGATGACAAAAAATGAGAAAACTTTAACTGATCTTGAAATCAGTTTCTTTCACTTGCCTACTAATGCATTCTGATGCAACCACTTTTATCTCTCCTCAATTCATGCGGTGGATTGGCAGCATGACACAAAATTTCAAAAACTTGGGAAGTCATAAAATCCATTAAATAATGTCATAAAAATATAGTTTATTTATGAATTTTTTTTTAAAAATGTTTTTCAACTTATACTAATGTATATTCACATTTGATGTCAACAAATTTTACACATGAGTATGAGTTAGCAAATTATATCATTTATGAAATTGATGTCAATGAATTATTATAATATATATCTTGATTTACATTTTTTGCTTTATATGTAGAATGTCAACAAATTCCATAAAATACCTAAAATTTAAGAAAAATAAAATATCATTCCAAAAAACAATTTGACCATTTTAAGTTTGATGAGAGACACATATATAATCATTTTAATGTTTATATGCATGGAAAATTCATAATATTATTATAATAATTAGTGTGTTATCAAAACCCCTTTTAACAATTTTAAATTTTATGACAAACACGTATATATTCATTACTTTTCTCATACCATACCATTGTTGTGTCATCTATTTTTTGTCTACCAAGGGAGTAAGCTATCTAAGTATTCTAAGCCTCTCATTTATACTTTTCACACGCTTCATCCATTCTTTTGAGCCATCCATGATTCTCTTCTCTCTTTACATGTAGTTAGATGGGAACCTCAACATACTTGATTCCTTGATACACATTTGATATTTTGTGTTTGTATGATGAAAGAAGAATTAATATATTTTACTCTCAAGAGGGAGGGAAGTTAATGGAGAGATTCCACTTTTGAGTCCGCGATAAGAGGAAATGAGGGAAAGCATCACCTAGATTATAGTATCATACCTGGCGTGAAATCGGATTCACTCTTCATGACCACCAGCTCGTTCCAACATCACAAGGAAGTCTTTCATGTACATTCTAGCATTACATGGGTATAATCTTACATAGAGGTGTGGTTGATATCACGATAATATGCATTTTTAGCAGCTTAATCTGACCATATTTATGTGTTTATTTGCATCAAATTAATTCAATATGCATGGTATCAAGTAGGGTTTGACGGTCCCAGTCTGAACCGGGTTTTTAGCAAAGACCTAAACTTTGGTTTGGTTCCAGTCCGTTCTTGCTCAGTCCCGGGCCGGTCTGGTCAGGTTGACTAGTCAATGTCAAAGTCAAAGTAGAAAATTTATGTTCATAATAATGTTAAATATCCTCTATAAGAAGTGGGTGCCCACAGATGGCCAAATACATGGCGTCTACGATGAGCTCAATAGAAACTTCTCCGTCAAGTTGGATTTGAGATTTGTGAAATTTATGTATTCTTACAGGTTTTTGGGGATTTTCTGACAACAAATTCCAACATAATGTAGCTTTTTAAGTCAGAATATAATTTCTCTGGAATTTTTGGACATTAACTTCATAAATATATGACTTTTAAGTCGAAAGACATTTGTTTATAATTTTGGGCCTTTATTTTGTTTAATGTAAATTATAGAACATATTTTAACTCCTTTACTTTTGCTACGCCACCTGTCACCTTTCGATTCGTCAACGAAGAGCAACCAGGATTAGAGATATTGATTGGCGACAACCAACCATTAAGCTCAGTTAATGGTTGATGTCAATACATCATATACTTAAATTGTTATGGCATCATGATTAGCGATGCCATAATGACATAAGTATAATAGTTTTGCTTTTTACTTTATTCAGTCGCAGGGTGACATGACTCGATTAAGAAAAGGGACTTTTTTTAGGAATCAAAAATATCGTGCGAAGACTCAAGAGAGAGGATTAAAAAAATATCTTATTTTTTCTCGTTGACTAGTAAAAAATAACTATGGCACCCATGCGTCATGCAACACATGGAGGCACGTGTATAGGTGACACACATGTGTCATTTTCTGATAGGTTGTCAAGGAGAACAGGATGACATGGCGCACGCTGATGCGCCGCCACTCATACTAGCTATTAATGAGTTATTTTATTATTCCTTTTGTCTCTATTTTATCGTATTCGCATGGTGACACATGGCGCGATGAGAGCCTTTGATCACAGATGACGATGAAGGATCTCAAAAAATAATTGCATTAAATTCTAAGATAAGATAAAACCCTAACCAAACGATGTGGCGATGCTGGCGAGGATGTGGAGAGAGAAATATTTGTATTAAATTAAGACTAGGAATCGTCTAACTTCCAGGCTTTTATATCTGATGATCTAGAACTCAGATCGAGCTGAAAGTTTAAGTGTAGCTTTATCTTTATGTCCTCTATCCATCCATATGTCTGCATCTATAAATTGAGCCCTTGATATTTGTAAAAAATATTTTTGAGCTCACTTCCTCTTGGTGAGGTATTTTGAAAGAAAGTGAAGTTTTGAAGGTCCATCAAGGATTTTCAGGTGTCTCCAGTGCTGGGAGAGGTTCAATAGAGAAGTGGGGAGGTTGATCTGCACAAGGAAGACACCTTGATCCCCACTAAATATAGGAATGTAAGGTTAGACTCTTACCTTATATTGAGTCTTATTCAACATACTTTGGTAGTCCAACTATCTTCATCATCCATCACCATCACTCATCCACCTCCATCTTCACCCGTTATATTCCCTATCATTCTCATCTATCATTCATTTCATGTTTCCCCTACACCATTAAGATCTCGTAACCTCTCTATGTCTCCGATTTTTATCATCATTCTACCTTATTTTCACTACCTCCCTCAATGCTCCACTACCTTCCACATTACTACCACCATAGCCATCACGATCATGTCTTGTCTTCCCATACTCCTATATTATAAACCCTTATTCATAAACCCTAAGTTGGATACCTTGTATCCTTCACTCTTATCTCGTCTCGCATCCCCATCTCACGCCAACATTCACGTCTCCTTTTATCCTCTCATCCTACTCAGCGATCCACTACTAGTACTATCTCTCGTCCATCTTCTTAAATTCCTCCTACCTCTACCGGAATTCTTCTCCTATTCTTGAATTTACCTGATCGAGAGAGTTTCGTCTCTAATATTTGTTCCCTGTAGAGATGACCTTTCTTATTGATTAAACTCAATTTACGATGACCTGATTTTACCCCTAATTTTGTTTAAACTTGGGTCTAATTTTACGATTAAACCCAAGTTTATCCCTCAATCGTCACTATGACTACCAAGGTGTCTCCTTCATATCTTTGTCTTCCACCACACCTCTCATGACATGATGCTTGACATACCCTACTTTGTAAATACAATTAACAACCAAATTCTTAAATAATCACTGTACAGTTTTTAATTGATTATGTTCATAATAATAAATATAGAGATAGACAGACAGATTAATAAATAGAGAAAGCAGGAGTGAGAGATAGATAGAGAGAGGGAGATAGAGATAGATAGGTGGAGAGAGACTCAAATAGAGGTAGAGAGAGAGAAACAGAAACATATAGATAAAGGATGACATATAGAAAGATATAGAGAGAGACTTAGAGATCGAGGGAGAGACTCAGAGAGACTTAGAAAGAGAAATAGAGAGAGATAGAGAGTGATTTAGAGAGAGATCAAGAGAGACTTAGAGAGAGAAATAGAGAGAGATAAAGAGTGACTTAGAGAGAGATCAAGAGAGACTTAGAGAGAAATAGAGACATATAGATAGAGAGTGACTCAAAGAGATATCGAGAGACTTGGAGAAAGATAGAACGAGACTGAGAGAGAGATAGAGATATATACATAGAGAATGACTCAGAGAGAGATAGAGAGAGACTCAAAGAGAGATAGAGAGAGACAAAGAGGGACAGAGAGATAGAGAGAGAGACAGAGAGAGAAAGATAGGGATAGGGCATTCAAACGAACGAATCCGAACACCGATCTGTCCAGTTCAGATCCGATCCGAACACGATCTGTGTGTCTGTTCGGATCGGATTGTTCGAACAAGATGGCTGTTCGGATCGAATGTTTTGAATAAGATCTGATTCGAACACATTGTTCGAATCGGATGGAATCGAATGTTCGAATCCAGCGGCTCCAGTGGCGCCCAGCAACAGCCAGCGCCGCCCAGTGCTGGCTAGCGCCACCCAGTGCCGGCTAGCGCCACCCACTGCCGGCCAGTGCCGTCCACTGCCGGCCAGCACCGCCCAGCGGCTGCCAGCGCCTCCAGCGCCGGCCAATGCGATGGCTAGTGGCGCCCAACAACCGCCCAACGGCCACCAGTGCTCGCCAACGGCTGCCAGCGCTGGCCATCGTCGCCCAACGGCCGACAAGCGCCGGCTAGCAGCCCCCAGCCCCGCCCAGCTGCTGCCAACATCTGCCAGTGCCGACTAGCGGCCGCCCAACATCGGCCAGCGGCGCCCAACGCGGGCCAACGGCTCCCAGCCCCGGCCAATGGTGCAAAATGCCGGCCAGCGCCGGCCAGCATCGCCTAGCCCCGGCCAGTGGCTGCCAGCCCCGACCATTGGTCCCTAGCCCCGGCCAGTGGCTGCCAGCACCAGCAAGTGGTCCCTAGCCCTGGCCAGCGGCCGTTAGCACTGCCCAGCCCTGGCCATCGCCGTGCAGCGCTACCAGTGCGGCCAGCGGCCCCCAGCCCCGGCCAATGGTGCCAGCGACGACAAGCGGGCGCCACAGAGAAAGTCGCGGGCAGTCGGTTGCTCTAGTGGCAATCAAACACGTTCGAACAAGTTCGAACAAATGGGAATCGAACACAAATGAACCAAATTGTTTGTTCGAAACTTTCGATCGAACACGAACAGAGGATCTGTTCGATCAAAAGATTCGAACAGATTGTTCGAATCAGCATTTGTTCGTTTGAATCTCTCGATCAAGATTCGAATGATCCGATTCAATCCAATCCCCGATGCCTAGATAGAGAGATATATAAATAGAGAGATAGATAGAAATAGAGAGATAATTAGAGAGAGAGAGAGAGAGAGAGAGAGAGAGAGAGAGAGAGAGAGAGAGAGAGAGAGAGAGAGAGAGAGAGAGAGAGAGAGAGAGAGAGAGAGAGAGAGAGAGAGAGAGAGAGAGAGAGAGAGAGAGAGAGAGAGAGAGAGAGAGAGAGAGAGAGAGAGAGAGAGAGAGAGAGAGAGAGAGAGAGAGAGAGAGAGAGAGAGAGAGAGAGAGAGAGAGAAGAGAGAAAGAGAGAGAGAGAGAGAGAGAGAGAGAGAGAGAGAGAGAGAGAGAGAGAGAAAGAGAGAAGAGAGAGAGAGAGAGAGAGAGAGAGAGAGAGAGAGAGAGAGAGAGAGAGAGAGAGAGAGAGGTTCACTAGGTCAGAACTAGCCCTCAGAAACAGGTCTGTCACACAAAAACATACTGCACAAATCTTGCCTTGAAGCGCTTCAAAACATCTCAATCTAACAGAACACCCTTGATTCCGCCTCCGGTGATCTCGACGCCCGCCCAGTGATAATTTCGAACCCTATCTACCCCATTGATCTTAGTTTTTCACCATTTGTTTTGCGGAGATTGTTCTTCAATGTCTTGCTTGCGGTAAAATCGTCGTTCCCAACGTGAAAGACCTCATGTAGATTTTGTTCAAGGGTTTCTGCGTTCTCTGGTTGCTGGGTACTGCCTGAAATTCATCCTAGTTGTCTGGAATTCTTCACCAGCAGAAATATCTCGTCGTTGTGCTAGAGCGATCTCCCGTTGGCGGAGGAGATCGTGAAATCTGGGTTTTTTGTTGTTATTTTTCTCGCTTGTTAATCGTTCTGCCGTTAATTCAACATGTCGGACGAGGTCTTGATGCAACTTTCCTCGAATTCGAACCCTTCCGACTCCAATTTACCTATTAAGATAGCGAAACTCGAAGCCCGCATGGTTGGGAAGGCAACTTCGTCGAATCCTGCTCAGTCTTCAGCCTCCATTTGGCAATCTGGCTCGTCTGTGAAATTCGGGCAACCAGAGGAGTTGTCAGATCCTTCGACCTCCAGTGAATCTGATAACGACGTAAGCATTTTACCTTCATCCTCATCGAAGATTTTTCAGATGGCTGTTAATGTATCATCTTAATCTGCACGAATTCTTCAGCCAAACTACACTTTCTGTGTAGTTTGGCTGTTTTTATCTTGATCTGTTTTCTCTGATGGTATTGGGTATCGATTTTGAATTCTTTAATGAGAGACTTCTTTCATTAAAACAGGCAGGTGAAGAATTCTTAATTCTAGCTAATACCCAAAAAAGACGAAGGACCGATGATGAAGTATCTGCAGCATCTCAACTGTCTGAGGTACACAATTGATTGGTTCATCTTTCTCTTGAGCATTTTATTTAGCATACGTTTTTCTTTAATTACTAAAAGTTATATTGCTGGGGTTTCGTTTGCTTTTTAAAGTTTCTAACATGAGATATTATTTTGCAGCGCATCATGAATTTCCGTTTTCTGAATTTATTTATTCTTTCTGATTGCTCTTATCAGGAAGCAGTAGATGTTAGGGCAAAGATCGCGACTGATGGTTCAAATAAAGGCAAACAAGGGCGAGGAAGGGGTCGTGCCAGTAATGGAAGAGGTCGTGGATCAAAGAGCAATGAGTCCTTGCGCCTTTCTAATAGTTCTACGCCGTCCATAGCCAATGGACACTTGGATAGCGCATCTCTTAAGGTCCTAGCAGAATTTAAATAAACTCCAGTTGAATTTATCATTTTTCAGTCTTACTCATTGGGGTGCCAGTACTGCAGATCACACAGTTTTTGTAAAGTAAGAATTGATTAGCATACTTTCAGGAAAAAAAAACCATTTGAAGTTGTTGGAGCTCAAATCTTATAGTCCTCGCACTGTTTAAATATATCCCAGTTTAATATTTATTTTTCATTTTAATTATCTTCTGGTTATGCCTAACGGATCCATTGCGGTGTTAGTATTGCCCATCACACATTAATTTTTTGTAAAGTAAGAATTGATTATTAGACTTTTTTGGAGAAAAAAACAACTTGATGTCGTAGAAATTACTGGTAATCTCGTTGTCAAATACTTGTCATTAGCCGGTCAGTAGAATCCTAAATCTTAAACCTCCTTTTCGAGAAAGCACTTCCATATTCTTCTTTTTGTCCCATTCAGACCATCAGAATCGCCCACGACCTGTTCCATATTCTTCTTTATACTCCAATCTATGCGGACAGCTCTCCTCCTGTCTGCTCCTCCTTTTCTTGGCTTGTGTTTTTGACAAATCTGAAGAAGAACTACTCTATTCAGGGTCGGACTGGTATAAGAAACTACTATATGAGATGTGGGTCACTCATAAAGGCGGCCCACTTACATCATTAGAAGAAAATGTAAAGTAGGAAGGATTGTAGGCTACTTATAGAATGCAGCTCACTTACAACATAATACACATAACTCATAATTGAGGACTGACTAACACAGGTTTTTCCCCCCTTACCCTGTATCATTGGATTTGGTGTTTCTTCAGTCTTTATCATATTTGACCTTTAATTTATTATATTCAAAGTTGTTGTTCCAAGATTTCCATGAGTTCTTTGTTCCATATTCATTCTTCCCACAACCAACTAGCTCAAATTAATGTCCAATGATAATTTTGTTCTAAATTTTTTATGGAATCAAGATTAATAATGTGTAATTAACAGTTGACATGCTTTTTAATGATAGGAGAATCGAACCAAAGACGTCTTCGGGAGTGAAGAGAAGGCTTCTTTGCAGGTATTCTGTCTCATTTGGCTCCAGTATGTGGAAGAAAAATGTTTTTGTGTACTACTTAAGTTATTCGCTTACATGTTCTCCTTCATTTTTCATATTTCGACCAATATCTCTTTTGTTAATCCAATAGTTGACACTCGGAATAATTCAATACCACTGTTGGCTTATCTTCTCTAGGGAAAAGTTTTTTCAATGTCCTAATGCAATTGTTAAAGTATTATTTCAGAAACTTTCCCAATATCAATTTTTTTGTCAATACCACTGTTATTGTCCGTAGTAGATGGAATAAATATTTTCTTCCTAAATACATTTTTTCCTTGTACATAATTAGGAAGAAATATCAACATTACGTGCCAAGATTTCTTCATTGGAGGAGGAATTGGCCAAATCTCGTCAAGAGTCACTTAAACATCAACAGTTGTACTATCAGTTAGACAAGGTGATCAGCGGTAATATTATTATTTTCATTTCGCTCTTGAATGATCCCTCTTGTTGCAAAAATTCACTTCACAGGAACTGAAGGACCTTAGAGAACACGACCGGCTGACAAAAATAAAGGCATGCTTTTCTTGAGCTCCACATTGTTCTGTCTGAAATTTATTGCATTCACTGTGGCTTACACACCAGTGCATAGATATTTATTCTCTGCAGAGTGAGGTTTTTCAATTGTCAGGTTCTCATCTGATAATAACCTGCCTCTTTAGATCTCTGGTTATAAAATCATAAAATTTTCACTATACGAAGTTTAACTCATCATTTATTTCGGATTTCCCTGATTTTCAGATTTCTGTTTTCGATAACCCAATTCACGTATGATCTACAATGCTTCAATTTGGGAATATGTAGTGAATCTCTCTATTACCGAAAGAAATCAGTTATGTGATGGTTTGTTAGTGTTTCCCCTGGGATGAGCTCTTATTTGGCACATATGTACCGAGGAATTTAAAGAAATTGATCCTGGTCCAGCCAAGGTTTAACCCGTGGCTCTGCTGGGATTTAACCGTGGTCCAGCCTGCCCAGTCGTAGTCCAGTCCTCAGATGCAGGACGGGATATGGGTCATGGAGGACGTGCCAATTATTGAAAGATATCTAGGATTTTTATTGGGCGGCACGGGCCGCTTCAAGCGCTTCCCTTCCATGTCCCATCCAAAGATCTGCCAGTGATAGTGGGATAGGTTGTGATGGAGCTTGCCACTTTCCGTCCATGCATCTGTCTCCTGGGAGGTATCGAACTACCAGTTGTAGCTCTGATACTCAGTATCAAGAATTGGAATCAATATCACTGTATTCTCCACCGCAGTGGATAGTCAACAATGTTTATAACGAAGATAATAGATCTTGGAGTTGATCCAGACGACTCCTCTTATCCAGGAGCTCCTTCTTGATCAGGCGGTCCTCCTTTCCCAAGATGGACTCCTCCTCTCCAAGCCAGGGCAGCCGCGCCACGCCCGCAGCTCCACTTTCCTCCCTCTGAGGAAATGAATTCAAGACCCAGAAAACAATGCCCATACGTGGGAGACCCTTCCCTTATTTATAAGACTCTGCGGGGAGTTCCCGCCCAATTCACTTCATCTGGTCAAACGACCGTTGACCAGATCTGGTCCTCCTTCTACGATAAGTCTTGGAAAAGCGTCTATCAAGCTCAATGCTGAGGCCTCCCGTCAGTGCCCAGGCATTTCAGGCCAATCCAACCAGCTTGAGGACAAGCTGGCGCGGATGAGGAATATTCATATATGCCTTCAAAGGGAGAGAAAGGGTCTAAGTGTTTCTTGGATTGTAAGGGTACAAAAACCCTGGAATACTGTGATTTTGGGGCTATCGATCATTTTCCCTCTCTTTTTACATCTATCTACTCTCGTTCTTTGCCAATTTTCAAATTATGACATTGTTTTCTGTTGGCTGATTGTATTTTTCTGAATAACTACTTCAAATAATATAATGACTCTCATTATTTTATTAAGTGCATTTAATTAGTATTTTTCTGGATACGACAAAATAACTCCATTCAATCTAACTTTTTTTTTTGGAAGAAAAAATTCATTCAATCTAATGAGTACCTCCTTTCAAAATTGAAAAATACTCTGGTTCTTAAAAAGGATCAAACCAACCATTGCCATTGCTAACGTCATTGTATTGTTGGTATGGTGCCCTGTCATCTTTTATAGTCGATATTACCCAAAGCACTCATGCTGTTGAATTTCTTCTTTCTGTATATTTGTACAGCGCATAAAAGTGCTGTCTGATCTATTGATAGCCGTTTCAAAAGCCGAGAGGCAGGAAGCTAGGATCAAGACACAACAAGAATCCACTCGTCTTGGCAACGTAGGTGTTGTCAGGTAACTGTCTATCCACAAGTTATGTGGCTTCTTGTTTTTATGTACCATTCTATTCTTCAGTCCCAAATTGAGAAAATCATGCTCACTGAAACTGTATTATCAAAAGAAATGAGTTCAAAATCTCATTACTTCTCTTATCTGGCTGTAAACCTTTGAATTTCCCTTCATAATTTTTTTGGAAGCTTGTATTAGCATTGGCGATGTCAACGTCATTGACCTTCGCTAACTTTGATAATTTTTTGGTTGTTGACAATGACGTTGATGTTGATGGGGTTCCCTGGACTGTTGAAGTTGATGTCAAGGTCACGTCAATGTCATGCCAATTTTAACTTTGACTAGATGACCCAATAGACAGATGCAGGCACCAACCACGGTTGTCACATTGATGATGACATTGACATTAGCTATTTTTTTGTGTTTGACGATGACAGACACCCCTGGATTGTTGATGTTAATTTGATGATCATTGATGATGATGACATCATTGACAAATCATCAACCAGTGGTCTATGTCACCGTCAATGTTCCATAGCAATGTCCTTGGGACTTACCATACCGTAGTTTTCATCATTGTGGTTTCCAGTTTCTAGCCTAGTATTTTTTTCATTGTATCTTATTCTATATCCTGTAATTGCAGAGCGGGTACTGTTGTATCTGAGACGTGGGAAGATGGCCAGGCGATTAAAGATATCAGTGCACATCTTGTATGTTGTTTACCATTTCTAACATTTTCCAACTTTCCCGTTTCAGTGCTTTTTCCTAGTTCCCTTTTTCTGGTCTGTTCTTCAATTTATTAAGTTGATTTAGTGAGTGGGTAAGCATTTTTTTTGAAAATTAAACATTTTAAAAATGATGAGTTATTGGGTCGTTATGAAACTATATACTAAAATAACGATGATAATTATGCTTAAAATTTTACTATCTTTTTTATGTCGCCCAACAATTTTGATTGAACGATTACATTCTTGAGTTATCAAAAGTATAATTCTCATAAAGAAGAAAATATATATATATTTTTTTGCCTATGCAGCGGTCTCTTTTGGAGTCTAAGGAGTCCATCGAGAGATATAGGAAAACCTTGCGGAAGCGTCAGTCTGGTAATTTCACTCAGTATCAATTGAAACACGAGTTTATCCCCGAATTCGTTACAAACTTCATTATGATAAGACCAAACGAAAGTTCAGTCTAATCTAGAAATGACCACAGATTTTGTCAATTTTCTCTTTTAAGTGGCCAGTTTTCTGGGCACTTTTGCATTTTATTTCTATGAAGAAACAGAAAATATATCCATAAGTAAACAGCCATCTAACCTGAAGCCTTGGTCGATTGGAACAGATAAAGGTGATGGAGCTGAAGAGTCTGTGTTGTCGGAGGAGGATTTTCTCATACAGGATGAAATATGCAAATCACGTTTGGCAAGCATCAAACGGGTAAATTTTCATTGTTCTTTTGCTGATTACTTAATTTAAGTGATCTATCTCATAAGTATGAACTTTCGACATTGGTTTTTTGTTTTTAAAAGATCCTTTATTATTTTTAGGAAGAAGATCTCACCATGAGAGAGAAAGATCGTTACGAGGTAGAGAAAGGAAGATTAATTCGAGAAATGAAGCGGATACGTGATGAAGATGGATCTAGATTCAATAGTTTCCCAATCCTCCACAATCGCTATGCTCTCATGAATCTTCTCGGAAAAGGAGGGTTTAGCGAGGTTTACAAGGTGAAGAACTGTTATTTTCCTGTCACCATGAAATTTAGCTAATTTTAACAAAAGTGGATTTATATCTATACTGTCCACCTCGCTTTCTAGTTGTGTCTTTTGGCCGTGCTGAGCGTACACTTTTTGGCATTAATTTTTAACGAAAAAAGCTATTTTCGTTTCTCCCATGAGTCTCCATGGAAAAGAAGGGTTTCGTAAGGTGAAGATCTGTCATGTTTTTGTCTCTTATTTAATTTTTCTTAATTTAATCAAATTAGATTTGTATCCAAATTACCGATTCGAGTATTTGGCAACATAATTTTTGCCAGTGATCTGAAGCGGTAGCTGTTGTTTTCATTTATCTTATGAATTTCCTGAGAAGTTAGGGTTTTGGAAATGATTTGAATTGGAAACATTTGTTTTCAATTCATTCATGAATCTTTGGGAAAAGTAGATTTTTACTAGCTTTATAATTGGAAAGATGTAATTTTCGTGTCTCCTATGCAATTTTTAGCAATCCATGGGATAAGCCATAGATAATAGCCAAGCAATTAGTTTTAACAGAATTGGATCTACGTCCATATGATTGACTCGTGTCCTTGCTTTGCCTCTCTTGACAATGGTGAGAATTGGGGTTTGGTAACCTTGTTGACAGTTAAGGCTCGTGGACCAATGACAGACATCGAAATGGGATAGAAGAAAAGTGGGTGGTGCGGAAATTCATTTAGTCATCTGTCGAAGTCTGCAGTTTTGTTGCATTTCTGTTCATTGTGTTCGACAGAATGGATGGTGGGACTTGATGATGGCTGTAGAAGTGAAGTTAATGACTGGCGCTTGATGAGGAAATCAGACGATGGAGCAGGATGGAACTGAAAGCGTGAAGGGGTTTTGTTCTGTTTTTTCCTTCCAAGATTAGGACAGATGACTAATGATGTATTATGTTTCACTCTGTTCTGTTTATTTTTGGTCCTTAATCATTAGGTGGCGTTGATGATGATGTTGGCAGTTTTCAGGGTGGTTGACTGGGTGGGTTCCTGAACCGTTGAAGACAACATCCCTGTTACAGTCAATATCGCATCAGTGTCAATGCCAACGGGATGACCCAAGACAGTCAGGCAGGCGTCAGCCATTTTCGTCGCGTTGACAATGACATTGTCTTTTTTTTGGTGGAAATGGGGAACCGGTAGAGTGGGGATGAAACTGAACATGCCGACGGAGAAACAGTACCTTTGGCAAGGTCCAAGCTCCCAGCACTTATGCCAGAGTCTGGGTCAGGTCATATTGACACTGCAACTCAGGAGTGTGAAAGGCTTGATTGTATAGAGATTTGTGCTTATGGTCTGGAGGCTGGATGGCCTATTGCACTGAGAAAAGGAAAAACAAACTGTACTCGGAATAGCCGTATCCCACCACCTGACATGGATACGAAGTTTGGATTTCAGGCATTGGCTGTGTGACACCTCTGAAGACTGTTGATGAGGTGCCATGAGATCCAAGTGGAAGCAGGCGATTGTAGAAAGGGAGGCTCTTGTCAAAAGCGATATTTGGGACATTGTTTAAAAGCCAAGTGATAAGCAGATATTTGGATGCAGATGGGTGTACATTTTACCAAATATAATGCTGATGATTCAGTTGAGCAATATAAGGCTCAATTACTGTTTCTTTAAAAAAAACTCAATTAGTGGCAACCATATGGCTAAGGTTTTGGTGAGATGTTGGCAATGGGTGGTAAAGTTGAACATTGTGTGAATATTGTTGGCAGTGCCTGCTAATCTTTGTCGGCATTAAAAACAACTTTTTGTATGGGGACCCCGGCGAGGAGATCTATTTACAAATTTGTTGCTAATCTTCATTGGGATGAGTGAAACAATATGACTAGGGGCCTTTTTATCAGCACAGCCAAGGGCATTACTGGCCCTCTCAAAATTATCTGCGATCCTAGAAAATAGGTGCGCCCTATTTTCTAGGAACTGCAATATAGCAGTTGCAAGGGCTGGGTCAACTCCTCAATCCTGTAATATTGGGCTGGGAGATTTGACATATTCCAACAAAATTCCACTGAGGCATTATCTGCAAGCTTCTAAATGTCATGTATGCAAGATAAAGAAGATGCTCTATGGATTGAAACAGTCTCCATGTGTTTAATTTGAGAGGCATTGTCAAGCCATGAAGGATATGGGGTAAAGACAGTAATGGAGACCATATGCTGTTTGTTAAAAGAAGTGTCAAGTGGTGAAGTGGCAGTGCTACTGGTATATGTTGATGACATTATCATCTCAAGTAATGATATAGTTAAATTAGAATGCTAAGTGCAAAATCGCTCAGTCTTTGATATTAAGGCGCTTGGCGTGTTGTGATACTTACTTGGAATTGAAGTTGCCTGTTCTTCTGAAGTCATCTTCATTTCACAGCGAAAGTGTATATTAGACATTTTGAAGGATATGGGTATGCTTCACTGCAAACCTTCAGCAGTACCTATTGATCCAAATCTAAAGCTGGTACTCGACGAGAATGACCCCCCAGTTGAAAAGCACTTTCCTCTAGAATAAAGTCAAATATAACGGATCTGAGCCAATAATTCCAATAATTTCTGGAAACAGAAGTAGTCTACAAGGGCAGTAGAATTTAAAACGAGAGATCAGTGAGAGAAGAAGAGTGACCGAAGCTTGATAGAAGAGCAAGCAATGACTAGCTGGATCGGCCTAGTCTCCGTATGGATCGGGAGGCTCTCCTGAACTCCAGCCCCTGGTAATTGCAGCAACTGACACAAAGAAAAGCTTCCTGCAGATGCTCTTACCAATTACCCCTCTTTTTGACTTGCTGTTTGAGTTGGCTTTTCTATGTCTTGCATGTTTCCTCCTAAGGTATTGGGTTAAGATGGGGATTGAGGATAACTGGCTGTAAGATCCTCGCCCAGAACTCAGAGGAGGAGAAGAGGGCTGGGAAGATCATCGGATGAGGAAGGTAGGCAGCCAGAAGAGCGTCGCCGGAGAGGAGATTGGGAACCAACTGACTTCTATATACTTCTTGGCTGCTCTCTTAAAGGGAGGTCTGCCCTATTCATAGAGAAATACATGTAGAGTGGAAATAACAAAAATACCCATAGCAGGTAAAATGGCAAGAATTCCCCAAATACGATGGAGATCGTATCAGTATTCTCATGGTAGGTTCCTATCATTTTGATCTTCCTGAACCACTCCATGCTGCATATTGCCTTCTCTGTTGGTTTTTAAAGCCAGTTTATGCATAGTCCTGGAGAACACCTCATGTAGTTGGCATACAAGTTACTATACTACCCTATCTAAAGGGCACTTGAGGCCATGGACTGATGCTTCACAGATGCTTAGACCGATTTTGATTTTGGGGATATGTCGTTGACAGATGTTCTACTGGAGGCTATTGCACCTTTATGGGAGGGAATATCATTACTTGGCATTGTAAGAAGCAGAAGGTTTCTTCCTTGGTACTGAGGCAGAATTTCGATCATTGGCAAAAGGGAGTTGTGAGGTCTTTTGGATCAGAGGGATTCTTCAGGACCTTGCTATATCTCAGGAGATTCCCGCAGTACTATACTGTGATAGCAAGGCAACAATAGACATTGCCCATAATCCTGTGAAACATGACTGTCATTCGAATGAAACATGTTGAACTCGACCACCACTTCATCATGGAGAAGAGAGGACAAGGTCATTCAAATGAAGCATGTCAGCTTGTCAGAGCCGGCGGCATATATACTCACCAAGTGAGTATTTTTCAATTGGGTTCTCCAAGCTGGGCATGTGGAGCATATACCTACGAGCTTGAGGGGGGGGGTGTCTGCCATGGTGCCGTTGTTGTTTCCTGCTGTTGTTTTCTGTCATTGACATTATGTAAATGTGTAGGCGTAATTGGGTCTGTCCGATACACCATTTTCTATCGGGGTTCACGGTATTGAAACAGTGAACCCCTCCCGTTTAAGGTTACAGTGTTTGAGAAAGGTTTGAGGAAAGCTGTTCTTTTCATTTCTCTCATGAATATTTTAGGAAAATGATTGTTTAGCAAGATCTACGATGTGAAGAACTGTAATTGTCATGTCTCTTATGGAGTTTTCCTAATTTCGACAAAAGTGGATCTATATCCATCTGATCGACTCGTTTTCTAGTTTTGCTGCTTTTGGGAATGATGAACATACACTTTTTGGTCGCAATTTGAATTGATCTGTTATTTTCATTTCTCTCATGACTCTTCTGGGAAAAGGAGGGTTTAGCGAGGTGAAAAACTGTTCTCTTATGTCTTTTATGTAATTTTGCTAATTTTAACTGAATTTGATTTATATCCATACGATCATCTCGAGTTTTAGTTTTGCCTCTTTGGCAATGGTGAGCGGACATCTTTTTGCAGTGATTTTGAAGTGGAAACTTTTAAGCAGGCCTTTGACTTGGTCGATTATAGATACGTGGCATGTAAGCTCCACGGGTTGAATCCACAGTGGAGTGAGGAGAAGAAGAAGAGTTACATAAGACATGCCACTCGCGAGTATGATATCCATAAAACACTCCTTCATCCCCATATCGTTCGGTTATGGGACATCTTTGAGATTGACAACGACACATTTTGCACTGTTCTGGAATTCTGCAGTGGTATGTCATTTTGATCTTTTATTTTTCTTATTCCGAAAATTAGTGTCCTTTCTATTATTTCTAAAATTTTCATAAAAGGTTCTACTAGTATCTGATACGCCACTAGGGTTCGCCATCCCTGATGATGATGAGTCGTCTTTGTCCTTGACATTCATCCATGATAGGATCCTGATTATGATGATGAGGTTGTCATTATGTGTTCCTTCTCATATCTCCACTTTCTCTGTCTCTCTCTCTCGCCTCTCATTTCTGTCAAGACTCTTTCTCATGGGTCATGACTTTCTATCACTCTATCTCTGCCTGTCCCTCTCTCTCTCTCTCTCTTGTCTCTCTCCTTCCCTCTCCTGCGAGTCCAGCTTTCTCCCGTCTCTTTCTCTCCCCAGATCCCTTTCTCTCGTCTCTCCCTCTCCCTCTCTCAGTTTCTCACTCAGTTAGTCGTCTACTCATCATTCAAACTCACTCTCTTATTATCGTCACACATGCTTGTGATGATGACGTTGACATCGAGTTTGTGGGATGGTAAACCCTATAATAATGAGACTGAAGGGGAAAACTATTAGTTACTAGTGTTTGGAGACATCATTTATCCTTCTGTTATTATCATAAACGCCATTTTTATAGTTAAAAAAAAATCATAAACGCCATTTTGGGATAAAGTGAAAAGAAATCTGCAAGCTATTCGCCTACTTTTGCTCCAAGTTTTTTGATATCTATGTGTCTTCATCGTCAGGTAAGGATCTTGATGCTGTTCTTAAAGCAACTCCAATTCTACTGGAGAGGGAAGCGAGGATCATAATGGTTCAAATATTTCAAGGTCTAGTCTATTTAAACAAGCGACCCCAGAAAATTATTCATTATGATTTGAAGCCGGGAAATGTGCTTTTTGACGAATTGGGCATTGCAAAATTGACTGATTTCGGACTCAGCAAGATAGTGGAGGATGACGTTGGATCCCAGGGCGTTGAACTTACTTCCCAGGGAGCTGGAACCTACTGGTATGACTTGCCAGTCCAGATTCCTTCTCTCTTTTTGATGATTTTTACAAAAGCTCCTTTCTTAGTTATTTTTCACGTCTGATCTAGACATTGACTGAAAGGATGACTTTATAGGTTATGCGTTTCCCTCCTAAGATCAATAAAAAATGTGTTGCTTTCGCCTTGATAGTGCATAATTTTCCTTTTCTGTACTCTTTTAAGATTTTTATTTTCTTTATTTTGTGTTATATTGTGTAGTATAACATTTATATTTATTATATCTTTGATATTTTATGTTTTATTTCTTCATTTTATATTTATTAATATTTTATTTATATTTATTAATACATATGTTGTTTGTCGGTGGACTTTTATTCACTTTATTTTTTGGTTCATGCTCTTCAGGTATTTGCCCCCTGAGTGCTTCGAGTGCCACAAAACGCCATTGATATCATCAAAGGTTTGGGTTTTTGTCTAGGATGACTCTATTTTTGCTAATTCTGCATTTTTTTTATAAGGATATATTAATGAGTTTTGCTGCTGGATGCAATGGCAGGTGGATGTTTGGTCAGTGGGAGTGATCTTATATCAGATGTTGTTTGGACGACGGCCATTTGGACATGATCAGAGTCAAGAGAGGATACTCCGTGAGGCCACAATTGTCAACGCCCGCAAAGTTGACTTTCCCTCTCGCCCCACTGTCTCCAATGAGGCCAAGGTAAATCATCTCTGCCTCTTTCTCTCTCTTTGTTTATCTCTCTATGCAGTTCTAGTGAGATACATATTGTAAACAAGAAAAGAACAATTCTTAATAGCAAATGAAAGAGATTACAGGGTTTTATAGGAAGCCCTAATGGGCTGACTAGAGAGGGCCCTTAATGGGCTAACAAGAGAGAGAAAATAAAGACATGTAATACTCAGATCAACACTCCCCTCAAGCTGGAGCGTGGATGTTATCCACACCCAGCTTGGAACAAACTCCTCAAACCTAGGGCATGAAGCCCTTTGGTGAAGATATCTGCAAGCTGTTCAGCGGACGGAACATAAGGCGTGCAAAAATCTCGATTCAAGCTTCTCTTTGATGAAATGGCGATCGATCTCGATGTGCTTTATGCGGTCATGCTGAGCGGGTCATGAGCAATGCTAATCGCCGATTTGTTGTCGCAGAACAGCTGGACAGGAGAGGAACTGGACACCGTAGCTCACGAAGAAGCTGGGTAATCCAAAGTGCTTCACACAGACCATGCGCAAGGGCACGGAACTCGCTTCAGCACTCGATCGAGAGACCACTTTCTGCTTCTTGCTCCTCCAAGTAATCAGATTGCCGCCCAAGAAGGTGCAATACCCAGATGTGGACCGACGATCAACCACAAAGCCGGCATAATCTGCATCGGTGTAGACTTCAAGACGCAGGCGGTATGGCGGCGAAACAATAATCCATGGCCAATGGTGCCCTTCAGGAAGCGGAGAGGCGATGAGCAGCATGAAAATGGCTCATGCGAGAGTCTGCATGAACTGACTCAGAACACCCACTGAATATGCAATGTCCGGGCGAGTGTGGGTGAGATAAAGCAGTTTTCCACAAGTCTTCTATATGGGCCAGGCTCAGCAAGCTCCTCATCCGCATCAGCACCAAGTCGATGGTTCGCATCAATCGGTGTCGAAGCAGGCTTGGCGTCCTCCTTTCAAGCTCACAGAGAAGGTCCACGTATACTTTCTCTGACAAATAAAGATCCCGCTGGAAGAATAGGCCACCTCTATGCCAAGAAAGTACCTCAACGGGCCAAGATGGCGAATAGCAAATTCCGACGAGAGATACATAGCCAGCTCAGTAATGGTCGTCGTATCATCACCCGTAATAATGATGTCATCCACGTACACAAGAAGAATAGCGACTCCCCCTGACGTGGAGTGGCGGTAGAAAAGGTGTGATCACCATTACACTGACGGTATCCACGACGCTGCATGGCGTCGTGAAACGACCAAACCAGGCACGAGGAGATTGCTTCAAGCCATATAATGCTTTCTTCAGGCGACAGACAACAGACTGCGGAGACGATGGCACTAAGGAAGTGTAGCCAGGAGGTAATGCCATGTAGATCTCCTCAGTCAACTCTCCATGCAGAAAAGCATTCTTCACATCATATTGTTGCAAAATCCAGCCCCGATCCGCAGCAAGGGCCAATAAGATCCGCACAGCATTCAGCTTGGCGGCGGAGCAAAGGTCTCCTGATAATCAATGCCATGTTTCTGAGTGAACCCTTGTGCCACAACCCGGGCTTTGTGGCGCTCAATAGAACCGTCAGAATTATGCTTCACATCATACACCCAACGGCTACCCACGAGATGCTTCGGCGGTAGAGGAACCAGATCCACGTTTCATTGTGAGCAAGAGCCTGAAGTTCTTCCGCCATGGCCTGACGCCAATGCGGAAATGAAAGGGCAATGTCCACCGTCTTGGGAAGGAAGTGGCATCAAGGGAGGTGAGAAGGGCATGATAAGAGGGTGAGAGCGATGAGAGGAGATAGATTCCGCCAACGGATAGAGGAGAGGAAGGAAGAGGGCAGCACGGCTAATGAGGAGGTGGCAGGAGGGTGGAGGTTGAGGAGGCGGGGCAGCAGGAGGCGAAGAAGGAAGCCGAGGCTTGCGGCGAGCAAGGGTAATACCGTGGCGTTTTCAGGCGGGCAGCGACGGATAGGGAGCGGAGGAATCGAAGAAGGTGCAGCAGAAGGGTCGGCGCAGGAGCAGATACTGGAGGAGGCTCCACAGGAGGGACTGAGGCGGCGGCCGGAGGCGGGAGGCACAATTGCTGGAGGAGCAACAGGCGGAGACACGTCGGGCGGGGCCGGTGAAGAGGGACGAGGGACGAGGATGAGGAATTCGAGTGGATCGGAGGGAGATGGGGACGATGAGGGTTCAGGAGAGGAGGCGGAATAGTAGGGAAGCAATTCATCAAACGTGGCATCTTTGGTGACGACGAACCGACGAGAGGGTGGATGATAGCATAAATAGCCTTTTTGGGTGGAGGAATAGCCAACAAACACACACTTGATAGCACGGGGATCCAGTTTATCACGACCAAGTTGGTGGTTGGGCGCATAGCATACACATCCAAATACACGAGGAGTAAGATGAGTTCGGAGAGAGAGAGTTGGAAAGGAATGCTGAAGACAGTCAATGGGAGTGGAGTAGTCAAGCACTCGAGATGGAAGGCGATTAAGAAGATGGATGGCAGTGGAGACGGCTTCCCCCCAAAAATACTTGGGCACATGCATATGGAAGAGAAGGCTCCGAGTCATTTCAAAGATGTGACGGAATTTTCTTTCGGCAACGCCATTGTGCTGTGGTGTATAGGGACAAGAAGTTTCATGGATAATGCCTTTATCTTGGAAGAAGGTGCTTAACGTGGTGTTAACGTAGTCTTTAGCATTGTCGGAGCGGAAGCGACGAATGGATATAGAGAATTGAGTTTGGAGAAGGGAGTAAAATTGAGGAATGACACGAGATATCTCCGATTTGTTCTTCAAGAAATATGCCCACGTGAATCGAGTAGCGTCGTCAATAAAGATGCATAACCACCGAGAACCGGAAGTACTATGAATAGGGGAAGGCCCCCACACATCGGTGTGAATAAGGGAGAATGGGGTCGAAGAATGAGAAGACGAGATAGGTGTTAGAATAGCATCACAAGAGAGAGAGAAAGAGTAGAGGAAGACTGAGAGGTCCCACTAGGGCTGGAGGAGGTTGAAGGTGCTCCAGCCCAGGGGGCGGCGCCTGAAAGGGAAGAATGAAGGAGAAAAAATGATTCCAATTTCTGGCGGCTGGGTTTGGGGCCCTTTTAAGGGGGCTACATGTGTCTCCCACGTGGGAGTCACTTAGCAGCCCTCCCACGTGTAACCCTTTACTAAGGGATTCCACGTGGGAGGTCAAAGGTCAAAATCCTCCGATATTAATTAAGTCCCCTCTGTGGGCCACTTATATGAAGGTGGCCCACTTACAATAGGGCAGAAGAGAGAGATAGAGAGAGGGATATAGACATCAGCTCCAGTTCAACCCCCTCCCGCAAGCTAGGTGTGGATGTTACCCATGCCGAGCTTGATCACCAAGGACTGGAAGCGTGATGTCGGAAGGGCCTTCGTGAAGATGTCCGCTTTCTGGTTGATGGATGGCACAAAGATAGGTTGAATGTTCCCGCGGATGTTCTCTGCAAGATAGTGGTTCAAAGCCATGTGTTTCGTCCTGTCATGTTGAACAGGATTCTTGACAATAGCCAGAGCCGACTGGTTGTCACAGTAGAGTTGTATTCCCTGATCTCCATACAGGACAGGTCTTCCAGTAGGTGCTTCAACCACCGGAAACACCCCTTTAATGCCCGAGTTCTGCTTCTGCACTAGATAATGACACCTCCTTTTGCTTCTTGCTCCGCCATGTCACAAGACTCCCACCGAGGAATGTGCAGTAACGAAGTGGACCTTGTCAACCACAGACCCTGCCCAGTCTGAATCGGTGTAAGCCTCGGTGAGCCCTCGGCCTCCGAAAACAGAAGTCCCTGTCCAACGGTGTACTTCAGGTACGCTAAAATCCGATGGGCCGTAGTAGGTATTTGTGCTTCCGCGCACTCATGAATTGGCTGAGTAGGCTCACGGCAAAGGAGATGTCCGGTCGCGTGATTCAAGTAGATCAGTTTCCGATCAACCTCTGATAGGAGCTCTTATCCACTGCAGCACTGTCTTCCCCGTTCCAATCTGTTTGGGATCAAGTGGAGTTGCCGCGGTTTGCACCCTAGCTGCCCGGTCTCTTTCAGAAGATCTAAGGTGTACTTATGCTGGCTTAATGAAATGCCAGCCTTTGAGTGGGCCCTTGATGCCCAAAAAATACCTCAGTCGGCCCACTTTTCAAGTCAAACTCTCTTGAGAGTGCCTTACTCAACTGCTGAATGCCTACAACATCGCTGCCTGTGATGAGGATATCGCCCACATAGACAATCAGGAGACAAATTTTTGGTTGCTTCCATGTCTGATGAACAAAGTGTGGTCACCCCTTGCTTGGTGATAGCCCAATCTCAACATCGTCTTCGTAAACCTCCCGAACCACGCCCTGGGAGACTGTTTGAGCTGCATACCAATTGTCCGGCACCCACGGTTCATAGCCTGGCGGAAATTGCATATAGACGTCTTCCTCCAACTCTCCATGGAGAAAGCATTTTTGACATCAAACTGGGAGATTTCCAGTCACACTTGGCAGCAATGGCAATTAAAATACGGACTGTGTTGAACTTTGCAACTGGAGCAAATGTTTCATCGTAGTCAATTCCCTGGATTTGAGTGTACCCTTTGCCGCTCAGCCTTCAACCGGTCAAGTACACCATTGCAGTGGAACTTTGGGGTGAATACCCACTTACATCCCACTATCCGTTTCCCCTTTGGAGGAGAGACGACATCCCAGGTACCGTTTTTCTCAAGCGCAGACATTTCTTCATCCATGGCCGATTTCCATCCCGGGTGTTGGAGAGCTTCTTCAACTCGAGTGGGAACAATAATATTCCCCAGTTCCGTCAGAAAGCTTATAAATTTCCAAGTTTCTCATACTTCACATACTGGCCAATGGGGTATTTTGGTGTGGATCGGCAGGACCGCACCTTCTTCCAGTGCATGTCGGCCATCCCAGGTCACTTGGAGCTAGTTCTGGCTGTTCATTTGATTCAACTGGTTCGGGCAGAAGAGAGACTGCTACACTGTCGTCTTCTAACGGGGGGCTGAGTTTCATCTTCATCCTGTTCCTCCACTTCCTGTTCTTCACTGTCTTGTGCAGTGCCCTCTGCACTATCCACACATGGACTTGGAGTTTCAAGCAACTGTTTATCACTAGGAGGTTCCTCTTGATATCTGACTGCCGGGATGGACAGGAACTCGATTCCACTTGGAGTCACGTCTGCTACGGTCTTTGAAGGCTCTGCCGATCCATAGAAAAATTCAGATTCGCGAAAAGGTAGCCTGCAGAAACATAGAACTTCCGGGATGAGGGATGGTAGCACCGATATCCTTTCTGAGTTCCCGAGTACCCGACGAAGATGCACTTTAGTGCCCGTGGGTCGAGCTTGCTGCCATTGTGGTGAACATACACACAGCACCCAAAGATACGAGCCGGCAATCCAGAGAACAACTTCAGTCGGCGGAAGGAGGAACTAAGCAGGCTTACGTGACTGATATCCCAGAATTTTCATTGGTGTCCGGTTCACCAGATAAGTAGAGGTTAAGACGGCTTCACCCCAATAGTGTTTCGCAAATTCGGAACAGCAATGCACGGGACATGGCCAGAGTATCCCCCCACGGCGTTCCGCCAGACCGTTCTGCTGAGGAGTGTTGACACATTAGACGATTCGTACAATGCCGCGGAGAAAGGTAGGAGTTTACGGTTTCGTTGAAAATTCAGAACCATTATCCGTTCTGAATTTCTTCACAGTCCTCCCGAACTGCGTGGAGATCAACTCGCAGAACTTCATCAAAACTTCTGAAACTTCCGCCGACTTCAGTAGGTATGTCCACATCGCCCCTTCAGTCGTCATCTATAAACACAACAAAATACCGACATCCTGTAAGGCTGGTCACAGGACAGGGTCCCCATCGTCGCTGTGAATACATTCAAAAGGTGAGAGACATCGATCATCAATCAACTTAAAACTTGTTCGCGATGTTTCGCCAAGTGACATGCTTCACAAAACAACTCATCGTCCAGAACCCCAAAAAAGCGAGGATAACAAGTTTCATCAAGTCAAAGGTGGGTGTCCCATTTGTCGATGTAGGCGCATCACCCGTTCCTCCCGGTCCGACTTCGCTGCGCACCAAGCATTGTTGCAGAGGACGATCGAGGAGGAGGAGTCCGTCTTCGTCTAAGGACGAAAATCATCTTCCCGGAGACCTTGTCACAGAAAGCAGCTGTCACTGTCAAGTATAAACGCCATCCGTAATCATCTACTAATTTCTGTATGGAAATCAGATTTGCCCGTAGATCTTGGACATGTAATACCCTCCTGAGGGTTCCGAGAAGTCGACAATATATATCCCCACTCCCTTGACTGACAAGGAACCTCCTCCCGCGTTTGGACTTTGTGAGGACCACCAGCTCGGACATAAGTTTGAAACATTGATCCTTCAGGGACATGTGATCCGTTGCCCGGTATATCCCCCCCCATACAGGGAAGATGAATTACCTGATTTAGCGAGGGCAGTCCGAACTCAGGCGCTCCTGGATTTCCTCGACTTGAACATTCGTGACTGCAGCAGTTGAGCTGCTGGGTTCCGTCACACGACACGAGCTTCCCTGGGTTCCGGAGGCGCCACGAGCTCTTCCGGATGAAGATTGCTGGTTCTTCCAAGCAAGCTTCCAGCGTTCTCCTTTGTGTGGCGCAGCTTTTTGCGTATATGCAAAATAGCGAGTCACGTTGTCTTCACCGTCACCACCTACTGCTGGATTTGGTGGTGCTGGCCTTGTTGTCCATCCTCCGGGAGGACCGCCTCGACCCCTCAGGTTTCTCTTGGTTACGCATGGAGGAATTCTGCCAGGTGTGACCCCAAATCTGCTCTCGGCCTGCAGAGTGGCGCTGATAGCTTCCTCGAGAGTGGGCAGTTTTTCGTTTTTGTGGAGAAGTTGACTCCTAACAGCTTCAAATACCTGATTCAATCCCATCAGAAAGGTGAATATCCTCTGCTTAAGGATATACTGGCGCTCCACAGACAGCGGATTCTGTGGCCAAAGATGATCAGTCTCCCTCCAAATGGCTTTCAGGCGTGAAGAATACTGGCGGATGTTTTCAGTCCCTTGACGGGCCTGTGATTCCAGCACTCTTAGTTCATAAATCCTCCAGTCATGGGACTGCTCTGCTGTGTAGCGCTGTATCTCATCCCACAGTTCTTTAACAGTGTTGCAGTAGAGGAAGTCCCCGCATCTCGGTGTCATCGACCGCAACATCCAACTTAGTATGAGTGACTCTTCTGCCTTCCATTTTTTAAACTCTGGATCTGCAACAGCTTTGGGCAGATCTGTGAGATGATCTCCCAACAGACAGCCATAGACTGTCAGAGTCACCATCTTGGACCATTCAAACATGTTTCCCCCATCAAACTTTACTTCTGAGGGAAACACTAAACACAGGCTTCCCACCTGCAGGTGCAAGACTGAACTGTTCTGGCCTGAGTTTCCAGAGTCAGGCCCACTATCTTCATCAACTTGGCTTGCCATGGCTTCAAGTGGCTCCTCACACGTTCCAATCGCCAACAGGTACTCTGAAATCGTTGCCCTGAACCTCAGGGATTCGAGAACAAAAGAAAGCTTGGAGGGATGTTCTGAAGCAAAATCGGGGCCTCCAGGGATCTCCTAGAGCTCTGATACCATGTTAGAATAGCATCACAAGAGAGAGAGAAAGAGTAGAGGAAGACTGAGAGGTCCCACTAGGGCTGGAGGAGGATGAAGGTGCTCCAGAAAGGGAAGAATGAAGGAGAAAAAAATGATTCCAATTTCTGACGGGGTTAGGTGGGGCCCTTTTAAGGGCCCCTGTCTTGTCACTCCAGTCACTTAGCAGCCTCTCCCACCCACGTGTAACCCCACGTGGGAGGAGGTCAAATAGCCTCCGATATTAATTAAGTCCCCTCTGTGGGCCACTTATATGAAGGTGGCCCACTTACAATAGGGCAGAAAGAGAGAGAGAGAGAGATAGAGAGAGGGATATAGACATCAGCTCCAGTTCAACAATAGGATACGTGGTACGATGATGTTTGGCAATTCGACAAGCAGTACAAACAAAACGGTCCACAGAATGGCCTTGAAAGAGTTTAGGAAAGAGACGATAAAGAGTAGCAAAAGAAGGATGGCCGAGACGTCGATGAAGAAGCCACAAACGCTCGTGGGAAGCCGAAAGGGAAACTGCCGCAGCAGCAAAAGCAAGAGAACTCGAACAAGGGCGAACAAGATAGAGCCCCTCATGCTCCTCAGCAATGGAAATCGTCCTCCCCGACACCTTATCACGATAAAAACATGAATTAGGAGAGAAGGTAAGGTCTTGTTTCAAGTCGCGAACAAGGCTAGATAGGGAGAGAAGATGATGAGTAAGGCAAGGAACATGAAGAACTTTAGATAGATGCATAGAAGAGGAAAGGGCCACACGACCAATACCCGCCACGGTGAGAAGATCGCCGGAGGCTGTTTTAACTTTGGAGGAGCCAGAAACGGGTGCATAAGTTTGAAAGGCTCGAGGATTTGGGGTCATGTGGGCGGTGGCACCGGAATCAAGAAGCCAAGTGGAAGAGGAAAAAGAATGGCGAGGAGGGGATGTAGGTGTGGGAAGACTGGTGGACATACCTGCGTGGGCCAAGGAGCATGAGCCCACGACTAGAGGATCAAGCAAGCGGCGTAGACGCTCCATCTCTTCCGGAGTGAAGCTAGCGGGCGAGGCACTAGTTGGGAGAAGACCGTACAGCATAGGCACTTGACCCGGGGGGGGCACGGACGAGGCGGCTGCAGCAAGGTTGCTCGGTTGTGCGCGTTTCCTATGAAGCTTGTAGCACGTCTCCTTAGAGTGACCTCGCTTCTTGCAGTAATTGCAAAACAGCGAAGGATCACCCTTTGGAGAATCCTCCGTCCGAGCCGTCGGACCACGTGGCAAAGAGCCGGGTGGTGGAGTCGACGATGGGCGTGCAGACGAAGAGGAATGAGCTACAAGTGCCGAAGCCGAGTTATGGGCCTGCTGAAAGCGGGATTTTTCAACCCGCACACTGTGGAGCGCATCCTTGAAGGTAGGACCAGTCTCCCGATGAATAAGCTGAGCCCGTACAACTTCATATTCCGGGTTCAGTCCCATAAGAAACTGGAAAACCCGAAGTTGAAGAGTATATTGGCGGTCCACCGAATGGGGGTTGGGCGGCATGTAGTAGTCAATTTCATTCCACATCCGGAGGCATCCGAGGCAAAGAGGATGGTCCAGAGGAGGACGACCAATTCCCGGGCTCGAGAGGCACCGCAGATGCATGTGGCGTAGATACCGGCGTCGAGTCTGGCGTGACAGTAGAGGTCTGGGCTTCAACCGGGTTCGTCATGATGAAAGCAGAGTAGACCACAGTCAGAAGGCGCCGACGACGAAGCCGGGACTACAGCAGCGCCGAGGCGCCGCCGCGCGCGGGCGGTGGGAGCGGGGCGTCGGGCGCCGGGGCGTCGGGCGCCTGGGCGGCGCGGGACAGCGGTCGCCGGACGGCGAGCGTCGGGGCAGCGGACGGCGCCCGGGCGCAACGGGTCGCGGGACTGCGGGCGCCGGGGCGTCGCGAAGCGGGGCGGGCGCGAGCCGAGGCGGCGCGGGCCGGGCAGCGGGCGCGGAGCGGAAGACACTGGGACGGCGGACGTCCACGGGCGGCGCCTGGGAGACCCGGAGCGAGCGGCGAGACCAGAGCGCGAGATCAGGCGGTCGTGAGAACCGCCAAGATCGAGCGCAAGGTCGAGCCAGGAAGCAGATTAGGGTTAGGGTTAGGGCTCTGATACCATGTAAACAAGAAAATAACAATTCTTAATAGCAAATGAAAGAGATTACAGGGTTTTATAGGAAGCCCTAATGGGCTGACTAGAGAGGGCCCTTAGTGGGCTAACAAGAGAGAGAAAATAAAGACATGTAATACTCAGATCAACACATATCATAATCCTTCACGTTATCTCATCAATGAACATCCCCTTGTGCAATGTTTCAGAAAAAAAATATCCCGATGTGCATCATTGCCTGAGGATTTGATCAGAATTATAGTTTTTTCCCTCATCCTGTCTAGATAACTGTCTCTATTCCATCTTGTTCCTGCATATTTCCAGTTATGTTACCCTTCTCTCTTTCTGCCTATCTAGGTCTAGTGAGATAAAAACTATAATTCTTCCCATTTTTCTCAATGGATATCTTCATGTGCATCAGTCCTTGTCTATTTCAGGAATCCATCAGTCCTTATCTCTGTTCCATCTCATATCTTCATTATCCTTCTCTTTCTCTATGTAAATCTAGTGAGATACTGGCTATTATTCTTCCCATTTCTCCCAAGGAATATCTTCATGGGCATCATTCCATGTAAATTTAATGAGTCTATTCTCCTTGGCCATGACTTGATAGTTCTCTTTGTTCCATTGTATTTCCACCCTCTCTTTCTTTATATCACTTTTCTGGCGATGAAGATCTTCATATTCCTTATTTCGATGTCAATTTAATATGTCTATTTCCCTCATCCTCCCTAGCATTGTGTTAAGTTTTGCTTGAATAATTTCCTCACTGCAATATATGCTTGATGACCGCATTTACTTTCTCTCTCTAAATCTACCTTTATTCTCTGCTTGGTGTGGACGGATGAATCACAGGATCTGATCCGACGGTGCCTAACATACAATCAGCTGGAGAGACCCGATGTGCTAACTTTGGCCCAAGACCCATATTTCTCCTACTCCAAAAAATAGTGATGATTGGCCATTACCCAGTTCTGTCCTTTCCCCATCTGGGTTTGCTGTACATGGTGTAGAGAGAGAAAGAGAATGAGAGATGGAGAGAGAGATGGGATTTTTGTCTTTGTTTGATGGGTTTCTTCTCCCAGGTAATTCCTGCGCGAGATTATATCAATATATTTGGCTGGGCTTTGCTATCTGTTTTCCTGTGAATTCTAAGTGACAAAGGCACATCCACATCTTATGTTAACCCGAAAGAAATGGCTGAGGAGAGTTAAGGCACTTTTTTTCAGGGTACTCCACGGAACAGATCTGGTGGAGATGGGGTGGGGCCTGTAGCTAAGAGGATTAGAACCCCTCCACGCAACCGACCCAAAAGGGACCTTTCCTTTGCCTAAGGGGTTGGAAAATCATGATCGTGACACTGGACGCCAAACTATAGAACTTGGGTATGGGAAAGAAATGGCCTGCTATATATGTAGCTGTTCTCTCATCCTGTTCTTATGTAAAATATCTGTGCAATGTCATAGGGCTGCCAGACATGAGTAAAATTGACTGTTTATTATCACTATAGCAGTATGGTTTCTGGGTGGAACCCAGAAAGAGAGAAGAGAGAAATAAAGGGAGATAAAAACATAAAGAAGGCTAGAGGAGCGATATATGAAAAGTCAGGAATTAGAGAGTTACAGATTACTATGGTTATGTAGAGAGAGAATGGGTGGAGAGGGGAGAGAGAAGAGAGAAAGAGGGTGGAGATCTACATATGGAAAACACAGAATAGAGAAAGGTAGGATAGGTGGGAAGAGGGCTGCATTAAGGGAGAAATTGCTGTAAAACCATTTAATGATCCTGTATAAATAGTAATTATTGAGTTTGGGGTAACTAAATAACTTCTTTGGATGTAACCCTGTAATGATTATTTTTCTAAGGCTTTATGATTAGGGATGATTTAACGAAGAAGTAATTTCATGCACGATTCACTACAAGTCACTTGTAAAATTATGTATCGAAGAGATACCCAAACACTTGCAGATACAACAATAAAACCACAACCATGGCATATGTGCAAGGGTAAATTTCGGATTATTAGTGATGAATGCGGTAGAATATTTTACTGGTGGGAATCTAAAGTGCAGGAGTAGCCTAACCATTAAATAAGACATTAATACATCATTGAAAGTATCTTCCCCATGTCACAAAACAAGAGATAAAAACAGACCTGCATGTACTCTCAATGCAGGTCAGACCCACACAAAATGAATAAAAATCTTCATCTATCAAGTTTCTAATAATATTAAAGCATTGACACAAATTTAATAAATTATTCACTTTATTACAGGTATACAACTGGAATGTTTACATTCTAAATAGATAAATTGATTTTTTGGAAAAAGAAAAACAAAAAAACAGTCTAGGTGCCCACAAATTGATGTGTGACATCAGGGGAGCAATTATTATGGTTCATAATCTCATTGAACATGAGAGAAAAAATAACGTAGGTGATAAGTGCATATTATTGCAAAATATCCATACTTAAATACTTATAAAGTATAATTGAACCATGATATGGTATTTTACCTGGAACTAATTACCATGGGGATCAGGATTTACCTAATTTATATTTATTATGTATATTATTTGAGTAATCCAACTTGAGTTTGACATAGTTAAGTTCTAAGAATATCATGTTTTCAGGAATTTTATCGAGCACAAGGGATAAGTACGCTTTCCATAGATATTCAGGAATAATTAAGGGACCAGGGTCAGCCAAAAAGAGAATTCATGTCACTGCATCTCTTCCATGGCTGAATAGTGTTGTATCTTGGCCAGTCTCACTCCAAAACTTATGACAATGAACTGTCTTCTGGACCCATGGTTCTGATTGTCAAGGAGGTTCTTTATTTCACTTCATCTTCGACTTGTTTATAAGTTTTTGTTACATTATTACATTTATAAACAATATATTAGTTATATTTCAACCAATAATAAAAAATATTATTATATTTTAGTAAACACTCATGAAAGCATACTTGGACATGAAAATCCAGAAGATGAAGATGACTATCAAGGAACCAGCACAAGGAAAATATTCTTTTGGAGTCATTTTCAGTCTCACCACATTCTTATGTCATCACCATCAAGAGAACACACATTTATCTAATAGGGAAAGAAGAGAGGCTCTTTGATGCATGAAAAACTTTTAAAGAAATCAACCAAAAAGGATGACAATACAATCAGCCATAAAGTCGTTGCTTTGTGGAAGGTACCTGAGTAGCCCTTAAATCCCATAATATCATGCTGGGGGGCTTAACACAATCCAAATTTTAAGATAATTGACTTTAGTGATCATAAAAAATATGTGAAAATCCATGACAATATCCAATATCACCATATACATTTAAAACCATATATTAGTATTTTTATCACGTACTGATTCCTCATATCTATATCTACATATATACATATATATCTCTACCAATGTATCATTAAGGACCTTAACGCTACATGGTACTATTATTGGTCCCAATACCAGTACTCTACTGTCCAAAAACAAGGGATGGGACAAATTTTTATTTTAGGACTGACTGATCATCCTCAGCTTCCAAAACTAAGTTAAGACAATCTTTCTCTTTGTATTTGAAAGTGTGAGGCAGTGAGTAGGGATGTCCAAATCACATGTGGTCTGAATTTAATGTGGTTTGTGGTGCCATTCAAATTTTGAGTCGCACACATCATAAACCCATCAAAGAAACCACACACTTATCTTGCCTTTAGTGTTGGTTGGTCTCAATCCCATATCAGATGATGATATTGATGGAAATATATGTGGCCGGCAAGCCAATCACACATTCCACATCTCGTTCCATATTTATTAATAGAACATATTCATTATAGTGCACGTGTGATGCGTATAATGAAGTTCATGAATACATGATCGGACTTAGTGAATTATGGTGAGATCGTAATACGGAGATCACTAGTCTTTAAGCATGTGTTCTAAACATTCCTATCCTAAGGATACGCGAGAAGGACATCGAAGTATCCAGATAGAATAACACTATCTAGCCTCACTCATATGATGAGTATGGCCGGTCCCGTAGCCATTAGTGTGGTGACACTAGGGATAGATAGTGGGTGCTCTTTAGTGGAAAGAGTTCACTGAATTGATCCGTACGAATCCCTGAATGGTATTATACTAAACTGTCAATCAGGTTGATTCACGTCACGGTTGTGTAAGTGGTCCTTAGACCTGAGACACCAAAGACGTCTTGTGGATGGACGGTTGTACTTTGGCTATGGCCAACGAGTCTCTAGTCATGGGATTCTAAACGGTCTTAGTTCGGGTGCATCAAGAAGTACACTAAGGCGATTGAGTGGTCAAGATGGGATTGTCCACCCTCGGTATAAGAGGTGACAGTTCAAGGAAGATGATGCGATGAAGTCCTTGGCCAAGGCAGTGAAATATCAGAGAAGAGTTCTCCGATTATTTCCGAATGCATCGGTACTAACTCGGATGATCGATTAGGGTTTGACAGTTGACCATACCCTAAGTCGTCCAAGGAGTGTCAAGTGGATGAGGGATTATACATACACGGTAATTGATGACGAACAGGTTCCATGAGTGAGTCGATACACACTCCTTTGTATCTTCTAGGACATGAGGTGTAGGTTGGCACCCCACGTGTCGGAGTCTCGACCTATCGATTGGGTTAAATCGATCCGTAATCTATATGATGATATATTTAATTAATTTGGAAGGTCAATAAAGGTTATTGGGCTGCTGGAGTCATTAACTAGACTGATACATGGGCCTAGAGGTCACACACAGATGGTCTTTTGGACGTTGGAAGATACACTTAAGTTTTGGGGGTTTTTATGAAAAATACCCGCTTAGTATAAATAGGGGAAGGCCCTGAACGAAATTCACCCAGGCCACAATTGTTCAGGGGCCTCTCCCCTTCTTCTCCACTCTCCCCACACCCCTCTCCATCCCTGATGTGATCGTGACGACGTAACGACACCAACGGAGAGAGAACGGGGCTCGTCAATGAGAAGGAGGAGATTCGACGTGCCGAGGACCACGTGGATACGTCTAGAGGCTGCACACTTGAGTAGCTCGACTCGTCTCGCTCCGGGATCGAAGAAATCACGAATGAGATTCGTGCAAAGGTACTTCATTCAATGTTTTTGTCGATGCCATTCGATTTGCAAAAAGACTTCTGCTACGCATCGTTTTGTTCTGTTCATCCAGATCTAGGCCTCTAGAACCCAAAAGATATTGGGATGGATGTTGTGCCAGAAATCAGAAATGGGCTAATCCAATAGCCATATTTACCTATATTCAGATACCAGATGATGATATCAAATATTGGTTGCTATAGTATAGATACCTGGTACCATTATCAGTCTTGATATTGGCAGTTATCTTTGTCTCATGGTTGGATGACGATATTGGATATCAGTGTCAGATGCCAGTTCTTTTGAAATGTATTTTAAATGATTTGTAAATATATAACTGACTTGTAAGGAGCTATATATGTTTGAGCTATATATAGTAAGTATGTCTGAGCATTTATTACATTTCTTATAGGTTTTCATCAACTTTAAGGACTGATAACGTAGTTAGTCCAAACCGATCCAGAATGGGCCTAAAAGCATATACAACATGACCCAATATATGTCTGCCAACCTTTAGAATGTCAGGATGGGTAGAGTGCAGAGTTCATTTCTATTTGTTTTTGTTCAAAAATATTCATATTATTTTAAACTTTCTGTTTTTTCCCCACGGGACAAAAACAGAAAGTTTTTCCAACTAATATATGGATATCGGATATCGTTCACTGGATACCAATTCTTGGTACCGCTTTTGATGTATGATATCCGGATATCAGAATTTGATTTTCAATTTCAGATTTGATATCTGCTACTTACATCTGCCACGTTTTGAGGCCTACGACTTCAGTCCCAATATCCACTATCAGATGGATATTCCATATCCATCCGATATCTGAAGCTGCCCCGATTTTATCCATGTATTGATATCGGTTGTCCGACGTCAGATATCAGACAGCCTAACACTACTCTCTTCCTCTACTCATGCGTGATTTTGTGCAATGTGCCATGGAAATTTCCACACATATTTGCACCACCTCGCATAGGGGGTTTGCTGCGATCCAATTTTCGCATACCTGGTGCGAAAATTCTAGCCTGTGAATCCTTTCTCTCATACTTTTAAAGAGTCTTACATTTTCCTCTTTTTCACAAATTATCAGTTATATCCCATCAAAATTTCCTCCAATCTCAAACCTTGTCCTTAAGGATAAGTCTCTCTCTCTCTCTCTCTCTCTCTCTCCCCTCTCTCGCTTACGCTATACTCAGAAACCCATATTTCTCTCTGTGTTAGACATTTGTC
Organism: Wolffia australiana; assembly: GCF_029677425.1. Taxonomy (NCBI): domain Eukaryota; kingdom Viridiplantae; phylum Streptophyta; class Magnoliopsida; order Alismatales; family Araceae; genus Wolffia; species Wolffia australiana. The sequence continues at coordinate 13,303,664 of NC_135842.1, forward strand.
CACTTTTTGCATACCTGGTGCGAAAAATCTAGCCTGTGAATCCTTTCTCTCTCATACTTATAAAGAGTCTTACATTTTCCTTTTTTTCACAAATTATCAGTTATACCTCACCAAAATTTCCTCCAATCTCAAACCTTGTCCTAAAGGATAAGACTCTCTCTCTCTCTCTCACTACACTCAGAAAGTATAAAGGATAAAACCCATCTCTCCCTCTCTTTCATAGACATTTGTCCACTTTTTGCATACCCGGTGCGAAAATTCTAGCCTGTGAATCCTTTCTCTCTCATACTTATAAAGACTCTTACATTTTTCTCTTTTTCACAACTTACCAGTTATATCCCATCAAATTTTCCTCCAATCTCAGACCTTCTCCTAAAGGATAAGACTCTCTCTCTGTCCCCCTTTCTCTCTTTTACGCTATACCCAGAAACCCATATCTCTCTCTCTCTGTCTCTCTCTCTCTCTCTCTCTCTCTGTCTTAGACATTTGTCCACTTTTTGCATACCTGGTGCGAAAATTCTAGCCTGTGAATCCTTTCTCTCTCATACTTATAAAGAGTCTTACATTTTCCTCTTTTTCACAAATTATCCTCCAATCTCAAACATTCTCCTAAAGGATAAGACTCTCTCTCTCTCTCCTCTCTCTTTCTCCTCTCTCTTACACTATACTCAAAAACCCATCTCTCTCTCATAGACATTTGCCCACTTTTCGCATACCTGGTGCGAAAATTCTAGCCTGTGAATCCTTTCTCTCTCATACTTATAAAGACTCTTACATTTTCCTCTTTTTCACAACTTACCAGTCATATCCCATCAAATTTTCCTCCAATCTCAAACCTTGTCCTAAAGGATAAGACTCTCTCTCTGTCCCCCTCTCTCTCTCTCTTTTACGCTATACCCAGTAACCCATATCTCTCTCTCTGTCTCTCTCTCTACCTATCTCTTGGACATTTGTCCACTATTGTGAGGAAAACATGGCCGCTGCGCTGACAGTCAAGTGCTGCGCCAGCGGAGGAGGAAAGCGCGGCGAGCTCAAAGTGGGCTCTCCGATCGTCGTCGTGGCGGCGCCGCCGACTCTGAAGACCGCGGCCGCCATGCCATGCCTTCGAATCAACGACGGCCTCGTCAAGCCCGGCGACGTGGGAAGGTGAGAACGAACGACGACGCAGACGACGGCCTTCTCTGCGAATGGGGCGTGACGGGTCGTTTTGCATGTGCTTGCAGGATAGTGGGTAGGAAACCGATGGACGTTTGGGCTGTTCGTCTTGCCATCGGCACGTACCTTATCGACGGTAACTATTTCGCGCCTCTTGAGGTCGATGAAGAGGATAATTCCCAGAAATGACGGTCTTTTCTCTCTCTTTAATCTTTATCGCTGTTTCTCTCTCTCTCTCTCTGTGTCTATGTATCTCTCTTCCCTCGGAAGATGAATACGAAGGAGAGACCTGTGTCTATCTCTCTCTTATTATTTCGCTCCTCTTGAGGTCGATGAAGAGGATAATTCCCAGAAATGACGGTCTTTTCTCTCTCTTTAATCTTTATCGCTGTTTCTCTCTCTCTCTGTGTCTATGTATCTCTCTTCCCTCGGAAGATGAATACGAAGGAGAGACCTGTGTCTATCTCTCTCTTATTATTTCGCTCCTCTTGAGGTCGATGAAGAGGATAATTCCCAGAAATGACGGTCTTTTCTCTCTCTTTAATCTTTATCGCTGTTTCTCTCTCTCTCTCTGTGTCTATGTATCTCTCTTCCCTCGGAAGATGAATACGAAGGAGAGACCTGTGTCTATCTCTCTCTTATTATTTCGCTCCTCTTGAGGTCGATGAAGAGGATAATTCCCGCTGCGTGTCCGCACCCGCCGCGCTGCGGTCGCCTGTTCCCGCCACGCCCCCGGTCGCCCTCGCAGCCACTTGCCGCTGCGCATACCGTTTAGGTTTCGGGGCGCTGCCCCGAACCCCGTAAGGGCCCCTTACACCTTGACCCCCCCCAACTCACCGCCCAATTGGATCCGCAACACCCTGTCAAAGCGCATGTCAATTGCCAGCGCCAACGACGTGTCAAGAATCTCTTTGATCGCCACGACGCACTACTCTATTCCCTAGGTACTCTCTGCACTCTTTGGTGATCGTGTTCTTCTTCCAGTATTCTTAGAGTATTTATCCACTGCCGTCGGAGTTGATTTGGATTTTGAATCATCAAGCGACTAGTTGAATAGGCCTTTGAATCTTCTAGCGAATGCCGTCCGGATTTATTGAACGTGTTGCTTTATTTTCACTGCGGTGGTTGAAGATAGTACTCCCAACCTTGACAAGGAAAGGGGCTGCTCCACCATTATTTTCATCGGATTTAAATTCTCGAACTCAATCGTGTGATTTGTGGTCTGTTTTATCGTAGCCCTCCACTAGTTGTCCTGGTACCCAGCTCCCATTGTCATCTTGCATCCTGTCTCCCATAGTCATCCTACATCAAGGGGTCCTCAACCAATCACTCACATGAACATCAACCAATCACCCAGATGAGCCATTTACTTAACATCCATTTTTTATAAATAAACAATCAAAACTACCCAGCTAGGGGTAGTGGGTGATAGAAAGGGCAATTAGGAAATTCAAACCACACCTCGCAATAACTATAAAACTGCCCAACGCGCAGGCACAAACACTCCCTACTTAATCATGAATTACATTGAGGGGTCTCTCATGGGCAGCTTTGGGCTCAAGCAAATGGAGAACCAAAATGGAGCTAAATTTATGAGGAGATACAAAGAAATTCTCATTACACTGAAAACTCCCTAATTCATGAAGCTAATGATTATCACTGCTGTCCAAGAGGACTGCTGGCATAGTCAAGGCGCCGCCGTCTTTAGGAAGATCAATTCCATCTTTGACCAAATTTCCTTTGATTTCAGAGCCTATCTCCACGGCAGTACACATCTGGAGTTCTGAGTTGACCGTTGAGATCAAATTTGAACCGTCCATTCTTAAAGAGACAACATTTTGGTGTTGGGGTTTTCGCCTGCGCCATTTTTTCTTGGCTAGAGCTTTTTCGGGCTTGAGTTTCTTCATCGGGTCTTTCTGCACAGCCGCTGTGTCTGTCTCCATCCCTTTCTTCTTGCCTGGAAGAACAATGTACTGATAATCTCTGTTCTTACCCTGCCCCCCTGAAGAAAGCATTGAAAATAAGCAGAGCAGATTTAAAATTTTAGTCCCTGGTAGAGAGAAGATTATACCAATTTATTAATCCACTTTATAAAATGGGGTTTGAGGAAGATGACAAATTTGTCATTCCTCAATTTGTCCTGACTTCAACAAATGACAATGAAGATGATGAAATTTCCAGTGATAGTGGAGGAGTGACGAAGATGAGTCTTGAAAATTGAATGATGATGAAGATAAATCTTTGGATGATGATGGTGATTCTTCATCAACCAATGGATGATCATTCATCATCATCACACTTGCATGCCTGAACATGGATGACGATGACAATTATACTTTTTGGGGAATGTGGATTTGTCATCAATCAATTGGTAAGGATGATGGTAATTCATTGACATTTGTTGAAGCCCATACATGAATGACGATGATGATGACAATCGTTAGTTTTAAGGAAGGACCATGATGAACATGATGAATTGCCATCAACTGATTCATGACAATGATGAGGCTGATGAAGATTCATTATTGTCATCTGCCATATTCCAAAAAAGGATAATGATGATAATGACAAGTAATAGGGAATGAAGATGATTAACCGATGGATGAAGTTGATGAAGATGAAGATAATTCACCATTTATTCATCCTAACCCAAACATGGATGATGATGAGGAGCTTTTCAGGATGAGATTTACTATCAACCTACAGCCGAGGATGATTCAACACCATCATCATCATCATTAACTCCAAACCCTATACTCAACTCTATCAGCTGCGATTAAAACTCTATCAACTTTGCCAAAGAAAAATAGTTTCTCCTACATAACGGGGAGTTAATGGCCAGGAGAGCAGTCCTTGCAGCCTTGATTTCTGCCTCTTTCTTTGTCCTTGCTGCGGCTCCAACGTACTTAATTCCTCCAATTTCCACTGTGCAAGTAACAGTTTGCGTTTCTGCATTCTTTGTGTTGCACGTATAGATTGGAATAGCATAGTTCATCTTCTGAGAGTACTCTTGGAGGAGATTCTTGCACAGGCCACTTTCGTGCTGTCGATACGAAATATACACAATAAATTAATTTAAGTTAATAAAAGTGTTAAAACATGATGAAATGAAATTGAATTTTTTATGTCACCATGAACAAGATGGTGGATGTACTAGTAAGGGTCCGCAAACAATGAAAAAGTGTTCTTCACCATCATCATCTCTATATTGCATCATTGTCATCATCATCCATGGGCGGCTTGGACAATTGACACTGATGACATCAAAATCATCATCTTCGATTCAAAGATGAGGACAATGACAAATCTTGCAAACAATATGACCACATCAATAATGAAATGTAATTGTCTACTCGGAGATGATGTCAAAATCGTCGTCCATATTTGGGATTGGAAGAATGTTGATCAGAATGACAAGTCATCAACAACAATCAATGAATGATGATGACAAATCTTGGTAATTGGATGACAACATAGATGATGAAATTTTATCTTCCACTAGAGGATGATAACAAATTCGCCATCATCATTGCCAAATCTTGTCATTGCTATTGTCATCCAGTTTTCAGCTTGAACAGATGTCCATGATGATGATGGTTCATCATCAACCAATGAATGACCACTTGCCATCGTCACCATCAATATCCACTGGCCTTTAAGCAATGATTCAAATAAATAAAAATTCTAGAAAAAATTCGAGTTCTATTTGGTAAAAAAAAGAAAATTAACCGTGGGCATAAACTCTGCCAGTTTTCCAGATTTTTCAAGCTCGATGAGAGCAACTTCAGCTGCTGACTGCTCTGCCGCCTTACGATTGAAAAAACCTGGGAGCGATTCATATCTGACACCATTAATGATCACTGTTGACCTGAAAACAGGCTCATGTGAGGGGCCCTCTTTCACGGTCTCATAGTCGGGAGTAAGAGCACCAGTTTTCTGTGCATATTCTTGAAGTCTGCTCTTGAAGACAAAGCAATCAGCCACTCCTGAAACATTGTTGCGGTAGTCACATTAAATTAAAACGCAAATCCATTACAAATTCATGGGTTGAACACAGAAGATCTCTCAATCTATCAATATATCAATGGACGGATTATTTTCTATAACAGATACATGAAGAATGACAAGAATCAACCCCGAAGAGTAAAATAGAATCAAGAAAACGAGGTCGACATTATGAAAACCCAGAAGCAACATGAAAAGACTAAATAGCCAAAAACTAAGTACCCGAAAACCGTAAAAATACAGCCTGCACCATATCTCCTACGCTATCAAACATCTTTTGTCTAACTTGATGATGATGAAAATTCGATAAGAAAGACTCCCAAACCTATCTCAACTTTTAAAACTGAAATATCCAACAAACAGATCATACCCCCTAAGTTATCAGTGGTTTTGATGGAAACAAAAAGGGAAAAAAATTCACCCAACGGTTAAGATTCCCATCAAGGTAATCTTACCATGCTAAACTCATGGTAAGATTCCCATCAAGGAAACGATCCAAGTTCTTTCAAAAAAATACTTTTACTAGTTATTCCTCCAGGACGTAGTCTTATGCAAAACTTTAAACGGACCATTTCAACTAAAAAACGAGTGACAACTGAATAAAGGGATTGAAAACAACACGAGAAACGGAAGGTCAGTGACCGCTACTTGCACCCAAAAAACCCAAGCAAGAAACGATTATTTTGTGATAGTTTGAGCAAATTCGTTGAAGGGCTCATCAAGAACTATCACATCCGCAACCATCAACAAAAAAACAAGAAGAGAAGTAAAAAATACAGACCCAGTACGAGAGAAGGAAAACGGGAAAAAAACAAAGATCAAGACCCTGCCTTTCGGCGAGAAATCGTCTCCCATCGCTTTTTTCCTACTACAAAGAAAATTGCAATTCTTGTATTCGCCTATCGCAGAGAAAGAGAGAAAGAGGAAGGGAGGATGGTGGAAGAAGGTTTGGACTTGAGACTTCTTTCTTCGGCTTGTCCTTGGCGCGCACCCCTGATGACAAAAGTACCCTCTGAAGCCATCAACATTTTTGCCCCTCTTTTATAATGACAGGCTTCGAGGGTATTAATATTAGGGGTAATATCACGGTACGTCCCAGACTTTTTCGGAAATCAGCGATATAGCCCAAACTTTTTTTTTGCCACGGTACAGCCCAAACTCCTTAAGCGGTCCACCGGCATATCCCGATTATGACGTGGAATCCACGTGGCTGCCAGGTGGATTTCTGGCGGAAACCACCTAGGCGGAATCCACCGAGCAGCCACGTGGATTCCGCGTCATAATCGGGATTTGAAGAAAGTGAGAAATACATTCTATTAATCCGTCCAAATTGAATCACCCGGGAGAGAGCTCAGAACCAGGACTGAGAGAGAGGGGACGGTGGAGAGAGAGAAAGAAAGGGCGTGAGAGAGAAGAGGCGTTGGATTGGTGCTGGTTGCAGTGGAATCCTTGGCAGTTTCTTCTTCGTTGTGGGAGTTCCACAAGCAAAGGTTCATTGTCGTCGTCAGGGGCTGCCTTTTGGACGTTGTTTATGAGAGAAGCATTGCTCGTCTGGGGCATCTGACTATCTCCCCCATTGGTCTTGTTTATCCAAGAAAGGTGCTCTCTGTCCCTCTTAATCTTCTTATTATGCAACTCCAATTTTTTTTTATTCTGTGTCTTTGTGGTTTAATTCTTCATCGAAGGATCAATCTACCGTGGCAGATTGAAATCCTACTGAACAAAAATAGAATCTATGAATGTCATCCCAGGATGACATTGACTTCTACTACTGATGAAAAAAATTTGCTGGAAAGAAAGGTGCTCTCTGTCCCTCTTAATCTTCTTATTATGCAGCTCCAATTTTTTTTATTCTGTGTCTTTGTGGTTTAATTCTTCATCGAAGGATCAATCTACCGTGGCAGATTGAAATCCTACTGAACAAAAATAGAATCTATGAATGTCATCCCAGGATGACATTGAATTCTACTGATGAAAAAAAATTGCTGGAAAGAAAGGTGCTCGCTGTCCCTCTTAATCTTCTTATTATGCAGCTCCAATTTTTTTTATTCTGTGTCTTTGTGGTTTAATTCTTCATAGAAGGATCAATCTACCGTGGCAGATTGAAATCCTACTGAACAAAAATAGAATCTATGAATGTCATCCCAGGATGACATTGAATTCTACTACTGATGAAAAAAAATTGCTGGAAAGAAAGGTGCTCGCTGTCCCTCTTAATCTTCTTATTATGCAGCTCCAATTTTTTTTATTCTGTGTCTTTGTGGTTTAATTCTTCATCGAAGGATCAATCTACCGTGGCAGATTGAAATCCTACTGAACAAAAATAGAATCTATGAATGTCATCCCAGGATGACATTGACTTCTACTACTGATGAAAAAAATTTGCTGGAAAGAAAGGTGCTCGTCCCTCTTAATCTTCTTATTATGCAGCTCCAATTTTTTTTATTCTGTGTCTTTGTGGTTTAATTCTTCATCGAAGGATCAATCTACCGTGGCAGATTGAAATCCTACTGAACAAAAATAGAATCTATGAATGTCATCCCAGGATGACATTGAATTCTACTACTGATGAAAAAAAATTGCTGGAAAGAAAGGTGCTCGCTGTCCCTCTTAATCTTCTTATTATGCAGCTCCAATTTTTTTTATTCTGTGTCTTTGTGGTTTAATTCTTCATAGAAGGATCAATCTACCGTGGCAGATTGAAATCCTACTGAACAAAAATAGAATCTATGAATGTCATCCCAGGATGACATTGAATTCTACAACTGATGAAAAAAATTTGCTGGAAAGAAAGGTGCTCGCTGTCCCTCTTAATCTTCTTATTATGCAGCTCCAATTTTTTTTATTCTGTGTCTTTGTGGTTTAATTCTTCATCGAAGGATCAATCTACCGTGGCAGATTGAAATCCTACTGAACAAAAATAGAATCTATGAATGTCATCCCAGGATGACATTGAATTCTACTACTGATGAAAAAAAATTGCTGGAAAGAAAGGTGCTCGCTGTCCCTCTTAATCTTCTTATTATGCAGCTCCAATTTTTTTTATTCTGTGTCTTTGTGGATTAATTCTTCATAGAAGGATCAATCTACCGTGGCAGATTGAAATCCTACTGAACAAAAATAGAATCTATGAATGTCATCCCAGGATGACATTGAATTCTACAACTGATGAAAAAAATTTGCTGGAAAGAAAGGTGCTCGCTGTCCCTCTTAATCTTCTTATTATGCAGCTCCAATTTTTTTTATTCTGTGTCTTTGTGGTTTAATTCTTCATCGAAGGATCAATCTACCGTGGCAGATTGAAATCCTACTGAACAAAAATAGAATCTATGAATGTCATCCCAGGATGACATTGAATTCTACTACTGATGAAAAAAAATTGCTGGAAAGAAAGGTGCTCGCTGTCCCTCTTAATCTTCTTATTATGCAGCTCCAATTTTTTATATTCTGTGTCTTTGTGGTTTAATTCTTCATAGAAGGATCAATCTACCGTGGCAGATTGAAATCCTACTGAACAAAAATAGAATCTATGAATGTCATCCCAGGATGACATTGAATTCTACTACTGATGAAAAAAAATTGCTGGAAAGAAAGGTGCTCACTGTCCCTCTTAATCTTCTTATTATGCAGCTCCAATTTTTTTTATTATATGTTTTTGTGGTTTAATTCTTCATCGAAGGATCAATCTACCGTGGCAGATTGAAATCCTACTGAACAAAAATAGAATCTATGAATGTCATCCCAGGATGACATTGAATTCTACTACTGATGAAAAAAAATTGCTGGAAAGAAAGGTGCTCGCTGTCCCTCTTAATCTTCTTATTATGCAGCTCCAATTTTTTTTATTCTGTGTCTTTGTGGTTTAATTCTTCATAGAAGGATCAATCTACCGTGGCAGATTGAAATCCTACTGAACAAAAATAGAATCTATGAATGTCATCCCAGGATGACATTGAATTCTACAACTGATGAAAAAAATTGGCTGGAAAGAAAGGTGCTCGCTGTCCCTCTTAATCTTCTTATTATGCAGCTCAATTTTTTTATTATATGTTTTTGTGGTTTAATTCTTCATCGAAGGATCAATCTACCGTGGCAGATTGAAATCCTACTGAACAAAAATAGAATCTATGAATGTCATCCCAGGATGACATTGAATTCTACTACTGATGAAAAAAATTTGCTGGAAAGAAAGGTGCTCGCTGTCCCTCTTAATCTTCTTATTATGCAGCTCCAATTTTTTTTATTCTGTGTCTTTGTGGTTTAATTCTTCATCGAAGGATCAATCTACCGTGGCAGATTGAAATCCTACTAAACAAAAATAGATTCTATGAATGTCATCCTAGGATGACAATGAATTCTACAACTGATGAAAAAAAATTGCTGGAAAGAAAGGTGCTCGCTGTCCCTCTTAATCTTCTTATTATGCAGCTCCAATTTTTTTTATTCTGTGTCTTTGTGGTTTAATTCTTCATCGAAGGATCAATCTACCGCGGCAGATTGAAATCCTACTGAACAAAAATAGAATCTATGAATGTCATCCCAGGATGACATTGAATTCTACTACTGATGAAAAATTTTTGCTGGAAAGAAAGGTGCTCGCTGTCCCTCTTAATCTTCTTATTATGCAGCTCCAATTTTTTTTATTCTGTGTCTTTGTGGTTTAATTCTTCATCGAAGGATCAATCTACCAAGGCAGATTGAAAACGAGGAATTTCATTGTTTCTTTTTCAATATGTTATTTATTTTCAAACGAGTGGAATATTATCTCTTCTTTCTTTTAAAAAGAAAACTAATAGCATCACTTCTCACATCAAGGATTCGGAGATCATTGAGCAAATTGATCGGGACCTCAGGCGCACACATCCAGATATGAATTTCTTCTGCGACGACTCGTCTTTTACAAACTCAAATCAAGTAATAATATTTTTGCATGAAAAATTTCCCCCATGAGATTGTTACTTATTTTAGCTCTAGTTCTCACTACTTGTACTCTTCAATGGTAGGAGTCGATCTGGAGAATCCTCATCATCTTTGCTAAACTAAACCCGAGAATTCGATACGTTCAAGGAATGAATGAGATTTTGGCTCCTCTGTTCTACGTGTTATGGAATGATCCGGACGAGGATAATGATGTAAGTCAAGGATTTTCTTATGAAATCTGTTTGAATTTTGGGTGATTTTGTGACGTCCTTCATTTTTCAAAGTTAAGATAGAGTCTTTCTTCAAGTGAATATTGGGTATTCGCTAATTGCATTAGTTGAATTCCTCCGTCTTTTATGTTGGTTATCGTTTGTTTTCGCATCAATTTTAGTTGTAAAATTAGGAGCCCCACCTTTGACCCAGGTTATTTCATACTTGAGGTATTCAGTTATCATTTTGCATTGGAAGTTTAATTTACATTCTTGCATGACTAAGTTCCATTTTCGAGAGAAAATGCTTCATTTTGGGATTACATACTTGTCTTTTGTAGAACTTTAGATACTGTAGTAGAATTTTTCCTGAAAGATGTGTACCTACCTGAGCTTCAAAATTCTCTAAACGCTAAATTCCTAGGTCCAAATTCTTGCTAATTACTATAATTTTTATTGAATTCAGTGGATGAAGAAGTAAATTGATTATTTTTTCATTTCTAATCGTTAGGCAGCAGCAGAGGCAGACACCTTCGTCTGCTTTGTGGTGGGTTTGAGCGGTTTTAGAGATAACTTCTGCCAGCAGCTTGACAATAGCGTGGTGGGCATCCGATCAATACCATCGTGAGACCCTGCTAAAAGTCTGCTCTGCAATGCTAATCCTCCTGCGGCGCCGGATCCTGGCGGGTGAAAGTGATTAATTGTTGTAGAAGAAAGGCACAATTTTAAAATTAAAATAATGTTACCAGAAATACGGGAAAGGTTTATTTTATTATTTTGAGATGGGAAAAATGGCACAACAGTCGTCATTTCTGTTACACTCAACGATCCGTTTCCAAGCGAAGATCTGTACCTAATTTCAGCCACTTCGTCACCTTTGGAGCTGCGGGACTGTGAGACCGTGTGACGATTGGCTGAAAAACCTTGATAGGATTTGAATTGTGAGCAAGAAAGTCTAACTTTATAGGGATGAAGGTGTAAGTTCCCAGACAGTAAATTAAGTGGTAGGTGAGTAAAGATTAGCGAAGAAGAATCTGGAGAAAAAGAGCAAAGAAAATTATTTTCGAGAATGTTAAGTTATGGTTTCAATGCAGACAAACGGTGCACTTGATATTCCATCTTCCCCTATTAGAGAAAAGAAAATAATGGGAAGGACAAAAGAGATGTGAGGGCTGAACAAGAAACCAGTGAATGCAAGGACTCAAAGTTCAATTAGAGCGTCATCAAAAACTCGTCAAGCGAAGGGAACGAAAGTCCAGGAAAACATCACCGAACTATGTTTAACAACAGGTCCCACCTAAAGGTATATTCTCATCTTCATCATTCAATTGATTCCAAACTACAGGACGATTCACATAAAGTCTAATACTCAAGGATAAATTTACTGATGCGAAATTGGAAAATGAGAGATATGAAAAGAGGAAACAACTTTACAAGGTTAAGGGATAACAATCTCTTTTTATCAGTGAAATATGGATCGTCATGGTCAACTATAGATTTAACAAAAGTGAAGAAAATGATGAATAGATATTATCATTACATTAAAGAAAAGAGTGTTATCAAAAGAAAAAATAATGATAAGAGCTATAAAAAAATAAGGAGAAATCAATGGGAAGCTCAAGCAAATTGAATATTATGACCGGATAACATAGACCATCATTTTATTTAAAGGAATGGTTGGGGTTTGGTCCATCAAATCAGGAGGAAGAAAACATAACCATAATCGGTTAAAGGAACTTGGACTTCTTGGGAAAATGAAATAATCTCAATGAGCATCAATTTTGGGCAAAAATAATAATTTAGAAATAAGGAGTCATCTATCTATCTATGGTGATCATCTCTACTAACTGTTTCACATGATCCTACGGTATCTTTGCTTACCCCCATTGAGAGGTTTTCTAACCAATATTCCCCAATTTATCTTCCGATTCTGATGTGAAAGTTGATTGCCCATTCGATCAAGTGAATACGCCAACAAAGGACGAACAAGCACAGAAATTCATGGATTATTGAGCGCGATTCAAAATGCCTTCGTCCAAGCGTGTTGGCTTCCTTAAAGATGGGAAACATGGCACAACAGTCGTCATTTCTGTTACTCTCACCCATCGGTTTCCAAGGAAATATAAAACATTTAATCATAATTTCATCATAGTCCTGGACTGCTAGAGGGCCTGAAATGGCAAACTCAAACGGAAATTGTGGTAAATTAGACAAGAAAGAATCTAAATAGCGTCGTGGACAATGAACAAAGATCATATCATTAAATCACTACTAAATCGTGTTCGGTAAATGTTCTGACAATACAAGTTAATGTTAAACTTGAACGGGTGGAGGTTTCGTAGCTCCATTGAAACTTAAACAGTGATGGTCTTTGAAAATTGGCTGATATGCGTCCTCTACTTAAACACGTGGAGATTCTGTAGCTCCCTGGGATCCCTGCATGATTGATCAATACGAGTTCATTATTTTACGTTGAATAAACTCCAAGAAGCCTAGAAACAAAGTTGGACATAAAATTCAAACCGTGCGTGGCCTCCAGCTTCTATTCCTGGTTGGGTGCATGTCTTCCGATTATGGCCAACTTGGTGGCAGAGGGAGCACTTCATATGCACGCCTTTCTTCGATAATCTTTGCACCTTAGGTTCTTTCTCACTGATGTCAATTCTTCTCTTCTGCTTGGGCCTTCCAGGTTGTTTCCTCGCTAGAGGAGGGAACACATAGTTCCCTTCAACTTCGCTCCATAAGTTTTTTCCATTCATTGGCGGGATACCATAACTATAAGCTAGCTGGTACACATCTTTCTTCAACCACTCAGTGACAAAAATGACAAGGTCCTCCTTGATCGAATGAATGCAAGTAATAACATGGGAGCATGGAATGCCCCTTATCTCCCAATATCTGCAACTACAGGTTCTACTAAGTAAATCAACCACAAATCTGTTTCCCAAGTTTGTAACCTCGAATTGATACTGGCCTGCATGCCTAAGAGTGCATGTCCTAGACTTCTTCTTGTTATCTTCGAGCAACTCCCTTATCCGAGGGCATAATTGATCAGTTCTGTCAGAAAACAACTCCCTTTTTTTAGCTACCCTCTGCATGACTGCACCTCTAATATCTTCCAACATGTCTATGATAGGTTTAGATCTAGGATGTATGATGTAATTGTTGAAGCACTCACAAATATTGTTATCAATCACCTCACATTTTGTATCCTTACTAATGTATGCCCTGCAAAACTTCTTTATACCTATATCTCCAAAGTCATGCGCGGCTTGTGGTTTTAATGTGCTCATCTCTCTCATGGTCCTTTGGAAATCTTCATGAGTTGTGCATTTCACAGCTTTCCAAAATAAGTTCTTCAAAATCTCAGTGGAATGTCCTTTCTTCTTCCAATTTGCATAAATATGTCTAGCACAATTCCTATGCTCCGCATGGGCTAATAAACATGACACTGCATTTTCCAGTCCCTGCGCAATGTTAGAGAGTACCAAGCTATAAGTGTACTAAAACAGTTCGACATTAAGCATTAAGACTTCAAACAATTCAATATTTATGAAGGAGTTAGTTAAGTACCTTCTACTGATCGCTTATAATAGTCCAACCATGACCATCCATAATTCCTAAATCATTCATCAGCAGTTGAATAAACCAAGTCCAAGAACCTTGATTTTCCCCTTCAACCACTGCCCAGGCAATGGGGAACATTTGATTATTCCCATCCTTGCCCACAACACTCAACAATTGGCCTTTCAGTTCGGTCTTCAAAAAACATCCATCCAAGCCAATGACTCTTCTACAACCTTCAAGAAAACCTCTTGCTATTGAATCAAAGCATATATAGAGTCTCTTAAACCTAACCAAAGAATCAGGAGTGGCTCTATCAAGAACCAACTCAAAAGTACCATTCCTATTGACCTTCTTTAACTCAGCAACATTAGTAGGAAGCAAGTGATAATGGTCATTCAAAGATCCTTGAAGCTTCTTGCGCGCCGCAGATCTAGCTCTATAACAGGTTTGCTTTGAAACTGTGATTCCAAACTGTGCATTTATTTCTCGCATCATATCTACCACCTTCAAATCCATATTCATTCGAATTTTCTCTAAGAAGTGTTTTGCAATCCAATGATAATCGGCTTGTTTATTCCTCGGAGCCCTACTGCACCTATGAGTATCACAACAAAAGCATTTTCATACCATCCCAACTAGCATATATCCTCCATGGGCAATCTCCCTTGCAAACAACTTCAACTTTCTGGTCACTAGACCTTAAAAACCTGATGTTCAACCTGTTCCATATAGCATGGTCCTTCACAACTGACCTAAATTGAGAAGCTGATTCAAATTTCATGCCTAATTGAAATATAATACTCTCAATGGGGCATCTCGGATCATACCTCTTGCCCTTGTATATGTTCCTTCTATTTTCACCCTCATCATCAGTATCATTGGGAGTTAATATCTCATCCTCTGAATCATCATACTCAGTATGATATCCATCAACAAATATTTGTTGTTGGACTTATTCGTTTCTATTTCTGTGGCCATCAACAAATTCATCATTCCATTCGTCACTTGAATATTCGTCGGGATCACTTGTATACACGTCACTTTCCTCATTTTCCTCACATATACTATATTCAGAATCATCATCACTATCATAATCAGAACCAAACACCTTTCTCTCGTCATCAGCCCTGTTTAAGAAACCAATGGAAAATAGTAATTGATCATGCGTGCAATATATTTAAATTACCAAGGAGAACTTACATTCTTCTACACTAATAGGAGCACGGTGGGGGAGAGCACCACTGCACGATGAAAAACCAGACCTTAAATTCAGTCCGATTTTAGGTGCTTCTTACGTTCTGAAACTTAAATTTAAGTAGGTTGGGTCGTGGTCCAGCTTGGTCTGCTTCGTTCAGACCTTAATTTCTGAATGTGAAGATGATTGGAATATGAAGTTCAAAAAACTATAAAAAACCATAAAAAATAAGTAAATTTAATAAACTAGGTTTAATTTACAATGTAAAAGAAGATAAACTGAATGATATATTGAAGAATTAGAACAAAAAAATAGAATAAATAAAACAAGATGGTGGGAAAAAATAATTAGAACAAAAAGGAGAAATTTTTGATGTTTGAAATTTAGTACATATTGAGGTCAGCTAGCGGTGTTCAACCGTATCTGTCCTTTGATATCAGACATTCAAATTCAGTGGTTATTGAAATTTAATGAAATTTCCATACCAAACAACAGCTATCAAATCTTATCGGTCCATCAATGTAGGTATCTCATCAATACTGTTCTTAAAGAAATCTTTGGTAATGTCATGAAAGGGAAAGAAGACGCACATGAAGATGTACATCAAAAGACAAACTTTTCAAAGAAAAGTGAGTTAATGTCATGGCATGGAGAAGCAACACCTAGAAATCAAACAAGGAAAATCACCTAAATTGAGAAAGAAAACTACTTCAATTATTAAAAAAAGAGGATATTTAAAGCGTCTGAATAAGAAATTACCCAAAGTGGCAGGACTGAAAATACCACCTCCAATAGTCCTACAAGAGCCTATAAGGGCAAGAACAAGGAGGATGTTCTTCTGGTATGCATTAGGCTCCTAATACTTCTTGATCTTAGCCGCAAGGGAATGATCCTCAAAGGTGCGACGACTGAACGTGGTCAACGCTTCGTCTGTGTGATGTAGGTTTGGAATCATTTTAACATTGGCATGTCAGTAGAGCAATGAATATAACGCCAATGTTCCCCATAAACAGAAATTTCCATTGAAAACTTAAGTTAAAGTTCGGCATAGCCTTATGTTCATTTCCTTTCTATCGAGAGAATTTCACATATTATTAAAACGAGAAAATTATCAGATGGGTTCGCCGAAATTGTGTTGATATTTCAAATGTTCGGCTTAAATAGAGGCAAGAAAGCCCAAAGAAATGGCACTAGAGGAAGGCAGAGATCACTAGGCTTCAAAAATTGAACTCTTGGGACGCAATTCATTGGGCTACCTCCCAACGCAGAAACAAAACATTGCAGAATTCTCTCTACATTCTTTCTTCCCAGCACAAAATTTTCATCAGTAATAGAGTTCAATGTCATCCTGGGATGACATTGATCGATTCTATTTTTGTTCAGTAGGATTTCAATCTGCCACGCTAGATTGATCCTTCGATGAAGAATTAAACCACAAAGACACAGAAAAAAAAAATTGGAGCTGCAAACTAAGAAGATTAAGAGGGACAGCGAGCACCTTTCTTTCCAGCAAATTTTTTTCATCAGTTGTAGAATTCAATGTCATCCTGCGATGACATTCATAGATTCTATTTTTGTTCAGTAGGATTTCAATCTGCCACGGTAGATTGATCCTTCGATGAAGAATTAAACCACAAATACACAGAATAAAAAAAAATTGGAGCTGCATAATAAGAAGATTAAGAGGGACAGCGAGCACCTTTCTTTCCAGCAACTTTTTTCATCAGTTGTAGAATTCAATGTCATCCTGCGATGACATTCATAGATTCTATTTTTGTTCAGTAGGATTTCAATCTGCCACGGTAGATTGATCCTTCGATGAAGAATAAAACCACAAAGACACAGAATAAAAAGAATTGGAGCTGCATAATAAGAAGATTAAGAGGGACAGCGAGCACCTTTCTTTCCAGAAAAAATTTTTCATCAGTAGTAGAATTCAATGTCATCCTGGGATGACATTCATAGATTCTATTTTTGTTCAGTAGGATTTCAATCTGCCACGGTAGATTGATCCTTCGATGAAGAATAAAACCACAAAGACACAGAATAAAAAAAATTGGAGCTGCATAATAAGAAGATTAAGAGGGACAGCGAGCACCTTTCTTTCCAGCAATTTTTTTTCATCAGTAGTAGAATTCAATGTCATCCTGGGATGACATTCATAGATTCTATTTTTGTTCAGTAGGATTTCAATCTGCCACGGTAGATTGATCCTTCGATAAAGAATTAAACCACAAAAACATATAATAAAAAAAATTGGAGCTGCATAATAAGAAGATTAAGAGGGACAGTGAGCACCTTTCTTTCCAGCAATTTTTTTTCATCAGTAGTAGAATTCAATGTCATCCTGCGATGACATTCATAGATTCTATTTTTGTTCAGTAGGATTTCAATCTGCCACGGTAGATTGATCCTTCTATGAAGAATAAAACCACAAAGACACAGAAAAAAAAAATTGGAGCTGCATAATAAGAAGATTAAGAGGGACAGCGAGCACCTTTCTTTCCAGCAAATTTTTTTCATCAGTAGTAGAATTCAATGTCATCCTGGGATGACATTCATAGAATCTATTTTTGTTTAGTAGGATTTCAATCTGCCACGGTAGATTGATCCTTCGATGAAGAATTAAACCACAGAGACAAAGAATAAAAAAAATGGGAGCTGCATAATAAGAAGATTAAGAGGGACAGCGAGCACCTTTCTTTCCAGCCAATTTTTTTCATCAGTTGTAGAATTCAATGTCATCCTGGGATGACATTCATAGATTCTATTTTTTTTCAGTAGGATTTCAATCTGCCACGGTAGATTGATCCTTCGATGAAGAATTAAACCACAAAGACACAGAATAAAAAAAATTGGAGCTGCATAATAAGAAGATTAAGAGGGACAGCGAGCACCTTTCTTTCCAGCAATTTTTTTTCATCAGTAGTGGAATTCAATGTCATCCTAGGATGACATTCATAGAATCTATTTTTGTTTAGTAGGATTTCAATCTGCCACGGTAGATTGATCCTTCGATGAAGAATTAAACCACAAAGACACAGAATAAAAAAAATTGGAGCTGCATAATAAGAAGATTAAGAGGGACAGCGAGCACCTTTCTTTCCAGCAATTTTTTTTCATCAGTAGTAGAATTCAATGTCATCCTGGGATGACATTCATAGATTCTAGTTTTGCTCAGTAGGATTTCAATCTGCCACGGTAGATTGATCCTTCGATGAAGAATTAAACCACAAAGACACAGAATAAAAAAAAATTGGAGCTGCATAATAAGAAGATTAAGAGGGACAGCGAGCACCTTTCTTTCCAGCAATTTTTTTTCATCAGTAGTAGAATTCAATGTCATCCTGGGATGACATTCATAGATTCTATTTTTGTTCAGTAGGATTTCAATCTGCCACGGTAGATTGATCCTTCGATGAAGAATAAAACCACAAAGACACAGAATAAAAAAAATTGGAGCTGCATAATAAGAAGATTAAGAGGGACAGCGAGCACCTTTCTTTCCAGCAATTTTTTTTCATCAGTAGTAGAATTCAATGTCATCCTGGGATGACATTCATAGATTCTAGTTTTGCTCAGTAGGATTTCAATCTGCCACGGTAGATTGATCCTTCGATGAAGAATTAAACCACAGAGACAAAGAATAAAAAAAATGGGAGCTGCATAATAAGAAGATTAAGAGGGACAGCGAGCACCTTTCTTTCCAGCCAATTTTTTTCATGAGTAGTAGAATTCAATGTCATCCTGGGATGACATTCATAGATTCTATTTTTGTTCAGTAGGATTTCAATCTGCCACGGTAGATTGATCCTTCGATGAAGAATTAAACCACAAAGACACAGAATAAAAAAAATTGGAGCTGCATAATAAGAAGATTAAGAGGGACAGCGAGCACCTTTCTTTCCAGCAATTTTTTTTCATCAGTTGTAGAATTCATTGTCATCCTAGGATGACATTCATAGAATCTATTTTTGTTTAGTAGGATTTCAATCTGCCACGGTAGATTGATCCTTCGATGAAGAATTAAACCACAAAGACAGAATAAAAAGAATTGGAGCTGCATAATAAGAAAATTTAGAGGGACAACGAGCACCTTTCTTTCCAGCA
Source organism: Wolffia australiana (assembly GCF_029677425.1). Lineage (NCBI taxonomy): Eukaryota > Viridiplantae > Streptophyta > Magnoliopsida > Alismatales > Araceae > Wolffia > Wolffia australiana. The sequence continues at coordinate 13,322,825 of NC_135842.1, forward strand.
ACAAAATTTCATCAGTAGTAGAATTCAATGTCATCCTGGGATGACATTCATAGATTCTATTTTTGTTCAGTAGGATTTCAATCTGCCACGTTAGATTGATCCTTCGATGAAGAATTAGACCACAGAGACACAGAATAAAAAAAATTGGAGCTGCATAATAAGAAGATTAAGAGGGACAGCGAGCACCTTTCTTTCCAGCAAATTTTTTTCATCAGTAGTAGAATCTAATGTCATCCTGGGATGACATTCATAGATTCTTTTTTTGTTCAGTAGGATTTCAATCTGCCACGGTAGATTGATCCTTCGATGAAGAATTAAACCACAAAGACACAGAATAAAAAAAATTGTAGCTGCATAATAAGAAGATTAAGAGGGACAGCGAGCACCTTTCTTTCCAGAAAAATTTTTTCATCAGTAGTAGAATTCAATGTCATCCTGGGATGACATTCATAGATTCTATTTTTGTTCAGTAGGATTTCAATCTGCCACGGTAGATTGATCCTTCGATGAAGAATTAAACCACAAAGACACAGAATAAAAAAAATTGGAGCTGCATAATAAGAAGATTAAGAGGGACAGCGAGCACCTTTCTTTCCAGCAATTTTTTTTCATCAGTAGTAAATTCAATGTCATCCTGGGATGACATTCATAGATTCTATTTTTGTTCAGTAGGATTTCAATCTGCCACGGTAGATTGATCCTTCGATGAAGAATTAAACCACAAAGACACAGAATAAAAAAAATTGGAGCTGCATAATAAGAAGATTAAGAGGGACAGCGAGCACCTTTCTTTCCAGCAATTTTTTTTCATCAGTAGTAGAATTCAATGTCATCCTGGGATGACATTCATAGCTTCTTTTTTTGTTCAGTAGGATTTCAATCTGCCACGGTAGATTGATCCTTCGATGAAGAATAAAACCACAAAGACACAGAATAAAAAAAATTGGAGCTGCATAATAAGAAGATTAAGAGGGACAGAGAGCACCTTTCTTTCCAGCAAATTTTTTTCATCAGTAGTAGAAGTCAATGCCATCCTGGGATGACATTCATAGATTCTATTTTTGTTCAGTAGGATTTCAATGTGCCACGGTAGATTGATCCTTCGATGAAGAATTAAACCACAAAGACAGAGAAAAAAAAAATTGGAGCTGCATAATAAGAAGATTAAGAGGGACAGCGAGCACCTTTCTTGGATAAACAAGACCAATGGGGGAGATAGTCAGATGCCCCAGACGAGCAATGCTTCTCTCATAAACAACGTCCAAAAGGCAGCCCCTGACGACGACAATGAACCTTTGCTTGTGGAACTCCCACAACGAAGAAGAAACTGCCAAGGATTCCACTGCAACCAGCACCAATCCAACGCCTCTTCTCTCTCACGCCCTTTCTTTCTCTCTCTCCACCGTCCCCTCTCTCTCAGTCCTGGTTCTGAGCTCTCTCCCGGGTGATTCAATTTGGACGGATTAATAGAATGTATTTCTCACTTTCTTCAAATCCCGATTATGACGCGGAATCCACGTGGCTGCCCGGTGGATTCCGCCTAGGTGGTTTCCGCCAGAAATCCACCTGGCAGCCACGTGGATTCCACGTCATAATCGGGATATGCCGGTGGACCGCTTAAGGAGTTTGGGCTGTACCGTGGCAAAAAAAAAGTTTGGGCTATATCGCTGATTTCCGAAAAAGTCTGGGACGTACCGTGATATTACCCCTTAATATTATAGTGTCAATCTCTCTCTCTCTCTCTCTCTCTCTCTCTCTCTCTCTCCGTTTTCTCTCTAGACTGGAGTCTGGAGCCACTGTTCTATCAGTATATCTCTATTTTCTTCAGCTTTCCATAATGCTCTCTCTCTCTCTCTCTGTGGACTGGAGTCCAGAGTCACTGGTCTATGAGTATATCTCTATTTTCTTCGGCTTTCCATAATGTTCTCTCTCTCTCTCTCTCTTTATTTCTAAGGCTCCAAAGTATGCGGCATTCCTGCACAAAGGCCTGCGTGCTAACTGGGGGGACATGCTTGTGTACTAGAGTCATGATTGGAGCCAGAGTTTTTTACGGTCCTCCTTCCCCTTGTTCTCCCTTCTCCCTACAGCTCCACTCTACTGTCGATGCAATCGAGCCGATGTAACGACAATGCTAGAGGCTGAAGAGAGCTTGTCAAGGCGAAGGAGAAGATTCAATGTACCATGGACCACATGGATACATCGAGAAAGAACACAAGAGTAGCTTGGCTCCTCTTGCTCAAGGATCCAAGAAATCATGGATGTGATTCGTGCACAAGTGATTCATTTCAATGTTCTGTTGATACCATAACCATTTCATGTAAGTCTTCCATTGGGAATAGTTGTATGTTTTTAATCAAGATCGAGGACCTAGAACCCAACACAATTGTTTTCCCCATGTCATAAGTTGTCTTTTTAAGGGTATTTCATTATGGACAAACCTGCACCTTTTGTGGCCTATATAAGGCCTTGTTTACCCTTTAAGGGTAATTATTGAACTATATTATTTTGTTGAAAATCTTCTTTCTCCCCTTTCAATTGTTCTCTTTTCAAGAGAGTGCTTCAGTGCTTTGAGACTCAACCACAAACCCCTTGTGGACTAAAGGATTCGAGAAACCAGTTCTATGGATTCATAACATGGTTGCTCTAAGTTGAACAAGGTTTGTGGATTCAAGTCGTATTTCTATGATGTTCATATACTAAGAATGTTTGAGCCTCTCCTCTCCTTCTACCTCCATCTTTGTTTCTCTCTCTGTCCCTGCTTCCCTCCCCCTCTCTCTCCCTGCCGCCCTTTATTTCTACCTATTTTTTTCTCTCTGTCCATCCATCTCCCTCCCTCTACCTCTACTCATCTCTTTGTCTCCTCCCTTTACTCTATCTCTATTTCTCTCTCTTCACTCCATCTTCCTCTACCTCTCTCTCTCTACTTCTATTTCTCTCGCTTCCCTCCCCTTCCTCTACCCCTCTCTCTCTCTTTTACCTACATTTCTCTCTCTTCTCTCAATCTTCCTCTTCCTCTCTTCTCTCTCCCTCTTTTACCCGTATTTTCCTCTCTTCCCTCAATCTTCCTCTACCTCTCTCGCTCCCATTACCTCTATTTCTCTCTGTCCCCTCCATCTTCCTCCACCTCTCTTTCTCTCTCTTCCCCCTTTGCCTCCACTCCTTTCAGTTAAATCTATCTTCCTCTAACTCTCTTTCTCTCCTTTTACCCCTATTTCTCTTTGTTCCCGCCATCTTCCTCTACCTCTTCTCTCTCTATCTCTCACTTTACCCCTATTTCTCTCTGTTCCCTCCATCTTCTCTCTCTCTCTCTCTCCCTCTCTCTCTTCCTTTACCCTTATTTCTCTTTGTTCCCTCCATGTTCCTCTACCTCTCTCTCTCTCTTTCTCTCTACATCTACATCTCCCTCTCTCGCCCTCCATCTTCCACTACCTCTCTCTCTCTCTCCATCTTCCACTACCTCTCTTTCTCTCTCCCTCCCACCCTCCCTCCTTCTACCTTTACCTCTTCTCTCTCTCTCTCTCTCTCTCTCTTTTAGAGAGTGGTTATTTTACCAATAAATTTTCCCAAGTCTCTGCCATATGTATATCTAACCAATTTCCAAATAGTGGTAACAAAACATACAGCTTGTACCAGTGTTTCCCTTTTCCACTTCAAATTAATCCATTTGTTTGTAGCACTATTTACTCGATTGCAAATATTTCTGTAAAACCTCGAATAGAAGAACAGACAGTCAATTTTTAAGGTACTCCTTTTTCAGCCTTTTCATATATGAATCTATCTGCTGCAGAAGGAAATAATTCACATCAATATCTCAGTTTCAATTCAAACATGTTCTACAAAATATTTACCACCTGGAAAGAATAAAAAATGGAGTCTATCTAAAGAAATACATTGAAGAACAGCAGATGTATATAACCTTTGAACTAGGAAGTGATCTTTCAAGTTTCTCAAAATGGAATCTATTCCAAACATATATCCCATGGTTGCATACTTCAACATGGTGCAAGTATCTAAAATATATAATTTTAGATGCTTTGAGGATGATTGCCGAAACTAAGTATTGAATATTTGTATCCATTTTTCATGATAATATGCATGAATCAGATATATCATGGCCAATTCGTAAGTAAAAATGGTGGGCGATTCTTTCACAATGGACTCTGATAGGTGAGATTTAAACTAAGTGTTTACAAAATATTCTTCGGTCCAAAGAAACAACTCATTGAAATAATGAGTCATCTGTTCCATTGGTATGGACTCATCTGTGATCAACAAATCGTCGGGAATTCCTCTATTCAAATATTTTCTATCATCTCATTGTTGGATTTATGATTTGTATCAATATTCTCTTTGTTTCCTGAGCCTCTAGTGAGTTACAAGTAGATTCTCTCCCTCCCTCTACCTCAACCTCGCTTTCTCTCTCCCTCTCCCTCCCTCTACCTCTCTTTCTCTCTCTCTCTCTCTCTCTCTCTCTCCCTCCCTCCCTCTGTCAACAATTTCTCTCTTTAAATTGCTCTCTTTCTTTCACTCTCCCTTTTTTTCCCTCTTTGTGCATTTACATATTTATACTATCTAGTACTGGTGGTCAATCTTCATCTATATCTCATCTTATTCAGTCTACCTCCACAACAACATCTATCTCCCACTTATCTCTATCTTCCCAACTGGGTTGGGCTACCACCGGACAACAAACGTTAATGTTCCATGGGAAAAAATTATAATATCATCAATGACCAAGTAAACCCCGAGGGGATCAATGACACACATCAGAAACATAGAATTTGCAAGCAGGTGATGATCAACCCCATCGCAGCCATCCACCAACCCCTCCCACCTATGTCGCCTCCTGAGTTCAACCTATTAGTCAGAAGTACACAACAATATATCTTGGTAAATAAGTCAAACTCAAAAATCAGGGCAAATCAAGTCAAAGTCAAATCTTCTGTAAACTGCTTTCCCTTTACCTATTGTTGGGCTCGGCCTGTGTGGTCAACCCAAAGCCAAAAGCAAAGAGTGGATCATAGTGAGGGTCTCCAACATTCATGGGAAGCTGATCAACAGACCTGAACCAAGTCCTTGCAAGCTTGCCGGAGAAACCATGGTCACCAAAGAGCACATCGGCCATGGCGGTGCCGCCTTCAGAGCCCGGCAGCCAGGCAGCAATAAGGGCATCCACCAATGGGACCAGAGGCTCCACCACTACTGGCCGGCCAGTGACCAGAATCACCACACATCTCACTAGAGCACAGACTTGCTGCACAATGCTTGGTCCAGGCTCGAGTATGGTGAGATTTTGACGGTCCCCAAGGGACTCGGCATAGGGTGTCTCTCCAACTGCCACCACAGCAACTGTGAATTTTCCGGCCTTGATGAAGCCCTCATCGGGGGCCTCCGAGAATACCACCTCAGTTGATGGGTCTACTGCAGATCGAATTCCTGAGAGGATTGTCGTCCCTGCACATGGCAAACATGCAATCAGGGTTCCGGATCTCGGGTTTTATGGTATCAAGTAAAAAACACTACCTGCGGTGGCGTTGTTGCCGCTAACACCCATCCACTCGATTGTCCATCCACCGCACTGGTACCCGAGATTGTCTGCATGGGTCCCAGCAACAAGGAGCCTGGAGGCCTTCTTTGGGAGGGGAACAACATCATCACCAGGAGATTTACCATTCTTCAACAGGACAAAGGACTTCCTTGCCGCCTCTCTGGCCAGCTCTCTGTGCTCCTGTCATGAAAAAAATGTAGAGAGGAAGGAGAGAGAAGTCATGAGCATGGATGGATGGCAGGGATAGAGGTGCGGGAGCTGTAGTTTCACCTGGCTGCCAAGCTGACTAGCCAGGTTGAGGCTCGAGAGGGGGTTCTCAAAGAGGCCCATGGCAAATTTGACTCTGAGAATCCTCTCTACTGCGTCATCTATCCGGGTCATGTTCACAAAGTTATGTTCCACAAGGTAGGTGAGGTTGCTGATGAACGCTTGGTACTCAAATGGCACCATGATCTGATGATCAAAGAAATCAGTCCAAGTCCATGTAGGTAATCATCAATGAAGATGCATCATGTTGGAACCATGGAAAATCAATCCAAGTACATGTGGGTAAGAATCTATGCAAATGCACCATATTCTGATCATGGAAGAAATCAGTCCAAGTGCATCTTGGTAAGAATCTACGCAGATGCACCATGAGCTGATCATGGATGAAACAAGTGCAAGTCCATGCCGGTGAGAAATTTATGGAGTTGGAAATGGGTATTGATGGTCTTACCATGTCCAGGCCAGCATTGATCGAACTCTTCACAGAAAAAGTGTAGTTTTCCCCTGGTGGGAAGGTGATCCTGTCGATTCCCTGCCAATCTGATATGACAAAACCCTGCATAGCCAATACTTGGGTTAGGATTTAGTGCTTAAGATTTAGGGTTTTGAGGTTGTACCCTAAAGTGGAGCACATTCTTGAGAAAACCAGTGATCAGGTCGCTATTGGAGTGCATCTTCCTCCCATTCCAGCTGGAGTAGGAGACCATGATGGTGGAGACACCCTTTATGACAGCCTGATAGTAAGCCTGCATGTGGATGCTCAACAGATCGTGAAAATTGACAATGGTGTTGTCCTCGTTCATGCCATTGAGAGTTCCCCCATCACCCACAAAGTGCTTCGCACAGGCCGCCACCTTCTCTCTGCAAATTGATGCCATCTGGTCTCAGAATTACAGTAGAGGGAGAGAATTTCGGCGGAAGGGATCAGGATTTGTGTTCGTCATCACTAATGACAACAAGAAGATGTTGAATCATCATCGTCCGTATCTTTCATCTTTGTCAGGGCGACAATGACATAACCATTGTAGTTGTTTCTCTACCATCGTCCCTTTGCAAACCTAATTCATATGACTACATACGTCGACAAAATTCGACTTATCATCGTTTGTCTGCAGGAGGATGATGACAATGACGATGATGATGATGACGAGACAACATTGTGATCATGTTTATTAACCTTGCTTAGATGATGAAAGACAATGACAAGATCATCATTATCATTCAAGCCAATATCCATGCCAGGATGATGATGACAAAATTGCAACCCACGTTCAAGCCTACGAAGATAGCGTCGATAGATGATTGCAATTTACTCTAGTCATATTATGGTGGTTGCCATCGCTCGAATGACGATGACAAAATAAGCATCATTATTGTCATTCGTCTGCAGGAAGATGAGGATAAGGATGACATAAATCATCAACCTCCAGTCCTAGAGAGGATGATGATGACTGTGGTCGTAGTCCCTGTCCTCACCAGGATGACAATGATGATGCTCAAAACATCATTGTCCCCCTTATTGTTCTTTTGTTGACCTTTCTCAGATGATGACAGAGGATGACAAGGACAATGACGGGGGTTTTAGATGGTGATACCATCATTGTCTGTCTTCATCCTTCTGTTAACCTCACTCAGATGATGAGAGAAGATGACAAAATCTGCATCATGACTGTCATCAATCAGCTGGAGGATGACGATGCCATTGATAGGGTTTTGGATGACAATGATGTTTTTTATGATCATTTGCAAATACTAATTGGGATTCTCACTGGCCACCAACAAATGGGACGCCCATGGCCGATTTCGGGGGATCACCCTGGAGACCGGGAATGATCTCTGTCATCATCACGACAATGGAAGGGTCCTCACTGTAGCTTTCATAGCAGCGCCCCCATCGCGGATCTCTGCAAACCTAAACCAGGGGGGAAAAAATGTAGAGGTCTTTCAGCAATGGTAGATAGACCCTGTCATGGCAAACATAAATGGTTTGGTGATCATTCAAAAAAACCAAATAAAGGGTTTGGTGTCGAAGACAGACAACAGTTTAAGATATTGACATAATGGGAATGAGTGAGCCTTCCGTTCAGTCATCTATTTCAGGGCTTGTTGTCATGTTACTGGCCAAGGGACTGCTTAGACCGAATAGATTGAGATTCTAAAATAGAGTAATGGAGCAGAGTATGATGACAGAATGGAATGGGAGTCGGTAAAGGGATTTGTTCTGTTTTCCGTTCTAAAGTTGACATTGCATACTGTTATCCTGACTTTTTTCAGTATCTTCATCAATGTTATCTGTAACCGGGAAGCTTGAAAACTATAAATAATGGATACTGTAACAAGAAAGTATATTGGAACCTGCCGTCAGTATCCCTGTGATGATGGATGCTGATAACGGACCGATGAGCAACAATATCTTTGTATACAATCAGTTAATGGATAATGACATGTATGGATGATGTCCTGACAGTGACCATCATCCTTATCATCATCATTACCAGGAATGGTCAATCACAATTCCCAGGTCAGGATAGATGACTGATGACAAACTGGCTTTTGTCCCATTCTCTGCCATCGATTCACAAAAATGTGTAATGTGTTTTGACTCATGGCACTAGGATTTACCGCAATGCATGGGGCGAAGGTGTAGTGGATTCCAGTGGCGCGGACCTCTAATGCGGTGGCAGCGCCAATCCTCTTCGCGAGACTTGGGTCCCTACACAGGCATGAGAGGAAAAGACAAGCTGTTAGAGTTTTTTTTTGAAAATACTGGCAAATCCACGGTGCCAGGTAAGACCAACCACAGGGTTGTGTTCGTAGACCAATAAAGCCGTGCTCTGGATGCCACCCAGGGGGCTTTTATATATGTGAACATTTAGTGTTTGCGAGAGTTTGTAGGCATGATGCAAGCGTAAATATCCCAATTACTGATTTGGATAAGATTTAGGGCTTAGGGTTTAAGGTTTAAGGGTTGGGGTGTGCCTGGTGACGCCGAGACCAATGTTGTGGGGGAAGATGGTGGCGTTGAAGACATTGTTGTGGCCGTGGACAGCATCGATGCCATAGATGATGGGGATGGCGAGGCGGGTGGAGAGGGCAGCCTGTTGGAGGGCGTTGACCATGGTCGCCCAGTCGTTGGGCGAGGCTCTCTGCTTCGGCACGCTCCCGCCCCCGCTCAACACGCTTCCTGTAATTGCCCATTGATCCTCACAATTAGAAGGACAAGAAAAAAAGAGGAAGAGAGACAGAGGAAAGAAAAAGATGGACAAAGCTTGTGTGAAGACATTGTGAGACAAAGAAGGAATGATGGGCACTAGCAAATGGCAGTCACTGTTAAATAGAGAGCAGGGGATGGAGAAACAGGAAGTGGAATACTCATTGGCTGCAAGAGATAGAGATAGAGAGAGGAACACAGGGCAATGTGCAACGGGTAGAAAGAGATATAGATTGAGCTAGTGAGAGAAAGTTAGTGAATTGTTGGAGAGATCGAGATCTTAAGAGGCAGAGAGAGAAAAGAGGAACATTGTACGTACAGTAAGTAGACAGAAGAACGCTGGTTGTGTGGAAAAGAAGTAAACGATAGAGAGTGAGCTAGTGAGAGGACGGACAGTACCACATTACCGGTGGCAGCTGCTGGGGAGATCAAAATTGGAAGAGATGGCGAGGATAAAGAGGAACAATACACGTGCAATAGAGAGTGAGAGATGGCGATATAAGAGAGATACAGAGAGAGATGGAGAGTTAGATATATAGGGAGATAGAGAGATACAGAAATAGAGTGATAGAGAGATAGAGAGATAGAGAGATAGAGAGATACAGAGATAGAGAGATACATAGATAGAGTGATAGAGAGATAGAGAGATAGAGAGATACAGAGATACAGAGATACAGAGATACAGAGATACAGAGATACAGAGATACAGAGATACAGAGATAGAGTGATAGAGAGTTAGAGAGATAGAGAGATACAGAGATACAGAGAGAGATATGGAGTGAAATAGAGAGATTCAGAGAGAGATAGAGAGTTAGAAATTAGAGAAATATAGAGAGATATATGGAGTGAAATAGAGAGATTCAGAGAGAGATAGAGAGTTAGAGAATTAGAGAAATATAGAGAGAGATATGGAGAGAGACAGAGAGATGCGGAGAGAGATAGAGAGTTTGATAGATAGAGAGATATAGAGAGAGATATGGAGAGAGACAGAGAGATGCGGAGAGAGATAGAGAGTTTGATAGATAGAGAGATATAGAGAGAGATATGGAGAGAGACAGAGAGATGCAGAGAGAGATAGAGAGTTTGATAGATAGAGAGAGATATGGAGAGAGATAGAGAGATACAGGGAGAGACAGAGAGATACAGAGTTAGAGAGAGAGATACAGAGGGAGATATAGAGAGATAGAGAGCTAGATAGATACAGAGAGAGATATATAGAGAGAGAGTTAGAGAGATATGTATAGAGAGAGATATATAGAGAGAGAGTTAGAGAGATATGTATAGAGAGAGATATATAGAGAGAGAGTTAGAGAGATATGTATAGAGAGAGAGAGAGAGAGAGAGAGAGAGAGAGAGAGAGAGAGAGAGAGAGAGAGAGAGAGAGAGAGAGAGAGAGAGAGAGAGAGAGAGAATACCAGTGTGATACTTTTTGACGACGTCGGGGGAGGCCACGGACCTCTCAATCTGGGTCATCTGTCCGATCTTCTCGGCCAGCGTCATCCGCTTCATCAGATCCCGCACTCTCACCATCAGCGGCTGTCGCGAGTCCTTATACTTTGGCGCCACCGCCGCCACCCCGCCGCCCATCGCCGCCGCCACCCCCAACAGTATCACCACCACTACCATCCCCCTTGCCCCCATTCTAGAGAGAGAAACAACGAAAATGGAAAAAAGGAACGATCTTTCTACTCTAAAAACCCGCGAGCTTTCAGACCCATGTCGTTTCTCGTCTAGATAGAGAGAGGGTCGGGAAGAATTTTTGAAAGACGTAGCTATAAACCGTCGCGCCGTCAATCCCCTTCTAGAGAGAGAAACAACGAAAAATGTCGAAAATGAAAAAAAGGAATGATCTTTCCACTTTAAAAACCTGTGAGCTTTTAGACCCACGTCATTTCTCGTCTAGATAAAGAAAGGGCCGGGAAGAATTTTTGAATAAGTAGCTATAAACCGTCGCGCCGTCAACCCCCTTCTAGAGAGAGAAACAACGAAAAAGAAGAAAAAGGATTAATATTTCTATGTTAAACACCCGCGAGCTTTTAGCCTTTTATGTTGAAGTTGACGTCGCCCCCATTGTAGAGAAAAAAAGAAGGATTTCTACTTTCAAAGTTTTAACCCATGTCCTTTTTTCAGAAAGAGAGAGTCAGGTGGATGCTTTTAGCCGGCATTGGTGAGCAAAGATACACCCACATACTTGGACTCAGGATTGGAGACTAAGTTCGTCATGTAGGCACTGCATGCTTATTACGGGTGGTGACACCCGACCCCAATCTTTAAACTAAGACCCACAAGCCGCCAAGCAAGTTTTATAGATTTTGAACCCATGTCATTTTTCGGGAACAAAGAAAGGGTCAGGTGGAAAATTTGAGAAAGATAGCTAGGGATTGTGATGCAGGACGTCAGCAAGAGCATGTGCTGGCAGTGGCAGCACGGACATGTCAGAGCAAGGCAGAATGTGATGTCTCTTGTGGGTCAGGCAAACAACCAATGGAGTGGCCAAGAGGAGGCTACGGCAAGCAGCAGAGGGCGGGCCTTGTGCTTGCTTCAAGCTAACAACAAGAGCTATTGGATGAAAACAGATGACATTTTCAAACTAACGGAACGTGGCTGAATGGACTTTAATTCTGTTATCTGTCCATTGAAATTTTTTTCATCCATTTCATCATTTGTCACAGTTTCGTCATCGTCACGACGCCATCATTCGTTCGTTCTGTCACTCGTCCATTAGAAAAAATGTTATAGAACTGGCGTACAGATGACGGAACGGGGGCCTTTTTTATAAAAATAATTCTAGTTTAAACCCTGCTAGATTTTCAATCCACCTTGTTTCTCATGTAGAGAGAGAAAGCGTTGGCAAATTTTTTTAAAATGTAGCCTATAGGGAGAGGGAGAAATGGCAGTACGGAGGTCAAATTCAATGTCAAAGCCGCAGAATTTCTTGATGACAGGCATGGTAGCCGGCACGTCAAGCTGGAAAATAGGGGGCAATGAGAGGCCCTCCCGCGCTGCCCTCATCGCCGCCCTCGTTGCCCAAAGCACTGACAGTGACATCAGCAGCCACGGCTCCCCTGATGTTGTAATAATCCATCCATCCATCAGAGATAGATAAAGACGGGAAAAGAGTATACACAGAAATGGAGATAAAGATGGAGAGAGAGGCAGACCATAGATATTTTTTTTGAAGAAGTATCATAGATATGGAGATTGAGACAGTAGTAGACTGGGAGATTGAAATGGGAAAATACTTAGAGATTGAAATGGAGATGGACATGGAGCTGGAGCTGGAGTCAGATATTGAAATGGAGATGAAGATGGCAATGGAGATAGAAATAGAGATGGAGACAAAGATATAGATATATACTAGTAGAGATAAAGACAGAGATGAAGATAAAGATAGAGATATAGATATAGATATAGATATCGATATAGACATAGACGTAGATGTAGACATAGACGTAGACATAGACGTAGACGTAGACCTAGACGTAGACGCAGACGTAGATCTAGACCTAGACCTAGACATAGACGTAGACGTAGACGTAGACGTAGACGTAGACGTAGACGTAGACGTAGACGTAGACATACACAGATATATGTATAGGTATAGATATAGGTATATATATAGATTTAGATATTATAGATATAGATATTATAGATATAGGTATAAATATATATATAGGTATAGGTATGATATAGATATTATAGATATAGGCATAGATATATATTATAGATATAGGTATAAATATAAGTATAGGGATAGGTATGATATAGATATTATAGATATAGGCATAGATATATATTATAGATATAGGTATTATAGATATAGGTAAAGATATGATATAGATATTATAGATATAGGTATAGATATAGATAGGTATAGATATAGATAGGTATAGATATAGATATTATAGATATAGATATAGATATAGATATAGATATAGATACAGATATAGATAGAGATATTTATATATATACATATAGAGATATAGATATACATATAGATACAAATAGAGATATAGATATGGATAAAAATAGAGATAAACATCAAGATCAAGATATAGTAATAAACAAATAGAGATGGAGATAGAGATAGAGATGGAGATGGAGTTGAGGGTATATATAGAGATAGAGATGGAGATAGATAGGGATCGATAGAGAGCAAGAATTGAGGTTGTAGAGAGAATAAAATATGAGAGGATGTAGGAAGTGGAGGAGAAATGAAAGGACAGACGGGTATAGAGAGGAGAGGTTTTCCGTGAGAAAGATAGATTTGGATACCAGTGTAGATAGAGGTGAGATTGTGGTGAAAGAAAGTTGAAAAGTAGGGAGGAGAGTTGTGGAGAGGAAGAGGATGACAGTAGAGTTTTTTGTTAGAGATAGACCAGAAATGGTTTTAGATCATGAGCGGGTATGAAAAATTGAGAGAGGTGGAATAGAAAAATAAAGTAATAAAGAGCAAGGATGGTAGGGAAAAAAAGTTCGAAGGAAAGAGGTAGGGTGGATTTTTAATGAGATAGAGAAAGAGATTATGAATCAGCAATAGAAGGCTGAAAAATGGAAAGAAAAGGTCAGGAAATCCGGAGTTTCCTTGAGAGAGAAAAAGTTCAACAGGCTGCATAGATAGAGGAGTGATGTCATGGAAAGAGAGACGGAGAGAGAAAAGGGAGAGCTCTTAAGTGAGAGAAAGAGATCAATAATTAAAAGCAGGAAAAGAAAGAGGGGGGAAAATGAGAGTTCTTGAAAACATGAAATGTTGGACAGTTGGAGATAAAGCATGAAAAGTGAGAAAGAGATGATGGGGAGAGAGATAGCTAGAGAAAGAAGTGGGACCTTTGGATGAGAGGACACGCTGCTGATGAGGCCCAGAACTGAGCAGTTCTACGTTGAAATCTCGAGGAATGTTGTTCACGGTCGGGATCTTATAAGTCCATGTTCCATCTGATGTCACTAACCCATCCTTGTTAGCAAGATATTCCTCGCACATGAAGAATCCAATCCCCTGCACGAATGCTCCTTCGATCTGCAACAAGAGAGAGAAACTTAATGACCCCTCTTCTTCATCTGTCCTCGCTCATCCACATCAGTAATAAGATTCCAAGACACGCCTGGCCTAGGTCAACGTCGGGGTTCAATCTCCTGCCTTGAGTTCAGACTCCTGTCTTGGATGAGATCTTGGTGGTTGTGGAACTTTGAGCTGGAAATTTGAGATGGGATTATATCCCATTGAGTTTTGACATGTTCTTCTTCAAGGTGGTTCATAAACTTGAATAGGAATCCCACAACGGCATGAATCTATATTGGGCACTGACTCTGTAGTCGGGATGATCTCCTGGCTCAATATTTCAATAGCCTCGAGGATGAGCCTTGTGAGAAGTGTAAGATGGAGTGGTAGCGAGAGACAGAGAATGAGATGAAGAAGGAACTGGGATAGGAGAAGGAAATCCCATAAAACAAAAATGATGAAGTTTCCAGATATTTATAGACACTTGGAGATGGTGGTGCATTTCAGGAATGCATTTAATGACTCTGTCTGTCACCATGCTGTCGGGCATGATGACGGACACTTGTTATCGCGGTGTGCATTGGTGGCAGTGCAATACCAGGCTTGGCGCGCCGTGTATATGTCAAACAGCTGCGTGACTTGAGGACACCGGCGGCATCTGTACCAGATTCTAGAAGCTTCTCCAACACATTGTTCCTCAACCCTAGCATTGATCTTCTTCCCAGCGATAAACTCCCCCACATTCTTTGCTCGCGTAGCATGGCAGGTCCCATAGGCCTGACGACCAGTCGTTAGCTTTCCACATGGCCATTGTTGACCAGGACTGAAAAGGCAACATTGACATAGGCAATAGCGTTCCCTAGAGGCCTTGGTGCCACCCTAAAGGCCTCAAAGAATGACACCACCCCACCATTGTTGACTCTGTGGGGGATCCTAACATTGAGCAGGATCTCTCTTCGGTCAATGGGAGGAAGCTTGAAAAAGTTATCTAGAGAGAGGTCAATGGTCCCTGCATTAACGGCAAGAGCAATGCTGGCACCAGCAGCGAGGAGAATTGTGGCCATGTCTGAAAGGAAGTTTCTGAAGGGGAATCGGAAATGTCATCATCCATCAATAAAATCCTAAACAAAAGTAGATGAGTAAAAAGTAAATATTTATCTATAATCGTTATGAGATCCAGATGGTCAGGATTTAAATTTAGGAAAACATAGATGATCAGGATGAAATCAAGAATAGGATTAAATCTAGTGGATAGGATTAAATCAAGATAGGATTAAATAATGGTCAAGTAAATCTAACAATTAAGATTAAATTTAGAGAGGAAGTTATAACCGTTGAGTTATAACTTCTTCAAAAATAGTCGTTAATATTACTTACTATGATCTATAAATAAAAACCCATTTATTCTTCACAAAGTTAAGAAATTCCAACGATCATTCACCTATCAGATCTGGTGTCTCTCTCTCTTCTCTCCTTCTCATCTATCACCATTCTTCTTTTTCTTCATTCACCTCTTCTACCTCAACGAGAACTTTTACAATTCCCTCCTTGGGCCAGGACAAGGTTCCCACCAATTCATCAGGTAAGGATTCGAACTGAAATAACGGCTTCGCGACTTAGAGCCTATCTGAGTCAACTTAAGTAAAAGATCCAACCAATAAAAATAGCCACAATGAAAAAACCAATAATAATAGAGCACGTATCCTATTTCAAGAAATAAGAAATAAGAAACGTTATAGAAAAAACCAATCACAACTCACTTAATAATGAACGAATAAGAAACAACCAAATACCCCTCGTAATAGAAAAATAGAAATAATATAGATTATAAATAACTGTTCACAACAGTTACCAAAAACTGAAACTTATAGTTACAGATGGGAAACTTCCCAAATCTAATGTTTCCTGTTTTACCCTTTTTTTGCACTATAAATACTATGCGCATGTACTTGTTTGGTTTATCGAATAAGAGTGATTTCTCCATTCTACCTTCTCATCTCTTCATCCTTCTATGTCTCAATCTCCTTCTTGTTCAATTTTATATTCTGCACAAATGGCGACACCACCTTTTTCATGTGTGCTGTTAGCTTGCCGAAGACGGTGTCACCATATTCTTCCAGGGTCTCGATGGCAGCAGAGATGCTAACTGCTCCATCAATTTCCAAAAACTCATTGCCGTCGCCATGCTTGATCCCAGTCAGCTCAGATATTCCCCCGAGATCAATGTAGGAATCATATCTGTTTAGATCACGGTGGACTCCTGCATTGGTGTTGCCAGAAACAAGCTTGATGCGAGCCTCCGACGATGTCACAAGGAGAATCTGCCGCAGCTCCTTCAAAGATCTGGGAGCAAACCAGGACTGTTCGATCTGGAGTGATGTGGGGACCAGGGGAGCAGAATCCACACTGGGAGGCGTGGAAGCTGGTGAGGCGACGATGGACAACATGGAAGCGAGCGCCCGTGGTGATGGCAAGGCCCTCAGAGGTGGTGATGGAGCAGAGGTGGATGACGTAGAGGAGGGTGAGACCGGAGCTCACGGATTTGTCTTCCAGCTCACCCGAGACTGGGTCATATTTTGATAGGAGCACAACGCAGGCACCAAAACCCCCTGGACATTGTGACATCCAGAATGAAACCCGAAACTCATGATCCTGATGATGATGATGAAGATGATGAAAAGGGTAAAGAATCTCCCAAGAGATTGGCCATGATGATGATGATGACGGAAAGGGAGGGAGGAGAAACCCAAAAGAGATTGGTGATGATGAAGATGAAAATGATTAAATTTATGGATAATGATAAAAATGAATATGATTATGGATGAAAATGATCATGGAACCCACTAGAGATTAGTGGTAACGATGATGAATATGATCATGGATGAAAAAAATTCTAGACATGTGATGCGATCCATCATCGCATATACGAGCGTCAACCCTGGCCCACGATGATGGCCCAATAGCCAGGCTACTTAAGCTGGCTATCCGCATGGAGAAGATGGCTTTCGAACTAGTAAGTGCTTACACAATTCTCGTCTAAATCCCCTTCTTGCCTAACCGATCTCCTTTGTAGACGTCCAGACCTGCGACGGAGCTCAGACCACCACGAGATCTGCGTTGCCCATCCTGCCTCTTCGACGGCGTTGTCCATCCTGCCGGACCCCTCTCATCTCCTCTCTAATTCTGATCTCTACTTCCTTCTCTCATCATTTCCCTTCCTGTTACACTTCAAGACATTGTTGCAAGTTGTATTGTTGCAAGAAACCAAGCATCGCTGAGTACACGGGGGCCGTAACACTGGTATCAGAGCCATTTGCATCCTTTGTTCCCATGGAAGACCGTCTCCAAAGAGTCAAAAGGCAGCTTGAGTGCCTCGTGCTTCTCATGGAATGTCAAGCATTTCCTCATCAAGAAGGTGTGTCATCGGCAGCTGAAGGTGCCCCGGCACGCTCCGACTTCGGCCCGGAGCCGTAGCACCAACAAGGTCCACCACGCGAGCCACATGAGCCATGGGAACTGCTGCCGCCTTTGCCGAGAGGACGGCCACCGTTGGTGCCGCCTCTGCCACAAGGTCCGCTGCCATCATCTTCATCTTCCCTGCCTCACTATCCGTCACTAGCGCCACCAGTGCAAACAGAACATTGGAAGTGAGGGAACTATCCAAACCATACGGTTGGGCGTCCCTCGAGCCAGAGAGAGACCTGCCATTTCCTCTCAACCTGTATGACAAAGACTGAGCGGGACGAAGGATCGAGGAGCATCCTCTAGACTCGGGGTGGTGTCCTCCATGATCTCCCCGCACTCGACTGCCCATGCAAGAGCATGGACCATGGGCTCAGGAACAAGCTCCACACAGAATGGGACGTCTCCCAATCAGAACTCCAAACAAAGACCGTCAGCCGGCCAAGTATGCCAGTTTAGATGAACACTCTCTGGCTCGGGGCTGACACCACCTCCCTGCTGTAATGCCGCGTCATGACCGCCACAATGACCCCCCAAGAGACGAAGGTTCAGAAGAAGAAGAAGATGTAGACGAGGACTACTGTGAGGGGGGGGGGTGAGGCCGCAAAAACTGACAACTTGTCCTGCGACCACCTCAGCACCACCGATACGCCGACATTTCAACCTCCTCCGGTGGAGATCCAGAACGATGGCTTCCGCACGTGGAACACTACTTCCGGGCATATGTGGCGCGAGATGCCGAACGCCTCTGGGTCGTCTCGTCATATATAGAAGGGAAGGCATCCGCTTGGTTTTGCTTCGAGGACGATCGAGCAGGCTTCACCAGTTGGGATGATTTTGCGTGCCAAGTCAACTATCGATTCGACTTCCAGCCTCGCGAAGCATATCACCAATTGTTCAAACTCCAATAAGTGGGCTCAGTGGATGAGGTGGTCTCTGTCTTCGTCGATTTGGTGGGATATCTTCCAGATCTATTGGAGGAGACAGCCATGCACGCCCTCTACTCTGCATTTTGATCGTCCTTACAAGCTGAAGTCAGTCGAAGGGAACCTTGTTCCACAGAAGAGCTCATCAACTATGCATTCAAAGCGAAACACATTTTGGCTCAACTAGAATTCACAGCACCCAAGTGCAGCAACCCCAGAAAACGGTCGCTGGGCAAACCGCCACGCTCTTAGCAACCCCCGATTTTGCTAGGGCTGCCAAGCGCACGTCAAATGCCATGGGTCCCTCGCCAATTTCGGCTCACCACAGAAGAGTTCGCCAACTATGGGGCTCAAGGTCTGTGTTTCCAGTGTGACGAAAACTTCACATCGGGCACGCGTGACGTAAAACTCTAAATGTATCCATTGTGATGAACATGCGGACTCGACGGAGATACAGGATGAAGACGATGAAGAGATTGAGGATGAGACGTCCCCAGTAGCAGAAAACACGCGTGAACTTAGACGTTTCAATCTCCAGGCAGTCATCAACATGTCATCGGCCCACTCTCTCCATATCAAAGGCAACATCCGAGGACACGCGGTCACCATCCTGATTGATTTTGGCGCCTCCGACAACTTCATCGATGATGCACTCGCCCATCCCCTGACCCTGTCAAGACAAGATTTAACTCCGTATCGTATTCGCTACGGAGACAGAAGCTCAAGTACTGGTATGGAGGTCTGCTCAGACGTGCCCCTACACATTCAAAGATACACCACAACTGTTGACTTCTACCTCGTGCCAAACCTGTGTCTTGACATCGTCTTGGACTTCTCATGGCTGCACACGGTGGGCTGGATGTCTACACAGTTGGATATGCTTCTGTTGAGATTCCAAGCCAATGGTGTCTAGCACATGTTACGTGGGGACCCCACCGCACCTTCCCCTTCGGCTACCTTGACCACTGGACGATGAAGGCTCAATCAGTCCTTTGGGCCCGAACTCTGTCGAGTAGCATTAACATCGTCTTCTCTCTTGTAGGAAGTGGTCACCACAGCATTGGTGGCATATTTCCAAGCTCACTTCCCGACAGTCTTCATGGGACCCCCAACATTGCCCCCTCGGTGCTCATGCAACCATCGGATCACTCTGCGTCCGGGAGCGGTCCACTACAGACCCTATCGGTATTCCCATCTTCAAAAGAACAAGCTGGAGAAACTCTTGGAAGAACAGGTCACCGCAGGAATCATCCAGCTATCCCATAGCCCTTACTCCAGCCTGGTGTTACTTGTGAAGAAAAAGTCCGGAGGCTGGCACTTCTGCGTGGACTATCGAGCCCTCATCTGTCACAGTACCGAACAGGTTTCCAATACCTGTTGTTGACGAACTCCTAGAAGAACTCCATACAACTACGGTCTTCTCAAAACTTGATCTTAAGTCACGTTATCATCAAATCAGAATGAATCCTGAAGACAGAAAAGACGGCATTTCGTACGCACACCGGTCACTATGAGTACCTAGTCATGCCTTTTGGCTTGTGAAATGCCATGAAAACATTCCAAGCTCTCATGAACTACATTTTCCAGCCGTACTTGCTCAAATTCGTGCTAGTATTTTTTGACGACATACTCATTTACAGTCATAGTGAGGCGGAGCACATGGAACGTGTGATGAAGGTCCTCTTGGTACTCAAGGAGCACCAGCTTTGTATCAACCACAAAAATTACTTCTTTGCTCAGTGTAGCGGAGGTTAGAATACCTAGGGCACTGGATATCGTCAGAAGGAGTCCCCAACTATGCAGGCAAGATTGAAGCAGTGTGTTCGTGGCCTCCTCCTCAAAACCTAGGTCAACTGCAAGGGTTTCTAGGCCTAACCGGGCACTACCGATAGTTCATCGCGGGGTACGCGGCCAAGGCTTGGCCGCTCACACAACTGCTCAAAAAGGGGAACTTCATGTGGTCAGCCAAGGCCTAGAACGGATTTGATACATTGAAGGAAACACTCTCGTCTGCACCAGTGCTCACCTTACCAGATTTTACACAGCCCTTCATGATTGACACAGATGCACAGGGGGTGGGGGTGGGCGCGTTACTGCTGTAGAAAAAAGGCCCATAGCTTTTTTCAGCCAAGCTCTCCACCCACAGGTGCGGACCCGTTCTGAATATGAGCATGAATTGGTGGCAATGGTGCTAGCCACTTGGAAATGGCGCCACTACCTTATGTTTCAAGCCTTTATTATCCTCTCTGACCAATAAAGCCTCCGCCACTTGTTGGAGCAACACCAGATCCAAGGTGAGTATCATCATTTGCTTGCAAAACTAATGGGGTATCATTTCTCCATCAAGTACAAAACAGGCAGTTCCAACCAAGTGGCGGACACACTTTCGCGCCAGTCTCCAACCAGCGACCGTCACTTGAACGCCACCTCACTCTCCGAGTGGTGTGCCATGGAAGAGATTTGCCAGGCTGTGAAGTGCGACTCTACACTACAGAAAATCATCCAAGACTTACAATCGGCATCGAGCAGTCAGGGAAAGTATGCCTGGGTCCATGATACATTACTGCATGGGGGTCGCTTGGTCCTACTGGCATGCTCTCTGCTCACTCAATGCATTCTAGCCGAACTGCAAGACGAAGCCATTGGAGGACACTGGGGATTCCTCAAAACTTATAAGCAAGTGGCCACCCAATTCTATTAGCGGGACATGAAGGGTGACATCAAGGTTCATGTCAACACTTGCTCACAATGTCAACAATTCAAGAACTCATCTCTATCCCCTGCAGGACTCTTGCAACCCCTTCCCATTCTGCAGCAAATCTGGGAGGACATATCGATATACTCTATTGAAGGACTTCCCAAGTCGGGAGGGGTGGACTGCGTATTGGTCGTCATCGACCGCCTCAGCAAGTACAGTCACTTCATCAGTCTATGCCACCCTTTTTCAGCACGGGATGTCGCAGCTAAGTTCGCCACAAACATCGTGAAGTTACACGACGTGCCTCATACGATCATATCAGATCAAGGTAGCATCTTTTTCAGCCACTTTTGGACCTAACTCCACAAGCTCCAGGGCACCGAGTTGAAGCAAAGCTCCTCCTACCATCCTGAATCAGATGGACATACCAAAGTGGTCAATCAGTTGGTTGAGACGTATCTTCGTTGTTTTGCAGACGATCAACCAAGGCAGTGGAGTTCGTGTTTACACTGGGCGGAACTCAGCTACATCACGTCCTATCACACCCCTATTAAGATTTCTCCGTTCAAGGTGGTCTATGGGCGCGATCTGCCTTCGCTCCTACGCTATAAAGGTCCCGCCACCCCTATCAATGACTTGGACAAGCTCTTGCAGGAAAGAGATCAGATCCCGCGATTTTTCCGTCAACACCTGGAGAGAGCTCAAGCCACCATGAAAAACCAAGCCGATCGCCATCGGCGACACGTGGAGTTCCATGCAGACGACAGAGTCTTTCTCAAGCTGAAGCCATATCGCATGAAGTCTTTGGCCCGCACCCCAAATGAAAAACTGAATGCCAAATATTTCGGGCCCTATCCCATCACCCAGCGCTTGGGGCCTGTTGCCTATCGTCTCGCGCTACCACCCGAGGCACAGATTCACCCGGTGTTTCATGTTTCACAGCTCAAGCGCGCAGCGGGGCCGACATCCCATGTCCAACCCATCCCTGCGGGCCTCTCGACGATGAACAAATGGGTAGTCACTGCGGCACGGATTACAGCCTTCTGCCGGTCTGACCAATGCCTCCAAGTCCTCACGCACTGGGAAGGACTTCCAGACTTCGAAGCCACCTGGGAACTAGCTGACCGACTGTGCCACCAGTTTCCCAGATGCGATCCATCATCGCATATATGAGCATCGACCTCAGCCCACGACGAAGGCCTAATAGCTGGGCTACTTAAGCTGGCTATCTGCATGGAGAAGATGGCTTTTGAATAGTAAGTGCTTACATACTTCTCGTCTTGATCCCCTTCTTGCCTAACCGATCTCCTTTGCAGATATCCAGACCTGCGACGGAGTTCGGACCACCCTGAGATTGGCCTTGCCCATCCCGCTGCTTCAACGGCGTCGTCCATCCTGCCGGACCCCTCTCATCTCCTCTCTAATTCCGCTCTCTACTTCCTTCTCTCGTCATTTCCCTTCCTGTTACACTCCAAGACATTGTTGCTAGTTGTATTGTTGCAAGAAAACAAGGATCGTTGAATACACGAGGGACGTAACAACATGATTACGGATGATGATGATTGATATGATTATGGATGATGATGATGAATATGATCATGGATAAAAATAATTCTGGACATGATTACGGATGATGATGATTGATATTATTATGGATGATGATGATGAATATGATCATGGATAAAAATAATTCTGGACGTGATTACGGATGATGATGATTGATATGATTATGGATGATGATGACGAATATGATCATGGATGAAAATAATTATGGACATGATTATGGATGATGATGATGAATATGATCATGGATGAAAATAATTCTGAACATGATTAAAGATGATGATGATGATTGATATGATTATGGATGATGATGATGAATATGATCATGGATGAAAATAATTCTGGACATGATTACGGATGATGATGAGGATTAATATGATTATGGATGATGATGATGATGAATATGATCATGGATGAAAATAATTCTGGACATGATTACGGATGATGATGATGATGAATATGATCATGGATGAAAATAATTCTGAACATGATTAAAGATGATGATGATGATTGATATGATTATGGATGATGATGACGAATATGATCATGGATGAAATTAATTCTGGAAATGATTACTGATGATGATGATGATTGATATAATTATGGATGATGATGAATATGATCATGGATGAAAATAATTCTGAACATGATTATGGATGATGATGATGATTGATATGATTATGGATGATGATGATGAATATGATCATGGATGAAAATAATTCTGGACATGATTACGGATGATGATGATAAATATGATCATGGATGAAAATAATTCTGGACATGATTACGGATGATGATGATTGATATGATTATGGATGAAGATGGTAAATTCGATTATGGATGAAAATGATTACGGAACCCACTGGAGATTGGTGTTCATGATGATGAATATGATTATGGACAAAAATGATTCTGGAACACACTGGAGATTGGCAGTGGCGAAGATGATGATGAAAACAAAGATGAAGGTAGAAGAAAAGCACTGAGATCGACGATGATAATTGACGGTGAAGAAAAAGAAAACTAAGGGAGAATAGACTCATACGAGTTTGATGATAATGATCGTGATGATGAAGCAAACCAAACGAAACTGAAGACGGACCAAACTAGGAGGATGGAGGGAGAAGACCCATAACGAAATTGATGATGATGATGATTATGATGATGATATGAAAACAATGAGGAAAAGTTTGTGCGAAGAAACCCAAGCAAGATTATGAAGAACTCGAGCTTCACTGCAGCTGAGCTTGGCCCCCTTGAAGGTCGTCCGAGTGCGCAAGAACTCCAACAAGGTGGTGGATGGGTCTATACGCTAGAAAGCTCGAATCTTTCGCCATTGATGGCAAAAACCAAGCTCTGCGACGAGCTCATCTCCGCTCCAGGGTGCAAGCTAGCAAGAACACCTTATCCTACAGACTGAAACATACCATGAACGCCTTATGCTACAGGAGCAAGCCACGATGACAGGATGATGTTCCGCCATAGATTCCTTCTTGGTAGGATCTGCCGGAGAAGAAGGCTCTGCTTCCCATGATAGTTTTTTTTTCATAGCAGAGGAGATGGGCATGATTCTAAAACAACATTATGCAGTCAAAATACCAAAATATTCCCCTCTGCCGGCTGAGACTAACTTTTTCATCCATAATGTAAAAAATGAGATATTCGGATTTAGCTCTTCAAAATATTACAAATGCATTTTTCATTTGCACCTAAAAAAATGCTCCATATTTAACATGATACATGAATAAAATAAAATCATGTACGGCTAGAGGTGTTATCCTCTGCAAGTAAGGTTTTCTAACAAAATGGGACAAACCTCCCAAACACCTGACAAATTTATGTCTCCTCCCAGAGTCCAAGATGAAATATGGGACAGTATGGAAGAAGATGAAATTTACGATGAGAAAAATGTAGGGTGAAGAAATCCATATGAGTGGGACCTTTGAAATCATAATTATCATTAATGAAATAATTTTTCTTAACCAGATCCAACACATTATTTTCATCAAAAAATTAAAGTAATCGTATTACCAGCATGTTCTTCATACCTCGTATTATAGCTTCATAATATTTTCAATCTTTTGTGAATAAAAAGGTGGATGTTGTATTGATGTCTAATCTAAGAGAGGATTGTTTCGAAGTCTCTTATGCTGACCCATGAAAATGAGTCTAAATTAAAAGATTTTTTATTCTTCTCCCTCTTCTTCTTAAATATATTTGTTATTATGTATCCTCCAATACACAATAATACTTACTGTGTTGTTTTTTGAATATTTTAAAAAATTTTTGATAAAAATTCTCTTTATCTATGATCTTGAAATTAACCACATACAAGACTGTCCTCAAATAACTCTCCTCCAGAGCTGAGGCCAGGTCATTTACTTAGAACACCTATCCGTAATTTATATTTAAATTTAGACCTATTGATTATCCAGAATGGAATGATTTAAATTCATAAACATAATATGTTGCAGTTTACTATTTTCAACCATATGATTATTCTTAGAGTAAACCAAACAAGAGAGTAGCATAATATGTTGTAGCATACATAGAGTAGCACAAAGCCTCGACTAATACGGCATATGAACTCCAAGGTCAATACACCGTCTCTCTCTCGATTGCTTGCTCTCATCCTCTCTCTGCATATTTAGTCCCAATATTGATATAGTTACAGGAACTTCATTGAGGAACAGAGAATTGGTTCACAAATATGTTTATGAAGTGACCATTCCATGTGATTCAGATATGAAATAATCTCATTCCAAAGATAAACTGATTATTTTGGTAATGCACGCAATTGTTTTTAGCTATAGTGGGCTCTTCAATTCAAATACCATGCATTTGATAAACAAATGACATGCTTAACTGCATCAACTTTTACAAGTTTTCATTGAGCTTCTAGATTTTGGGTTCAAATCTTTAAAATATATTTTTGTTAATATTATGAATTAAAATTAGAAGTCTTAGTGGACTTGACTAGAAATAAATGAAGGTTGGTACCTTAGATGCTATGGATTTTTCCGGTTGTTTAAACATTTAAATTTAGTTTCTTATCTCAGAACTTGTCATGCTACTTTTGTACGGATGTGGACGTAATGGAATAGAGCAAAGTACAACATATAAGGTAATTGCTATGGATTAGATTATCTGCAACAAAAAATTGCTCCATTTTGGCTACCCTCATTTAAATGCAAGGTTTAGGTTAGGGTCTTCTTGACATATTGAATATAAAATTAAAATCTATACAAAAAAGCAATTCCCATCAAACATGGTGATACAATACTAGATATTATGCACCACCTTGGAACACCCTTACTCCTGATTTTAGGATATTCTATACTCGGTGTTCTAAGCGAACATTCGAACATGATCAAAAGACAAAATCTACAAACCACAGAGCACATCACCCTAGTTTGCAAAACAAATATTTACATGCAAAACTATTATCTGCGGACTCTGAAGGCGCCTTCATCAAAAACTGATATCTACCGCCTTCGCCAAGATCTAACATGATATTCCTCTCGCGACACGGGAGTAGAAGGGCCAATCGCCGTGCTTCTCAGTGATGGGATCCTGTCCAATCCGGTGCTTTGCGACGTAGCGAGGAACCTCCTCGCCTTCCACTGCAAGTCCTTCCAGAAAACCCCTGAAGTCCCCTCCTGGAGCTGCATCAAACATGTCAAGATAAGTTAACCATGAAGGGTTTGGCCGAGTATGACGAAGAAAAGGAAAGAAATAGAACTTGCCTAGTTCTGCATCACCTAATTGAGACGCATCGTAGGGACTGGGGGAAATGGCAGTGTTGGGCTACAAAGAAGCCGAGGAGAGTGATTGCGTGAGGAAGATTAACTTAGAAAGATGAGAAATTGGGGTTTGCTTACTGGGTTGGGTAGAGTAAGGTGTGGAGACTCGTCTATGAGGAGAGTGTTCTGTTAAACAGAATGATACCTACGTGGATATCGGCGTACGGACGTCTGCAGGCAACCGCTCCGACAAGATGTGGAAGCCTCCCAAAGATTGTACGGACGCCGCTCAACGACAAAGCTGTCAAACAAAGAGACGCCTACTCAAGTACGAGTGTACGGATGACAGAAGATCGCATATCCGTCGCCTGTAAGGATAAAATAACTACGTGTCAGTCATTGAGCAGACAGCTTCCAATTGAAGTCGCACTGTCCCGAGACGACAGGAGGCAGAGACGTCGACCTAGCAGCCTGACAGACGTAGGCCGTCATGAGATGCAGTATGGCGGCTGTCGCAGTGGCTAAGTTCGCAGTTAATGCTTCACCGCCTTCAAATTCCCTATAAGTACTTGAACAATCCGTCAATTCATTTCATGGGATTTCCTTCTTATCCCTTTCTTCCCCTCTCGACTCTCACTCTCTCTTCGAAAGTCTTTCTATTCTCAACATGTTCTTGGCAGAGAAGCCTTTATGCTCGTCCCACACCTTATTCAGCTCCTTCATAAACAAAGGTTTATTTTGATGTTCAAGTGTCATGAACCCCGTGTTTGTGCTCTTGCTTTGATCCTGCAACCGCCAACATGATATCCATATATCAATAAAATCCAGAAGAGACATATACATACATAGATATATTTAGAGAGGGAGAGGGGAGAGAGAGTGAGAGGGAGAGAGCGCGCGCACGAGAGAGAGAGAGAGAGAGAGAGAGAGAGAGAGAGAGAGAGAGAGAGAGAGAGAGAGAGAGAGAGAGAGAGAGAGAGAGAGAGAGAGAGAGAGAGAGAGAGAGAGAGAGAGAGAGAGAGAGAGAGAGAGAGATTCACCCAAAAGAAAAGGAGGCGGCGGTATAGGGGTCCCAGGACACCTTCAACTGGGCCCCTTACGTTCTTCCTGACATCGGAAACGGTAGGTCAAGTGGAAGATAGTGCTAGGCTATAATCTTTAGATCACGTAAAAGAAGAAAAAAAGTACAAAAATTGGGGATGGGTTGTGTACATACATCATCATAGACGACCAGATGGCAACTTTAAAGTTGTCAACATTCGAAGACTATGGTGCTTACAAAAAAAGAATGGGAAGAACAAACATATATTATTACCATATCAATCAGTCATCATGTTACGTAGGGATCAAAGTAGTTAATCAGTTACCCCGTTTTTTACCGACGATGATGTCTGGTCTGCGCTGACGAGTAGACGGGGAGGTATAGCCGGTGACGTGAACGGCGTCGAAGAGGAGACCGTTTGCGCCAAGTACTATAAGCTTCTTCCCGCGAGATGGGCCAAGGCGCAGAGTCCGGAGGTGAGCTTCTAAATCATCTTCTGCTGCCAAAGAAGGCACCGTTCCGGAGCCAGCAGGTTCCATAGCCTTGATCTTACCGACATGCAGCTTGCCTTCTTTTTGTATGTTCTTCTCCACTGAGAAGTTCTCTTCTTTAGCTTTGTTCTTCTCAACAGGTAGTTTGTCGTCCTTGACTAGATTCTTCTCAGTTGGAAGTTTCTCTTCTTCCGTTGACTCAGATGAGCCCGGAGCTTGATCCTTCTCACCGTAATGTTTGTCTTCTTTTTTGGATGTGTCCGGAGCCACAGATTCCTTCTCAGCGCAAGGTTTGTCTTCTTCTTTGGATGTGACCGTGGCGACTGATTCCTTCTCCTTAACGAGAATATTCCCTTCCGTGGGCATCGCTGGACCAGATTCTTCATCTCGAACCCCTTGCAGCATCCGAACTAAGAGAGCCCTGCGACATCCTCTCTATTACTTGTAAAACTCGGAGAAGTTCCTACGTCGAGGCATTTCTCTGCGCCTATTTATAAAGATGCAGAGTGCCTAACCGACTAAGAAAGTAGAGATAGTCGGCAAGATCATTCCGAGGCTTTTCCAAAACGACTCTGGGGTAAAGTCTTAACAAAATATGGTAATTGAGAATCATATAACTATGGCCGAATGAGAATCATATAACTATTTCCACAGAGATGCATTGTCGTAGAGTTTCATTACTTTGGAAGCCTGCAGGCTTGTGCCACGATAACGTTGGGAGATAATCAATAAAATTGCCTCATCATGCACTGAAAGCATCGAAAGAAGTGTCAGTTGTGGCATGCTGTTGCAGTCTTGTCTATCTATGATGCCCGTTGATTGTCACTTGGTGGATTACCTTTTGTTTCCAATGTCGGTAACTTCATGAAACCTAATGCAAAAGCTTCTCTACGATGAGGAGAACTCCAACAAATACTTCAAGCCAGAAAATTTTTCTTAATCTCGACTTCCTGCAACAGTAATCTGTTTTTTTTTCGCTTACAGAATTCAACAACTTAGTCGATGTAACATAGTTTATGACATTTATTGGATACCACAGTCCGTGCTCATCTTATGAAGAAAAGTATTCTATTGCAAACCACGGTAAAATATTTTCTAAAGATTACAGGGTTATATAATTCTCCGGACGAATGAAGTTTTTCGGACGAATGAAAAATTTCAAGGATATACAATTGCTATCACTTTTGTCGTCCATCCAAGGGAAAGAATTCGATACACTATTTAGTCAAAGTTTAAACTGCCGTAAAAACATAAACTCGGGTTAAGCATACAACTTCATATCATTTATATGCTTCTCATTATTCATTTCGTAGGATTGGAAATCAGCTCGAACCAAATTTCACCATAAATAATTGAAGCCCGTGGAGGCTGATAAAACTTGCCACTGCCACATGAAAACTTCATTGAGCTCTCTCTTGAATGAATTTTACATTTTTTTCTCGTTATCCTTCACAATGAAAGAATCAGATACAACGAGGAACTAAATCTCAGAAATCAATATTGGCTTTCTAGTAAAATATAACAAATCTAATTGTTTATTTGATGGAAATCACCTTGTATACATGGTCATCCATAGCTGGACGAATCACAATGGCTCAAAAAAGTAAAGTGATTTTCAGAATAAGTGCACTATTAAAATTAATAGAATGTAGCTTCATGCAACAGTTTCACCGTACAAAATTTTCAAATTGGAATAATTAATTTAAATTAGGCTTGTACAAGTTATAACTTCAGTGACAAAATATTCTTGACAAAAATAAAAAACACACAAACCACAGTATTTGCTACGAACTTACAATGAAATTGACTATCAACTTCAATAGTTGTTGAGACGAAGTCAACGTTCAAACTCTTTAGCACCAAGCGAATGGTCCATAAGATTCTCAATATATGTCATGATTTGAATATGATAAGTCAAGTTCTGTTGATCGTCTTATCTATTGATTATTTTTTATTTCTTCCTTTACTTTACTCTGTAGATTTAACCAATTAAGTATCCTAGTATATCCTCAAAACAAATTCCCTTGGTCCTTCATTAAGATCCCTGACAAAAAATCTGAAAATTTAGCTGGTGCTGCTATATCAACCTATAGATACTAAAGAAAATATTAATACCGAGCCTGACAACAGTGCGAAAAGATTTTACGAATCTTGGACGATTTTTTTAATACACTATCATAACTTAGTTTACTAACATATATTTTTAGCGATTCAAAATCCGTGGAGAATTGTGACGATAAGTGTCCTTCATGTTGTCTATTCGACCTTTGACTGCTAGCTAGACGATGTGATTGCACATTTTAATTCAATATTTTTTACGATCCTGGTGTGTCGTTATCTTATTTTCTTCTTCCGTATTCTTCAGTCAATTTTTTGCAGAATAATTATTCAGATAATGAATAAATCAAGAAAGCCAGTACAACTGATCTTACTCATTTTATTGAGGGTCAATGTTGATTTTTCATCACAGGCAACAGTTTGGAAGAGGTATTGACCACTCCGAAATGGAACAAGCAGACTTGTTTCTTGTGAGTTTCAATGGGTGGAGGGCGTCATCATCAGGATTGATGTTTGGTGATTCTCTTTTATGTGCTCTTATCCGGACACCCTCCAAAAAATTCTCCTATGAAGTTGGCCGTTTCGGGCTCTGATACCATATTAATGAAGAGAGAAGACCAAGATTGTTATCAAGAGACAAGTCAGAGAGAAAAGTTATACGTAACAGAGAAACCACAAGTGACAATTAGTAATGATAACCAGCTTAGCAGAGGAGTAAAACTTTCTATTTATACACATTGAACTGATGTTTCTCAAATCATTGTTATCAGAACTCAGTATTAACATTACATAGTTGAGTACAGCCCTGTGACTAGTCTTGAAAGGTCCTCTTTCCGGATGTTTGGTTTGTGTCTCAGCATTTTTTAGGGACAAAAAATAGTATTGAGTTCTCACACAAAGATAAGATAAAAAGGAGAAGAATAGCTGCATTTCATCCCTGGTGCCTAGACTCCCTTACTGCACTTTGAAGCTCATTGTCATTAATCTGGTCTGGGCATTATAATATATTTATTTTTATCTGATTTTTTGGTCTTACTTGAATAACATGGTTGGTGTTTTATGGTTTGGTCCTCATTTTTCGAAGATTTTGATTTGGAAAGTAAAATATTGATTATTTTGGATGTATCATAAGTTTTATCTTCCTGGAATACCATGGGTGGTGTTTTATGTTTTGGTCCTAACATTTTGAAGATTTTGACGTTAAAAGTAAAAATATCAAGGATGTATGTATTAGAATTATGGTCTTCATTGAATACCATGATTAGTCTTTTATGGGCTTGTCCATAACCTCAATTAGAGTCTTTTGAGAAATAATCTTTGAAAGACAAATAATACTTTCATCTATCCATTTTTGTTTTCTGGTTGCCTTATTAATATCCAACATAGCCAATGATCCATGTTATTAATATCTAACATAGCCATATCATTGCCTTATTAATATCCAGCATGGCAGGGGGAGCCTGATCAAAATGTTTTCTTCTTTTGTATCACTTTTGTGATCTCTTCACCAAAAGGGCCTCATTTTTATATTAATAAAATTCTACCCAATTCCCATAAGATTTACTATCGTAATGATGTGTTATGTGCAGTGACTTAGTCCCCGGGAATTGTAAGAAGAGATTGTACAACCCAAACTAAACAAATCATTTGCAAATACACTGAGTAGAACAGATTGCTTGAGTAGACAAACATCAGACCTCATACCCATCATAGGTGGGCATACTATTTTCTCCCTAACATGGTTTCTAACAACTTCATTCGGATCTCAATAAATCACTGCCAAATATTTTTCTATAAATCTATGTATATCACCACATAATTTGAGCCTTTAAAAGATTCAATGAAACCAATAAATTTCCCATTAAACCTTTCCGAGCAGTTCCTAATCCATCACATTCTCCATTGCATGACTCTTGGATATTGATATTTCAAAAGCGATCGATCAATAGCTTTGAGAGATGAAATGCATTAGAGTTTGAATCTCGTACTAAATGGGATGATCTGTCGGCATGTAAAGTTATCAAGGAATAGTTCAGATACATCAATTTTGGATTTACAAATTTTCATTTGAAGTATAAGATGAGCCTAAAGACATATCAGTTATAAATTTCCAAAGTTTCATTTTTTAATGGTAAAATAAGCCTAAATACATGGTGAAAACGTAATATTTATGTAATTCAATTTTAAAATTCTAATGTTTGATTTTAATGTATATGATGAGACTAAATAAATATTGAGACAGCTAAAATAATTTCAAACAATTCATTTGTTTTTACATACATATGAAACAAGATAGATGACTGTCCTTGGACCTATAAATGTCATGTAACATACTGTCAAAGTGCACACAAACTCTCCTGTTATTTGGATTCTCTAACCTGAAAATCTCTATCCCTTACATAAAAAGCTTTTATCAAGTTAGCTTAGACCCTTTACATGAATGAGCATGAGTATCAATGATGACCGTCAAGGAGTGATGTGACTCCTACATGAGCTTATATAGTCTATAAGAGGAAGCTGATTTTCAATGTTGAAACTTAGAACTTTAAATTGAGGTTTCTATTGTTTTGAATAGTCAGAGTTGTGTCACATAGGTTCATAGTTTTTTTCTTATACCTCTCCCGTCATTGATAAAAATGGAAATCCCCCAAATAGAACTATAGGCATTTCGGGCAAGTTATACCAAAGCACAAACATATGAAATTCATGGGTTTAACAATATTTAATGAGAAACATTTGATACACTTAATGGCCATTATGATAATTTCATTTTCAAAGAATATTATATTAATATTAATTTTCCATTTTATTACTCTATTTTTTGAATGAAATTGATAGAGAGCACCTGTTCTGAATAACAGTCACATTGTTAAAGTTGTCATCATCGTCAAGGACAACCCGTCGGCTCACGCACCGCACAACCGGCACACCAAGTCTACAGTTTAGAAATCCGGGTTTAACATCTCGGGTGAGAAGCGCGACCGCGCCACCGACAGAAGCGAATCTCTCACCGGCTCGTGCTCATTCGCCAATTTATCGTGTTTTAATTTTTATCGTTTAGATTGTTATTTTTTTCGCGTGTCTGTATTGACGTATCGGTTTGTATAGTTAATTTTCGCGAGGTTTTAATTTACCTAGTATCTTTTTTTTTATTTTGTAAAAGAGGGTCACTTAATGGACGTCCCTTATTGGGCTCTTTGTAAGGGGCACCGATTCTAGTCAGATCTCGACTTATTTATTGGCAGTTACCATCGTTCATTGTCCAGGTTTCATCCAGAGAAGAGGAAGGAGGAAGAAGAAGAAGAAAGGGAGAGATGGACAAGAAGATGCAGAAGCGGAAGGTGAGAGAAGGAAAGGGGAAGAAGGATCCCTGTTCTAGAACCGCCATTTCCCCCTCGTTATCTACAGCTAGTTGCTTAGGGCGCTTGATCTTCCCTCCAACCCCCACCCCCCCATAATGGCTTCCCACACCCGTTTACACTGTTCGGGTTGCACGATACAGCTTGAGCGATCGTGTGTGCTGCGGGTGTGGAGTAGACTACAACACCCCCTTCTCTCCACGATCGTGTGCGACGATTGGTCTTCTGCAAATCCAGCCGACTGGCTGTTCTGCACCACCGCCGACGCACTGCACTACTTATAATCCAGTGCACTGATCGTGTGCTGGGACATCAATCAACCATCCAGCCGACGCATCCGCTACGCTAAATGAGTAGTGCAGTGCGCTCTCGGTGCATTTGTCCGTGCCACGCGCGCGCATAAATGGGTCGGTGACACAACAAATTTCCATTGTAAACCGATTGCTGGTGGATCACCTTGAACACTGCCGCACAAAAATTTGTTGTTGCTTTGCTTCCTCCGCACTTGGTCAAACGCCAAGGTTGATGTGCGACAGGCTCTGCCAAACGGTGCCACGCGACGCGGCCTTCTGGTCGTTACGTGGCCGCCTTGTATTCTATGGCGGCTGAGTGTCACAGTCCCCCCTCCGGAGTCAACGCGCGCATGCAACAATTTGCGCCTTGACTGCAGTCGGCCACGAAGGCATGACCCACTGTTCACGCACTTGGTGTGTCGTCCAGCACATAGTATACCGTGCTTGCGCCTAGAGGATTGCCCAAGTGAATGTGACGCCAACTGCCCGCTCCGTGTGTCCGTGGGCACCAAAGTATCATACCCTAACCCTACCTGCGCTTACCGGCCCTCGGGTAGGACATCATGCCCATCCACGCTACAGACTACGCCATTATAGTCATAGTCTAGGCCCGCGAAGGACATCATGCCACCTAGAGCAGCACTGGTCGCGCCAACCAAACTCGGCAGGACGCTTTAACCTTGTCACCTCCGCTCGCCCTTCCTACTTGTTCCTCGCCTCCAACTTCTAATATCCACCTCCTAGGCCGCCACCCCCCCCAACCAGTCGAGCCAAGTCGTGCCTGTCAGTGGTATGCCTCTGCCTTCTCTGCCCCCGGCTTGTGCATCGATGAAAGCTCCAACAGCGAATGCTGCCTGACGAAGTTCGTTGTTCCCCTTTGCCTGTCAATTATATTAGTTTCTTTAGTATATTTTCGACTGCACTCTAGGTGAGAGATTACTTCCAGAAAACTATGAGCCGTGTGTTTCCCTAGGCGTGGGCCAAGCCCGCCCGTTACATGCGAGCCCCTATGGAACTATTCTATTTGGCTCCATAGTCACCGTTGTGACTCCGACGTAGGTCATAAGGTCACCGTTATTGTCATCGGTCGCCCACCCTGGAGCTTGAAACTTGTCCAATTCCTAGAAATCGGACCTGCATGTACACTCATATAAGGAGTTCATCGCATCGTATAGTTACACCTCCTTTATTGAATCACACATCGGACGAGGCCATCAATGACATCCGACATCATCTTGGTATCAGAGCATCGTCTCGATACCCAACTAAACGATGTCCTCGACAATGTCCGACATCATCTTGGCATCAGAGCATTGTCTCGATACCCAACTGGACGACGTCCTCGAAAACGTCATCAGAAATTATGCTTTGTTTTGTACACCTAAATTCTACCATCTAAAATAATTTATTTTGATTAATTTACATATCCAATACTTGCATAGGATTAATTTACATATCCAATACTTGCATAGCACAGAAGAATATATTTCCCTACGTAACATGATGACTGATTGATATGGTAATAATATATGTTTGTTCTTCCCATTCTTTTTTTGTAAGCACTATAGTCTTCGAACGTCCCTTCTGCGACGATTTTATTCGCTTCTGCTTTGACAACTTTAATGTTGCCATCTGGTCGTCTATGATGATGTATGTACACAACCCATCCCCAATTTTTGTACTTTTTTTCTTCTTTTACGTGATCTAAAGATTATAGCCTAGCACTATCTTCCACTTGACCTACCGTTTGCGATGTCAGGAAGAACGTAAGGGGCCCAGTTGAAGGTGTCCTGGGACCCCTATACCGCCGCCTCCTTTTCTTTTGGGTGAATCTCTCTCTCTCTCTCTCTCTCTCTCTCTCTCTCTCTCTCGTGCGCGCGCTCTCTCCCTCTCACTCTCTCTCCCCTCTCCCTCTCTAAATATATCTATGTATGTATATGTCTCTTCTGGATTTTATTGATATATGGATATCATGTTGGCGGTTGCAGGATCAAAGCAAGAGCACAAACACGGGGTTCATGACACTTGAACATCAAAATAAACCTTTGTTTATGAAGGAGCTGAATAAGGTGTGGGACGAGCATAATGACCAGAAGAATCAGTCATCATATATTTTTACTATTAAAATATTTTCTGGTCATGAAAATATTATAAAACTAGTAAAATAAAAAATATGGAGTAGAGTAAATTGATAATTTCTCATCACCTAATGACTCACATGATTTTTTTTGCAGCATCGAACTATAGTTTTGTAAAAAAACAATACTTGACCAAAATTAAAATACAAGTTTTTAAAGCAATTAGCTTGATACTATTAAGTAAACTCTATCTAAGTCAGTAAATTAAATGGTTTATGAAGGATGAAATTCACTAGTGGTGGCGACAACGTCAACACATCAACACCAGAAGCCCTGCCACCATCAACCAAAGTCAACACCACTGCTAAGGATGCGTCGCCATCGTCATCAGACCAACTCCACACGCCAACATCCGACACGTCTCCACGCACGCACGCCCCTTTACACGTCTTGACACGTCGCCAAAGGCAGATCCAGAACTGCCCCTTGACATGATGCGAAACCACGTCGCTCATCACATCGCTCGTCTTTATTTTTATTTTATTTAACTATATTTTTCTTTCCTCCAAGGCCTATATATATAGGCCAATGTTCCAAGAAACAGCTAGGCAAGCCATAATTCAAGAATTGAGTTTGTGTTAGACTCTTCTTGGAGAACTTGCCCCAACCTCCCCTATCCCCTTTCTCCTTCAGGTCGCCGTCGTCGCCGCTGCTTTCGTTGCTGTCGCCGGCTACCATCTCTCTCTCTTTCGTCCATCCTCTCCCTCTCTTTTACTTCCTTCTTCCTTCCATCTCCCTCCCTCTCTCCTCTTCCAGATTTGGCCGCCCCCTTCAGGGCCGCCTGTGCCAGGCCCAACGCTGGCCACCCATCCAGGGTCGCCCGTGCCAAGCCTAGCCCCGGCCGCCCCCTTCAGGGCTACCCGCGCCAAGCCCAGCGTTGGCCGCCCCCATCTAAGGCAGCCCACGCCAAGCCCAGCGCCGGCCACCCATCCATCGCAGCCCTTGTCAAGGCCAACGCTGGCCACCCATCCAGGGTTGCCCGCGCCAAGCCCAGTGCCGACTGCCCCCTTTCAAGGCTGCCGGCGCCAAGCCCCGCGTCGGTCGCCCCCATCCAGGGCAGCCCGCGCCAACCCCAGCGCCAGCCACCCATCCAGGGCAGCCCGCGCCAAGCCCAGCGCCGGCCACCTATCTAGGTCAACCGAATTGCCTGCGCTTTCTGGCGCCAGCACGCACCAGCATCATCTACAGCTGCGCACATTGGCACCCTCGAGCGGCAGTGCGCACCAGCGACTGCCTGCACCAGCGTAAACCAGCGCTTGTAGGCACCCCCGCGCAATAGCTTCCGATGATGCCAGCATTTGCCAGAAACCATAGACGCCTTATGCGCCAACCCCATCGGGGATCGCGCACACTCAATTATCTCTGCCTGCCCTTCGTCTGCGAACCTTGCTCGTCTATCACGCTCCTCGCCAAGGCCGCTCAATGCCCAGAACGTCCAGATCTATCATCCAGTGGGCCATACTACGCCGGGAACGCTGAGTCTCGCCACGATAAGAATTACCCACATCCTCTTCACGCACTCCGGTGCCGAGGTACACTTGAACTCTTCGGTGTCGAGTGATGAGTCACATAACATGCATGTAAATCGACATTTATTAGGAAGTTATGAAGTCATTTAAAATGAAAGAAACATGCATTTTATGTTAAATTCCACTTTTATGAAAATATTCGTTAATTATGTAAAATGTTCCATTTTAATAGGTTTTTGCGTGTATAAGCATAGTAAGGAATTTGATGGTTAAATAAAAGAAGAAAAATTATAAAATAAAAAAATATTAATAACATAAATATAAAAAATTAAAAGATTGGGCCGCAGCCAAGCCAAGGCGCAACCTTAGCCAAGCGCACCGCATGCACTGCCCGCAGCACAGCCAGACCGCAGCCGCGGGGCAGCACGCGCAGCACAAGTCCAGCCAACGGCCACGCCTGAAAGTAAGTCATTCGGCGGCGCCCAAGGGTAAGTGTGGATTTAAATTCAGTTGTAAAGGAAGTGCAGAATATATATACCAAACCGTATTTTTAAAATTGTCAATATGGGATTGCGAAATCCCATATCTCAAATATACTCGGGCCGGGCCGATAATACAAATGAATGATCGCGGCCCATCGGGAGATCGGACGATCAGAAAACTTTCCGATTGTCCTCTTCATCCCACCTCTACCTCCGTCGCCGGCGAAATCAATCCGGCGACGAGAAGGCAGATTTTTGCTGATTCATCGCCGGAAGCTTCGCCGGAATAATCCCATACCGGTCAGGAAGGTCATCCGACCATTCCTGACATATAAAAGGATCATGAATCACTGAAAACATTATCTTTTCACCGCCGAGCTGAAATCTATAAAAATCACGTCCTTTTTGCACGGCGGCGCGCCCATTTTCCCCTTCTCTCTTTCTGGTTCTCTCCGTCGTCGGTGGTGACAGCTCCCTGACCTGAAGGGAGTGCTGAAAGAGGAAGAAACTCAAAGGAAGATCAACTTTCTTACCTGAAGGAAGATGCGGCCGGAACAGAGGTCTGAAGCGGTTGGCGACCTCCGTCCTCCGCCAAATCCGGTAAGAACGATATCTTTACGTCGATTTAGATCAATAGATCATTTCTTACTAAGAAATATTGAGGAATTAACTTCAATCTAATTCTCGAAATTGAATCGAATCGATTTCGAGCAAAACAAAAACAAGAAAATCAAAACTAATTTGGGCATCTCGTCGAGTACTTTGCGTGTCATCCTTAAAATTGATCTTTTAAAAAAACCAAATTAAATAATTTTCAACCAATTAAAAATCTCTAAAAATACCATAAAATCAAGGGGTATATAATTCCTCAAATACATCCATATCCCGATAAAATACTTGAAAATTCACTTTCGTTCCTTCTAAAAGAAATCATTAAAATCTCAAATCCTCTCTCAGACATTTCAACAAACACCTTGCAACCGTACATTCAACTTTCTTTTTTGCGTATTATTTGATCGCTAACAATTCCATAAAAATATTACAAAATCACTAATCTACTTCCTCTTTTCATACATAAAGTCTGAGATTAATATAAAATCTGTAGGGAGGACTTTCTTTATGAACATCATTAATAAATTCCTCCCTATACTTTCTTGACCATCTACTCATTAGTCTAATTCTATCTCTAAGTGCCAATCCCTGTGGAGACGACCTAGCTCATTGCTATACAATTTTGAGTAAGTTTACACATACAAATTTTTATTTGATTGAAGCAAAAATAACAATGACAATTTACACCCCATTTTTGCCTTCGTCTGCAAACCTTGCTCGTCTATCATGTTCCTCGCGAAGGCCGCTCAACGCCTGGAATGTCCAGATCTATCGTCCAGTGGGTCATACTACGTCGGGATTGCTGAGCCTCGTCACGATAAGAATTACCCACATCCTCTTCACGCACTCGGTGCCGAGGTACACCTGAACTCTTTGGTGTCGAGTGTTTTTTGTCTAGAGCTCCGGGACAATTCATCCACCACCGCCGGATTTGTTTCTTGATTTTATTGGAATCTAAACAACTAGTGGATTAGGTTTACTCGTTATATTTTCCTACGACGTGAATTCGGATTTATTGAATCTGGAACTTTGATTTCGTCGCGGTGGTTGAAGACGGTACTCCCGCCCTGGACTAGGAAACGGAATGTACCACTAGTATTTCACCGGATTTAAGTTTTCGAAGCCGATTGTGTGAATTTTGTGGTCTGATTTATCCCTCCTACTCTAAACCCTTCCCGCCTACATCTCCCTTTGTCATACGACCCGTCTCTATAGCCGATTGTTCAACTTTCCCCTGAATTGTCCTCATCAACTAGTCAATGGATAGTTTCACAAAAAATAAGAACATATAGATGTGTGATAAGAGAAAGACGTACAAAGTTTAATGGATGACGAATTACAGACGATAAGCTTCATGGAAAAATTATAGACCATTATCTGTTTTGTCCTATTTCATGATCCATCATCACCCGGATGATTGAACAAATTGAATTCAGTCATTAAACATCAGTTACAGATGTTATATGGATGAACGATGTCAAAAGTGGCTGATGATCTCTAAGATGAAAAAACTTTTACAAACATTTTAAAAATGTTTTTGTAGGGGCATATGATGGGAACGGTTAGTGTTGTGAAGGAGTTGAACTCCTTTGAACTCCTTCACAAGTGTCGGTGATGCATATGACAACAGTGAATGAGGGGGATAAGGATCATATATGATACAAACAGCGACCATCAATGATGGGGACAAAAATTGCTGCAAACATGGATGATCAATGATGACGACAGGGCTGATGAGTCTGCATGAAGTAGAAAACCACGGAAAATGCCGAGGATGACAGTTAATGATGAGAGTAAGACCTTATCTCAATAATTGATGATGGGGATGAAGGCCATGGACAGTGGGAATGAAAATCGTTGTTGATGACGCAGATGAAAGTCATTTCAATAGACTGGGATTATTGGGGATGACAGGGATGAGGACCATCGTGTATGGGGATGATAAGGTGTTTGACTGGGAATGGCGACCATAAGCGATAGGGATAAAGACTGTCTTCAATGGTTATAGTGATCATCATTCGGTGGGATGATAACAATCTCAGACTGCAACAACAGCTACTGTTGACAGGGATGATGACAATCTCCCCACCCCTCTCCGCCTCTCTTACGCTCTCTCTCTCTCCCACTTTATCATTGTCTATATTGTTTCTCTTGCTCTCTCTTTCTCTCACTCACTCACTCACTCTTTCTTTCTCTCTCTCACTGTCTATAGCTTTCTCTCTTTCTCTCGCTTTCTCTCTCTCTCTGTCCCCCTCCCTCTCTTTCCATACTGGGTCCCAATATTGACTTAGTTACTAGAACCTAAAGATGAGTCGAAGACTCGACAAGACGAAAGCAGCTGGATAGGATATTAATAAAGATTAGAGTAGTAATAAAAGATGCTATAATTATACTCCTTAGAGGTTAGAGTATTAGGAAGTCATATAAGTTCAAACATAGATAGGATTAAATATTTAGGATGAAACATGGATAGGAATATACGGTCAGGATTAGATCTCGTACATCCGTAATAATGAAAGGGTCCAGGGCACCGATCGACGGTTGTGATTGGTGCACCTAAATGTTATAACGGTTGTGATTTAAAACAATATTTCAAATCTATGTATCCGTTGTAAGTCGTTACAGTAGATACACATACGTTATAGTAGTTACTATATTTAGTTAAATATACACCGTATCAATTCACAACAAATGATCATAAAAATACTAAGGGAAATACAACGATGTTGAAGTATTCGTGTGTGTCTTGTCTCTCTCTTCTTCTTCTTCTCCTCTCTTTCTTGTTTCGTCCATTCTACTTCTTGCAGCAATATCAAAATCTTTCATGGTATCAGAGCCAGAATCGGGGATCAAGTCAACAATGGAGAACTTTACTGTCGCCACGCCCATCGGATCCACTGCAAGAACCAGTGCCGCAACTGCAGGACAAGTCCTAGTTGCCATCCTGCCAGGAATCTCAATCCGTCCGAGATTGAGCAGCAACAACTACCAGATGTGGAAGGGATCAATCATCCCAGTGTTGGACGGGTATGATTTGATGAAGTTTGTTGAAGGAGTTTCACCTCCGATTTCTATTGCATGTGCAAATGGGAATATAGTCGAGAATCCAGAGTTCAAGAAATGGTGGAGGATAGACCAGCAAGTCTTGGGCTTCCTCCACCAAATAATCTCCGAATCCGTACTACCATACATTAAGAAGGCAAGGTCTACACGAGAAGCATAGAACTTGGAAACTACCTTTGTTGGATGGAATCAAGTCAGGATGATGGATCTGCAACGTCAACTACATAACATGAAAAAAGGTACACGGTCAATTGAGGATTATATTCAGCATTTTAAGAATGTTGTAGAGTCTCTTGAACAAATGGGTC
Organism: Wolffia australiana; assembly: GCF_029677425.1. NCBI lineage: Eukaryota > Viridiplantae > Streptophyta > Magnoliopsida > Alismatales > Araceae > Wolffia > Wolffia australiana. The sequence goes on from NC_135842.1 coordinate 13,364,557, forward strand.
ATCGAGTCCTAGAGTCATCTGCTATTTACACTTTCTTGAGAGGACTAGGATCATCCTATACCCAATTTGTTGTTAGCGTTAATGCAAATCTGGGACATCTGAAATTCGATGAAATCATTACTAAATTGAAGGCACATGACTCATTTTTAAGTTTTAAACAAGAGCTCCTTCTCTCCAATAGCCAACAATCTGCAGACACAACGGAGTTAACAAGGATACAATTCAAGAAGCAACAACCAAGCCAGGAATTACTTTCAAGGACGAGGAAGAGGCAGAGGAAGGAATCAGAGGTTCCAACCTGGATGCCAACTCTGTGGACACTTTGGCCACTGAGCCAGAGATGTCCAGAATTCCAAAGTCTCACGCCTAAAAATCCTCAGAGAGAAGCCTACATTTCAACATCCGTGCGTCAAGAGTGGTATCCTGATAGTGGTGCTACGCACCATGTCACTACAAGTGAAAACACCTTGGTCCAGCCAGTTCCCTATCAGCAAAGTGACCAACTGCATATAGGTAATGGGATAGGTTTGAGAATTTTATCTGTTGGCTCCTCTAAAATCTCTATTTCAAATCGAATACTCTATTTAAAAGATATCTTACATGTGCCACAAATTACCAAAAATTTACTTTCTGTACATAAATTTAGATGTGATAACAATATTTGTATTGCGTTTCATGACATTGCCTTGTGAAGGACAAGACAACCCATCAAGTACTACTTAAAGGGATAGTTAGACATGGGCTTTACTATCTTAACTCTCCCATGCGTTCAAAAGCTGTCTTCCTTGGAGAAAAGGCGTCATCAAACACTTGGCATGCCAGACTTGGGCATCCTCAACTTCTGACTTTGATTTCTACAATAAATAAGATTGGATTACCTATTTCTCAAATGAACAAAAAATTAACCTGTGAGTCTTGCAATTTAGCCAAGTCGCATAAGCTACCCTTCAATCCCACTTTTCATACATCTACTCAGTTTTTGGAAGTAATACATTCGGATTTGTGGGCTCCTTCACCGGTTTTATCAAAGTCTGGCTACTCTTATTATGCTGTCTTCATAGATGATTTCAGTAAATACACGTAGCTTTATCCTCTTAAAAAGAAAAGTGATTTGGTTTCCATTTTTGAAGAATTTTATACTAGAGTGGAGAAACAGTTTAATTGTAAGATTAAATCTCTACAGTCGAATTGGGGAGGAGAGTTCCAATCTTTGAATTTGTTTCTAAAACAAAATGGAATAGTTCATCGAGTTTCTTGCCCATACACTCCTAAACAAAACGACACAGTCGAGAGGAAGCATCATCATATTATAAAAACGTCACTAGCATTATTAAAACAAGCTCATATGCCTACATATTTTCGGGACGAAGCAGCTGCTATCTCTGTCTTTCTCAATAATAGAATTATTACCCCCTGTTTTAGAAAATAAATCCCCATACGAAGTTCTTTTTAAAAGTAAGCCTGATTATAGATTTTTAATAACTTTTGGATGTCTCTGTTACCCATATTTGAGACCTTATACTAACAATAAACTTGAAGATAGATCAGAAACTTGCGTCTTCGTGGGGTATAGCTCAATAATGTGGGCTATAGATGTTTTTCTCTCCAGACAGGTAAAATTTATATTTAGCGTCATGCTGTTTTTTATGAAAATTCTTTTCCTTTTCAACAACATTCGACAGCATGCATTTCAGAAGCCTCCCCACACTCCAACTCAGATAATCCCATTCTCTCTTCCGTGTTTGCTATTTCCAAGTCTGTTGGAAGTAAGGCCAGAAACTTGCGTGTTCGTGGCGTATAGCTCAATAATGTGGGCTGTAGATGTTTTTCTCTCTAGACAGGTAAAATTTATATTTAGCGTCATGTTGTTTTTTATGAAAATTCTTTTCCTTTTCAACAAACATTCGACAGCATGCATTTCAGAAGCCTCCCCACACTCCAACTCAGATAATCCCATTCTCTCTTCCGTGTTTGCTATTTCCAAGTCTGTTGGAAGTAAGGCTAAGGAAAAAACTGTCCCTGCTTCTCCACCTAATTATGATCCTACACGGGATCATGCGTGTTCTGAATCAAACAAGTCGACATCATCTCCAGGAGATGATTCGTTATGTTATCCTGACTCCATTATTTCCAAATTTCCAGAAATTATATCCACATTTGATCAAACTCCTGATCCAAATATTAAAATGAAAATTAAACCTCTTCAAGATGTTTATCAAAATACACAGAATATAGACTCAAAGTTCAATTCCATTCCTTTAAAAGAAGCCTTTTCTTGCTCGATCAGATATCCTATCCCTTATTGCTTAAATGTTTTTCAAGATGTTTTTCGGAACCAACCTCCTTTACCATTGCCTCAAAAAGTCCAAACTGGATGCAGACAATGATGACAAAGTACAATGCACTTATTGAGAATGAAACTTGGGATCTCGTTCCATGAAATCCCAACCTTCATATAATTGGTTGCAAGTGGGTTTATAAGTTAAAATATAAACCCACTGGTGATATAGATAAATAATAAGCTAGATTAGTTGCAAAAGGTTATAACCAACAGGAGGGATTCGACTTTAATGAAAATTTTAGCCATGTTATAAACACACAACTATTCGTTTGATGCTCTCCTTAGCAGTTAGCAATAAGTGGTTTGTACATCAACTGGATGTGTCAAACGCCTTCCTTCATGGGAAGTTACATGAAAAATATTCATGTAAAAACCTCCAGGTTTTATAGATAAACGTTTCCAAATCATGTATGTCGATTAAAAAAAATCTTTGTATGGTTTAAAAATCACTGTGTGCTTGGTTTACAAAATTGTCTTCTAAATTACACAGTCTTGGTTTTGCAGGGTCCAAGATAGATACCTCTTTGTTTTATTATCGTAAACCAGAACCTGTTTTTAGTTTAATATACGTCGATGATATACTGATTATGGGGCCAAATAAAGTTAACATTTCTCATAGTGTTCAGTTTTAGCATTCCGACTTTGCTATTAAAGATCTTGGGCCTGCACATTATTTTTAGGAATTGAGTTTATTAAACATCATGATGGTTATTTTTTAACTCAGTCTAATTAGATTGTTTCTCTACTTAAAAAGAACAATATGGAAAATTGCAAACCTGCATCTACTTCTTATCTTTATTCTATGACAACAGATTCAAGTGATTCATCCATTGATGATACTATTTACCGATAGACTGTAGAAGCACTCCAGTACTTTACCTTAACTCGCCCTGACATAGCTTTTGTGGTTAATCGTGCCTGTCAAAAGATGCATTTCCAACCTCTAGTGACTTGAAATTCCTTAAGCATTTACTAAGATATTTGAAAGGCACAATTATGCAAGGCTTGTTCATATACAATGATTCACATTCCACTCTGAATGTGTTTAGCGACGCAGACTGGGCTGGTGATAAAATTGATCGTCGACCCACGAGTGATTTTCTGGTCTACATAGGTAAGAATCTCATTTCCTGGAGTACAAGTCTCTAGCAACCTACGGTTTCCAGACCAAGTACCGAGGCTGAGTACAAGTCTCTAGCAATTGTGCCTCAGAAATTCTTTCGATTCCATCTCTTCTTAGAGAGATTAACATCCATCGAAACCATGCTCCGGTTCTATGGTTTGATAATCTTGGGGCTAATCCCATTTTTCATGCTCGAACTAAACACATAGAGATAGATTTTTATTCTGTTCGTGAGTAGGTTTCTTCCAATAATATATCCGTGCAACTCATCACTGGAGAAGAGCAGCTTGCTGACGCCCTGACTAAACCTTTACCGCGAGCGCGGTTCTTGTCTTTGCGACTCAAGCTCAACATCCGGGATCTTAATCAAGATTAGAGTAGTAATAAAAGACGCTATAATTATATTCGTTAGAGGTTAGAGTATTAGGAAGTCATATAAGTTCAAGCATAGATAGGATTAAAGATAGTTAGGATTAAACATAGATAGGAATATATGGTCAGGATTAGATCTCGTATATCCGTTATAATGAAAGGGTCTACGGCACCGATCAACGGATGTGATCGGTGCACCCAAACGTTATAACGGTTGTGATTTAAAACAATATTTTAAAAGTTGTTACAACGGATACATGTTTTTTTACGTTATAGTAGTTACTATATTTCGTTACCTATACACCGTATCAATTCACAACCAATTATCATAAAAATACCAACGGAAATACAAGGATGTTGAAGTATTCCTGTGTCTTCTCTCTCTCTCTCTCCTTCTTCTCCTCTCTTTCTTCTTTCTTCTTTCTTCCGTTCTACTTCTTGCGGCGAGATCGAAATCTTTCAGAACCTCCTTTGTTAAACCAAGAGGTATTGAAGAACAGAGAATTGGTGCGTGAATATGTTTGATGAAGTGCTGATACTATTTGATTCGGATATGAAATAATGTTATTCCAATGATAATTTATTATATTGGAACACACAATTTATTTTAATTATAGTTAGACTTTATATTCAAATATCACGCATTTCAGTTACAAATGACACGCTTAATTGCATCAACTATAAGGATGTTTTCATTAAGCTTGTAGATTTTGGGTCTAAATCTTTAAAATATATTGAATATAAAGTCTAACTGAAATATATTGAATATATTGAATATATTATTCTTCATGTTGTCATTTGCAAAAACTGGGAATCTTAGTCGACAGGACAAAAAGCAAATGAATATTGGTGCCTCAGGTGCTATGCATTTTGCCGGTTGCTAAAACATTTGAATTGATTTTCTTATCTTCGAACGCTACGGTTGTTCGGATGTAGCCGTAATGGAATAGAGCAAACTAAAGCATATGAGGTAATTGCTATCGATTAGATTGTCTCTAACAAAAATTTTCTCCGTTTGGGCTTCCTCTTATTCCAATGAAAGGTTTACGGTTTAGGGTCTTCATGTGATGTTGCATAAAAAAGAGACTATGCAAAAAAGCAACTCCCATCAAACATGGTGATACAATCTTAGACAATAAGCACTTCCGTGAAACACCCTAACTCCTGATTGTAGGATAATGTGAAGATGGATGGCTGCATAGGTATTGTTTGATTGGTCTCTTAACGAACATTCAAGCACGATTAAAAGGCGAAACCTACAAGCCACACAGAACAGAAACCAGGTTTGGTTAGACAAATATTTACATGCAAACTTTGTCAGCGGAGTCTGAAGGCGCCTTCATCAAAAACTGAGATCTACTGCCTTCGCCAAGATCTAAAGCGATATTGATCTCACGACACGGGAGTAGAAGCTCCAGTCGCCGTGCTTTTTCAGTGATGGGCTCCAGTCTAATCGGGTGCTTTGCGACGTAGCTAGGAACGCGCTCAAGTTCCCTGCAAGTCTCCTGCAAGTCTTTCCAGAAATCCCCTCAAGTTTCCTCCTACACCTGCATCAAACATGCCAAGATAACACAACGATGGAGGGTTTTGCAGAGGATGACAAAGAAAAAGAAAGAAAGAGAACTTGCCGTGAATAGGATTCGGCAACTCATCGCCTCCACCCGAGGCTTCTCTTTTTACTTCACCACCAAAATCCTTAATTTGTGGCTTGGCCCTTCTCGCGGAGAATTCAGCATCACATTTCGGCCATAGAGTGCGGTAGGTCTGCATCATGTAGCACGTTTTAACTACATCTTTACGCGTCTCAAGAAGGACATCTGCGACTAAATTACAAAAATTGTGCCAGGTTCGATTGGTGCAAGGTACAATATCTACTATTCTGCCAGTATAACCCGCAATGCTGGTCTTCGTTCGGACACCAACCGGCCCGTACATGCAGCAGCTGGCAGCGATGCAGATCACGACTTTCTGCTTCTCGAAATCAAAATGATCTAAAGGAGGCATTTGTGCCTTGGTCTTACCGACGGGGAGTTCGTCTACTTTGGGTATGTTCCTCTCCACAGAAAGGTTCTTATCTTTCGGTATATTCCTCACAACTGGTAATTTCTCTTCGTTGACTGTGCTCTTCGCCACCAGTAGTTTCTCTTGTCTGGCGATGCTCTTCTCAACGAGAAGTTTCTCTTCTTGAGATGACTAAGGTGAGCCAAGAGCTTGATCCTTCTTAGCGTAAGGCTTGTATTCTTCTTTGGATGCGACCGGGGCGACAGAATCCTTCTCCTTAACGAGAATAATCTCTTCTGCGCGCATCGCTGGACCAGATTCCTCATCTCGACCCCGTGCAGCATCCGAACTAAGAGAACCCTGCGACATCCTCTCTATTACTTGTAAAACTCGGAGAAGTTCCTACGTCGAAGCATTTCTCTGCGCCTATTTATAAAGATGCAGTGCCTAACCGACTTAGAAAGTAGAGATAGTCGGCATGATCATTACGAGGCTTTGCCAAAACGATTCTGGGGTAAAGTCCTATCAAAATATGGTCATTAAGAATGATATAACTATGGCCGAATGATATTTTCAAAGAGATGCGTTGTCGTAGAGTTTCATTACTTTGGAAGCCTGCAGGCTTTTGCCACGATAAGTTGGGGAGATAATCAATAAAACTGCCTCACCATGCACTGACAAGCATCGACTTCTCTCAGTTGTGGCACGCTGGTACAGTCTTGTTTATCTATGATGCCCATCGACTAGCACGTGGAGGATTACCTTATGATTTCAATGACGGTAACTTCATGAGGCCTTATGCAGAAGCTTCTCTACGATGATGACAACTCCAATAAATACTTCAAGCCAGAATAATTCTCTTAATTTTTACTTCCTGCAACAGTTATCTGTTTTTTATTCTAGATTACAGAAGCCAAAAACTTAGTGGATGTAACGTAGTTTATGATATTTATAGGATACCACAGTCGGTGCTCACCTTTTGAAGATAAGTATTCTATTGGAAATACGGTAAAATATTTTCTAAACATAAACTGCCGTCAAAACATAAACTTTCAAGTCAAGCATAAAATGTCGTTTGATTTGTCTCCTCTTTTTCATTATCCATTTTATAGGAATTGAAATCAGCCCGAACCATATTTCATCATAAATAATTGAAGCCGTGTGGAGGCCTACAAAGCTTGTCCCCACCACATGGATACTTCATTGAGTTATCTCTTGAATAAATTTTACATTGTCTTCTCGTTATCCGTCACGATGAAAGAATAAGATACAACAAGGAACTAAATCACAGAAATCAATTTTTGGCTTTGTAGAAAAATATAACAAATACACATGGGGTTATCTGATGGAAATCACCTTGTATACATGGCCATCCATAGCTGGACGAATCACAATGGCTCAAAATCGTAGAGCGAATTTCAGAATATGTGCACTATTAAAACTAATAGAATGTTGCTTCATGTAGAATGTTACTTAATACATTATTAAAAATTACTATCTAACATATTTTTCTTCTGATTCAAAATTCATGGAGAATTGTGACGATAATTGTCCTTCATCTTGTCCATTCAACCTTTGATTGCTTGCTAGACGAGAGTATTGTGATTGCATGTTTTTATACAATATTTTCTACGATCCTGGTCGTTATCTTTTTAATACAAATCAACATCTTCTTCTTCCATATTCTTAAGTCAAATGTTTGCAGAAAATAAAAGATTCAGATAATAAATGAATTATGAAAGCCAGTACAACTGATCTTACTTATTTTATTGAGGCTCAATGTTGATTTTTCATCACAGGCAACAGTTTGGAATAGGTCTTGGCCACTCCGGAATGGTACGAGCAGAGTTGTTTCTTGCGAGTTTCAATGGGTAGAGGGCGTGATCATCAGGATTGATGTTTTGGTGACTCTCTTTTATGTGCTCTTATCAGGACACCCTCCAGGAAATTCTCCCATGAAGTTGGTCGTTTTGGGCTTTGATACCATATTAATGAAGAGAGAAGACCAAGATTGTTATCAAGAGACAAGTCAGAGAGCAAAGTTACATGTAACAGAGAACAACAAGTGGCAAGTATTGATGATCGCCAGTTTAGCAGAGGAGTAAAACTTTCTATTTATACACACTGAACTGATGTCTCTCAAAACATTATCATCAGATCTCAGAATTAACCTTACATCGTTGAGTAAAGCCCTGTGACTAGTATTGAAAGGTCCTCTTTCCGGATGTTTGGCTTGTGTCTCAGCACTTTTCAGGGACAAAAAATAATATTGAGGTCTCATAGGAAGATCAAATACCAAGGAGGCTAGCTTCATATCATCCCCAGTGCCTAGACTGCCATACTGCAATATGAAACTCATTGATTAATCTGGTATGGGCATTATAATATTTTTCTTCTGAAAGTAAAACATTCATAACAGCCGTATCCGATTTTTCGGTCTTACTTGAATAACATGGTTGGTGTTTTATAACTTGGTCCTAGTCTATTAAAGGTTTTGATTTGAAGAATAAAATATTCATTATTTTGAATTTATCATATTTTATGGTCTTCCTGGAATATCATGGGCGGTGTTTTATGTTTTGGTCTGAGGAATTTGAATATTTTGATTTCAAAAGTAAAAATATTAATAATGTATCTATCCGAATTTATGATCTTCATTGAATACCATGATTGGTCTTTCATGTGCTTGTTCATGTCTTCAAATACATCATTTTGACAAATAATCATCAAAAGACAAATAGTAATCTCAACCATCCATTTTGTTTCTGGTTTTCTTATTCATATCCAACATGGCTAATGATCCATGTTGGCAGGGGAGCCTGATCAAGATTTTCTGCTTTTACTGCACTTTTGTGATCTCTTTACCGAAAGGCCCTCATTTTTATATTAATAAAATACTATCCAAATCCCATAAGTTTTACTATCTTAGATGGTGTGTTATGTGCAGTGACTTAGTCCCATGGGATAGTAATAACAGATTGTACGGCCAAAACTGAACAAATCATTTGTAAAATAAATTGTGTGAAACAGATTGCTTGAATAGACAAATATCATAATGTAAAACGTTGAGCGCCGTGATCGGATGGCTTGTGTTACAAACAGGATGAGAAAAATATGGATGATATGAACATATGATGCACGTATTTGGAAAAACAAATGAGAAGATTATCGACTATTGCCAACTAGGATAGATGTTTAATAGTGGTTCGGAGGTGGACCCTTTATGGTCAGACTCCCAATGACCCGATAGGATCAACTAGATGTCCATGAAGCGAGGGACGACGTGTCCAGTGGTGTCCACCACTTCTATTGAAAAGTAACCTAACAGCTACTAGAAGAAAACCCTACTCGTGGCTACTCCTAATAAATCTTATATAGAATCCAGGCAGCGGAGCGAGTAGCAGAAGACGACACTAGAAGAAGTAATAATACCACTATCTAAAGAAGGGGAAATGACGACACCTGATTGGTCTAAACCCAGAAGTCCATTGAAAGGGGTTATCACACATGTGTTCTCTGATCTCGTTGACGGAGGATCAGGCGCAGGCGACGTCCCGGGTGCATGGAGCACACCCGAAGTGTATGGAGCGCACGCGCCTCCAACCTTGGACAGCGACGATGACATTTGCGGCTGGTTGAGGTCTGTGACAAGTAGAGGAGGGCGCAGGCACAGGGTCCTAGGCAGGGCCGCATCGACGCCTAGCGGGGATGGGCAGGCAGGGCTGGGCACGGCGCAGGCGCGGGTGGGCGAGCGGGCGAGTGCACAAGCTGGCCACACGAGGCGCTAGGGGCACAGGTGGGCGCATGGGCTGTTGGGTTCTAGGGGCCTTGAGATGGATGAAAAAATCAAAATGATGCGCAGCGGAAGACTCTTTGCGAATCAAACGGCATCAACAAAAACATTGAAACATTGTACCTTGCACGAATCTCATTCGTGATTTCTTTGATCCCGGAGCGAGACGAGTCGAGCTGCTCCAGTGTGCAGCCTCTAAACGTATCCACGCGGTCCTCGGCACATCGGATCTCCTCCTTCTCGTTGACGAACCCCGTTCTTTCACCGTCGGCGTTGTTACGTCGTCCCGATTACATCAGGGATAGAGAGGGGGTGTGGGGAGAGTGGAGAAGAAGGGGAAAGGCCCCTGAACAATTCTGGCCTGGGTGAATTTCGTTCAGGGCCTTCCCCTATTTATACTAAGTGGGTATTTTTCATGAAAACCCCCAAAACTTAAGTATATCTTCCAACGTCCAAAAGACCATTTACGTGTGACCCTCTAGGCACATGTATCAATCTAGTTAACGACTCCAGCAGCCCAATAACCTTTATTGGCCTTCCAAATTAATTAACTATATCATCATATAGATTAATTAACATCGTATCGATTTAACCCAATTGATAGGCCGAGATTCCGACACGTGGGTGCCAAGCTACACCTCGTGTCCTAGAAGATACAAAGGAGTGTGTATCGACTCACTCATGGAACCTGTTCGTCATCGGTTACCGTGTATGTATAATCCCTCATCCACTTGACGCTCCTTGGATGACTTAGGGTATGGTCAATGGTCAAACCCTAATCGGTCATCCGAGTTAGTACTAATGCATTCGAAAATCATCGTAGAACTCTTCTCCGATATTTCACTGCCTTGGCCAAGGAATTTATTGCATCGTCTTCCTTGAGCTGTCGCCTCTTATACCGAGGGTGGACGATCCCATCTTGACCACTCAATCGCCTTCGTGTACTTCTTGATGCACCCAAACTAAGACCGTTTAGAATCCCATGATTAGAGACTTGTTGGCCATAGCCAAAGTGCAACCGCCTGTCCACAAGAAGTCTTTAGTGTCTCAGGTCTAGGGACCACTTACACAATCGTGACGTGAATCAACCTGATTGATAGTTCGGTATAATACCATTCAAGGATTCGTACGGATCAATTTAGTGAATTCTTTCCACTAAAGATCACCCACTATCTATCCTTAGTGTCGCCACACTAATGGCTACGGGACCGGCCATACTCATCATATGAGTGAGGCAAGATAGTGCTATCCTATCTGGATACTTCGATGTCCTTCTCGCGTATCCTTTGAATAGGAATGTTTAGAACACATGCTTAAAGACTAGTGATCTCCCTATTACGATCTCATCGTAATTCACTAAATCCGATCATGTATTCATGGACTTCATTATACGCATCACACGTGCATTATAATGAATATGTTCTATTACTGAATATGGAACGAGATGTGGAATGTGTGATTTGCTTGCCGGCCACATATATATCCATCACGGGCATGGGGGAGCACAGGTTGGGTGTGAGGGCACACAAGTCTAGGGCATGTGGGGTAGAATCATTGCATTTGGTGCCAGAATGAAAGAGATATTGGAATTTTAAGCATCAAAGGTCAAACGTGAATCAATAATTTTATCCAAAGAAAAATGTAGAGGAGAAAAGGATTGAAGAAAGAAAGACAACAAACAAGGAGGTATTATTAAAGGGAACCCATATTTAAATTTATTAATAGTTAATTCAATATAATTTTTACATAAAAATTTTCTTGTTGAAATACTTAAAATGATAATTGGCTTGAATACTATTTCTAGTAGCCATCAATACTAAGTGTTGTTGAGGAGAATACATAATTCATAAGTATTGTTATAGCTAAATCTTTGTGATCACTAAGGTCAAGGCTTTGTGGGCCATAAGAAGAAGGCTTTGGGGGCTAAGTTGAATTAGAACCCTTTGGGTTAAGCAGCTTCATTCCGTGGAAGCCTTTCAGGGTTGAGGATGACAAAGCTTCATTGACTTTTTCTTTTTCTTGGTATCCTTGTTCATCCATATTTCCAAGTGATTTGCTTTGGGGGGGCATTCAAAACAATTTGGTTTGCACATCATCACCTCGGGATGGATACCCCTGAACAGAATTAAGGATTAGTCTGAGCTGTCTAAAAAAAATAACTGTGCCTTCCATTTCTTCTACATCATTTCTTAAGTAGAAAAATCCTAGGCTAATTAAAAAAAATATAAATATAAATAGAAAACCTAATCCTTGCCCACCTCGGGACGGATACCCCCTCCTAGGAAAAGTTTGTGTGAAGAAACCCAAGAAATATGATGAAGAACCCTACCTTCACTACAACTGAGCTTGACCCCCGTTAAGGTCGTCCGAGTGCGAAAGAACTCCAACAAAGTGGTTGACGGGTCTACACTAGTAAGCTCGAATCTTTCGCCATTGATGGCAAAAACCAAGCTCTGTGACGATCTCATCTCTGATGCAGGTAGCAAGCTATCAAGAACACCTTATCCTATAGACTGAAACTTACCATGAACATTTTATCCTACAGGAGCAAGCCATGACGACAGGATGTTGTTGTGCGATAGATTCCTTCTTAGTAGGATCTGCTAGAGAAGAAGGCTATGCTGCCCATGATAGATTTATTTTCTTCAGTATTTTAACAATACTTGATGGATTTCTTAGTTGTTTCTAGGTTTTGACACGTGTCGAAGTTGAGGCCATTGAGGAGTTAAGCCTCTCAATAAATGGTAGGAGAAGATTGTCAAGACTGGGAATTAATGCAAAGCTCACACAAAGACTTCGTCGGTATTTCTGTTGTTATTTGAGCTATGAAAGATGAAGATAATAAACTGATATGAATCATGAATGCAATGCACAATCATCCGGGATGTCATAAACTCCAAGTTGCAACATGATAAAATAAATAGAAATGGATAATGCAAAACCGCAAGTCAGCAGGATGCGGCAAAATCAGTGTTCTTCCCATTTCATACCTAATTTTGTCACATCCTGCGTACTTGGGGTCTTGCATCATCAATTGATTTTTCATTTTATTATACTATAACTATGAGAATATGGCATCATGCTGTAAAAAGTTGCTTCATTATCTGTACCAAAATACGTGGAATGATATCACAAATATTGTTATTTGTATTATAGTAATGTGTTATCCAATGTTGTCTGTAGGGTATTATTTCTGATATTTAAAATTCTCCCTTGGCCTGGTTTCTATCTCACGTCTACTTTTATCACATCCTGCTGACTTGGGGTTTGCATCATCAATTGGTATTTATTTCGTTTTATCGCAACTTAGAGTCTATACCTTTACAAGTTGGTTCATTATCCATATTGAAGCACATGGAATTATATTAAAAAGATTTTTTTCCAATCTTAAAAACATTATACGACTGGTAAAAAATTAGTTATGGGTGCATGCTTCTCAATCCATTCAATCTTGTTGTATGTGTCCTTCAATTAATTACCCTGACTACTTCTTATGGCTCGTTAGTAGTTTATGAACATCTGAATGAAGGTTATCAGAATCAGATTCCATGCATGATTTTCCTTATAATTCCACTTATTTCTCTTAAACAATATCCACACTTTATACCTCCTCCTCCAATGTTTCACAGATTTTCCTAGGTTCTGTAATTAAATACAGATTTTTATATAGTGACGACTAGACTAATAAAACACTGATTCTAAAATAATAACATTTTACTGCTTTTTAATAAGTATTTAGATTATTATTTCTTTCTTCATAGTAGCGGAAATGAGCATGATTCTAAAACAACATTATACAGTCAAAATTCCAAAATATTCCCCTCTGCAGGCTGAGAGTAACTTTCGCTTCCATAATGTCAAAAATGAGATATTCGGATTTAGCTCTTCAAAATATTACAAATGCATTTTTCATTGGAACCTAAAAAAAAGCTCCATCGAAGATTTAACATCATACATGAATAAAATAAAATCCTGTATGGCTAGAGGTGTAATCCTCTGCAAAAAAAGGTTTCCTAACAAAATGGAACAAACCTCCCGAACACCTGACAAATTTATGTTTCTTCCAAGAGTCCAAGATGAAATATGGGACATTGTGGAAGAAGATGAAATATATGATGATAAGAATGTGGGGTGAAGAAATCCATATGAGCGGGACCTTTGAAATCATAATTATCATCAGTGACATAATTTTTCTTAACCAGATCCAACACATTATTTTCATCAAAACATCACTCGTCCATAATCATATCATCAGCATGTTCTTCATACCTCGTATTATAGCTTCATAATATTTTCAATAGTTTGTGAATAAAAAGGTGGATGTATTGATGTCTAATATTAGACAGGATTTTTTCGAAGTCTCTTATTCTGACCCGTGAAGACGAGTCTAAATTAAAAGAGATTTTTTATTCTTCTCCCTCTTCTTCTTAAATATATTTTTATTATGTATCTTCCAATAAACAATAACACTTACTGTGTACGTTTTTGGATATTTTAAAATTTTTTAATAACCATTCTCCTTATCTATGATCTTGAATTTAACCTCATACAAGACTGTCCTCAAATTTCCATAACTCTCCATCAGAGCTGACGCCAGATCATTTACTTTGAATGCCTATCCATAATTTATATTTAAATTTAGACCTATTGCTTATCCAGAATGGAATGATTTAAAGTCATAAACATAATATGTTGTAGTTTACTATTTTCAACCACAGGATTATACTAAGAGTAAACCAAACAAGAGAGTAGCATAATATGTTGTAGCATACGCGTAGAGTTGCATAAAGCATCGGCTAATAAGACATATGAACTCCAAGGTCAATATGCCGTCTTTCTCTCGCTTGCTTTCTCGCATCCTCTCTTTGCATATTTAGTCCCAATATTGACTTAGTAACAGGAAATTCATTTATCAAACCAAGAAGTATTGAGGAATAGAGAATTGGTTCACAAATATGTTTATGACGTGACCATTCCATGTGATTCAGAGATAAAATAATCTGATTCCAATGATAAACTGATTATTTTGTTAATAAACACAATTTTTTTTAGCTATAGTGGGCTTTTCAATTCAAACTCCATGCCTTTAATAAACAAATGATACGCTTAACTGCATCAACTTTTATACTGTTTTCAATGAGCTTCTAGATTTTGGGTTCAAATCTTTAAAATATAATTTTGTTTATATTACAAATTAAAAATAGTACCCTAGATGGTATGGATTTTTCCTGTTGTTTAAACATTTAAATTTAGTTTCTTATCTTAGAACTTGTCATGCTACTTTTGTTCGGATATGGTCATGTAATGGAATAGAGCAAAGTACACCATATAATGTAATTGCTATGGATTAGATTATCTGCAACAAAAAATTGCTCCATTTTGGCTACTCTCATTTTAATGCAAGGTTTAGGTTAGAGTCTTCTTGACATATTGAATATAAAATTAAAATCTATGCAACTATCAAAGATGGCGATACAATATTGCACCACCTTGGAACACCCTTACTCCTGATTTTAGGATATTCTATGTTCTAAGCGAAC
Source organism: Wolffia australiana (assembly GCF_029677425.1). NCBI lineage: Eukaryota > Viridiplantae > Streptophyta > Magnoliopsida > Alismatales > Araceae > Wolffia > Wolffia australiana. The sequence goes on from NC_135842.1 coordinate 13,379,727, forward strand.
ATTCAAACATGATGAAAAGACAAAACCTACAAACCAAACAAGACGGGACCCGGGTTTGTGAGGAAAATATTTACATGCAAAACTATTATTAGCGGACTCTGAAGGTGCCTTCATCAAAAACAGATATCTACCGCCTTCGCGAAGATCTAAGCCGATATTGATCTCACGACACGGGAGTAGAAGTGCCAGTCGCCGTGCTTCTCAGTGATGGGCTCCTGTCCAATCCGGTGCTTTGCAACGTAGCGAGGAACCTCCTTGCCTTCCACTGCAAGTCCTTCCAGAAAAACCCTCAAGTCCCCACCTGGAGCTGCATCAAACATGTCAAGATAAGTTAACCATGAAGGGTTTGGGCGAGGATGACGAAGAAAAGGGAAGAAATAGAACTTGCCTAGTTCTGCATCGTCTACTTGAGATGCATCATAGGGACTGGGGGAAATGGCAGTGTTGGGCTACAAAGAAGCCAAGGAGAGTGAGTGCGTGAGGAAGATTTAATAACGCTCGGTCTTGCCTCAAGAAGAACAGATAGAAGAAGAAGAAGGGAAGAGGAGACGAGAAAGAAGAAAGAAGAGAGGGAACACAAGAGTAGTTAAGATCGTTGTATTCCATGCTATTCTGATGTACATTAGGTGTATTTTTATAGTACTTAGCAGTGATAATAATAGTAAATGTCCATTATTGGTATGTATCCGTTGTAACGACTTACAACGGATATATTCCGTTTGAATTGAGATTTAATCTCAGTCGTTAGAATAAGTGGGACCACCGATCTTGTCCGTTGATCGGTGTGATGTACCCTACTGTTATAGAGATTGAATCTCAGCCGTTATAACTAAGGGGTGCACCGATCCCTGTCGTCGATCGGTGCTATGGTCCCCGTGAGATCCCTACCGTTATAACCCTATACTACGTTTAATCCTGGCCATCTATGTGAGCCTATATTGAGTCCTAAAATCCAAAGCTTTAACGAGTACATAATATATGTATTTTACTAACTATTCTTGATTAATTCCTATCGATGAGTGCCGTCGTCGTCGCGAGTCTCCGACTCCTTTATAAGATTAACATAGAAAGATGAGAAATTGGGGTTTGCTTACTGGGTTGGGGAGAGCACGGTGTGGAGACTCGTCTATGAGGAGAGTGTTCTTGGCAGAGAAGCCTTTATGCTCGTCCCACACCTTCTTCAGCTCCTTCACAAACAAAGGTTTATTTTGATTTTCAAGTGTCATGAACCCCGTATTTGTGCTCTTGCTTTGATCCTGCAACCGCCAACATGATATCCATATATTAATAAAATCCAGAAGAGACATATACATACATAGATATATTTAGAGAGGGAGAGGGAGAGGGAGAGGGGAGAGAGAGTGAGAGGGAGAGAGCGCGCGCACGAGAGAGAGTGAGAGGGGGGGGGGAGAGAGAGAGAGAGAGAGAGAGAGAGAGAGAGAGAGAGAGAGAGAGAGAGAGAGAGAGAGAGAGAGAGAGATTCACCCAAAAGAAAAGGAGGCGGCGGTAAAGGGGTCCCAGGACACCTTCAACTGGGCCCCTCACGTTCTTCCTGACATCGGAAACGGTAGGTCAAGTGGAAGATAGTGCTAGGCTATAATCTTTAGATCACGTAAAAGAAGAAAAAAAAGAAAAAAAAGAGGAGACGGGTTGTGTACATACATCATCATAGACGACCAGATGGCAACATGAAAGTTGTCAAAGCAGAAGCGAAGAAAATCGTCGCAGAATGGACGTCTGAAGACTGTGGTGCACACCAAAAAAAAAAGTGAAGAACAAACGAACATTATTACCAGATCAATCAGTCATCATGATACGTAGGGATAAAAGTAGTTAATCAGTTACCCCGTTTTCTACCGACGATGATGTCTGGTCTGCGCTGGCGAGTAGACAGGGAGGTATAGCCGGTGACGTGAACGGCGTCGAAGAGGAGACCGTTTGCGCCAAGTATTATAAGCTTCTTCGCGCGAGATGGGCCAAGGCGCAGAGTCCGGAGGTGAGCTTCTAAGTCATCTTCTGCTGCCAAAGATGATTTAGAGCTTCTAAATCACCGTTCCGGAGCCAGCAGGTTCAATAGCCTTGATCTTACCGACATGCAGCTTGCCTTCTTTTTGTATGTTCTTCTCCACTGAGAAGTTCTCTTCTTTAGCTTTGTTCTTCTCAACAGGTAGTTTGTCGTCCTTGACTAGATTCTTCTCAGTTGGAAGTTTCTCTTCTTCCGTTGACTCAGATGAGCCAGGAGCTTGATCCTTCTCACCGTAATGTTTGTCTTCTTTTTTGGATGTGTCCGGAGCCACAGATTCCTTCTCAGCGCAAGGTTTGTCTTCTTCTTTGGATGTGACCGTGGCGACTGATTCCTTCTCCTTAACGAGAATATTCCCTTCCGTGGGCATCGCTGGACCAGATTCTTCATCTCGACCCCTTGCAGCATCCGAACTAAGAGAGCCCTGCGACATCCTCTCTATTACTTGTAAAACTCGGAGAAGTTCCTACGTCGAGGCATTTCTCTGCGCCTATTTAAAGAGATGCAGAATGCCTAACCGCCTTAGAAAGTAGGAGATTGTCTGCAAGATCATTCCGAGGCTTTTCACAGAGATGGTAATTGAGAATCATATAACTATAGCCGAATGATATTTCCACAGATGCATTATCGTAGAATTTATTTACTCTAGAAGCCTGCAGGCTTGTGCCGACTTATAGTTGGGAGATAATCAATAAAACTGCCTCATCATGCACTAAGCATCGAAAAAAGTGTAAGTTGTGGCATGCTGCTACAGTCCATGATGCCCATTGAGTACCACGTAGAGGATTACCTTATGATTCCAATGACGGTAACTTCATGAAGCCTAATGCAAAACCTTCTCTGTAATGATGACAAACTCCAACAAATACTTAAAGCCAGAATAACTTTCTTAATCTGGACATCCTGCAACAGTTATCTGTTTTTTTTTTGGATTACAGAATCCAAAAGCTTATTGGATGTAACATAGTTTATGATTTATATTGGATACCACAGTCCGTGCTCATCTTATGAAGAAAAGTATTCTATTGCAAACCACGGTAAAATATTTTCTAAATATTACAGGCTATATAATTCACCGGACGAATGAAAATGTTCCAAACGAATGAACAATTTTCAAGGTAATACAATTGCGATCACTTTTGTCGTCCATCTAAGGGAAGGAATTCCATACACTATTTAGAAAGTTAAGCTGCCATAAAAACATAAACTTTGGGATTAAGCATAAAACTTCAAATCATTTATATCCTCCTCCTCATTATTCATTTCGTAGGATTGGAAATCAGCTCGAACCAAATTTCAGCATAAATAATTGAAGCCCGTGGAGGCTGACAAAATTTGTCACCACCACATGAAAACTTCATTGAGCTATTTCTGAAATGAATTTTACATAGTTTTCTCGTTATCCTTCACAATGAAAGAATCAGACACAACGAGGAACTAAATCTCAGAAATCAATATTGGCTTTCTAGTGAAATTTAACAAATCCAATTGTTTATCTGATGGAAATCACCTTGTAGACATGGTCATCCGTAGCTGGACGAATCACAATGGCTTAGAAAAGTAAAGTTATTTTCAGAATATGTGCACTATCAAAACTAATAGAATGTAGCTTCATGTAACAGTTTGACCATACAAATTTTCAAATTTGAATAACTAATTTAAATTATGCTCGTATAAGTTCTTACTTCAGTGATAAAATATGCTTGACAAAAAAAAAAAACACACAGAACACAGTATTTGCGAAGAACTTACAATGAATTCGACCATTGACTTCAGTAGTTGTTGAGATGAAGTCATTGTTAAAACTCTTTACCACCAAGCGAATGGTCAATAAGATTCTCAATTATGTCATGATATTAATATGATAAGTCAAGTTCTGTTGATTATCTTATTGATTGATTATTTTTTAATTCTTCCTTTACTTAACTATGCAGATTTCATCAATTAAGCATCCTAGTATATCCTCCAAAAAATGCCTTTAGTCCTTCCTTAACATCCCCGACAACAAAATCTGAAATTTTATCTGGTGCTCCTTTATCAACCTATAGATACTAAAGAAAATATTTATATTGAGCCTGAGAACAGTGCAAAAAGATTTTACGAATCTTAGACGATTTTTTAATACATTATTAAAACTTACTATACTAACATATATTTTTACCGATTCAAAATCCGTGGACAATTGTGACGATACTTGTCCTTCATGTTGTCTATAGGTTGCACATTTCAATACAATATTTTCTACGATCCTGGTGTGTCGTTATCTTTTATTCTTCTTCCATATTCTTAAATCAATTTTTTGAAGAAAAATGATTCAGATAAGGAATAAATTATGAATGCCAGTAAAACTGATCTTACTTATTTTATTGAGGGTCAATGTTGATTTCTCATCACAGGCAACAGTTTGGAATAGGTCTCGACCACTCCGAAATGGAACAAGCAGACTTGTTTCTTTTGAGTTTCAATGGGTTGAGGGCGTGATCATCAGGACTGATGTTTTGGTGACTCTCTTATATGTGCTCTTATCAGGACACCCTCCAGGAAATTCTCCCATGAAGTTGGTCGTTTTGGGCTTTGATACCATATTAATGAAGAGAGAAGACCAAGATTGTTATCAAGAGACAAGTCAGAGAGGAAATTTATATGTAACAGAGAAACAAGGAGTGACAATTTTTAATGATAGCCAGCTTAGCATGGGAGAAAAACTTTCTATTTATACACTCTGAACTGATGTCTCTCAAATCATTATAATCAGAACTCAGTATTAACCTTAGATCATTGAGTAAAGCCCTGTGACTAGTCTTGAAAGGTACTCTTTCCGGATGTTTGGTTTGTGTCTCCGCACTTTTTGGGGGAAAAAAATAGTATTGAGTTCTCATACAAAAGATAAAAAGGAGGAGACTAGCTGCATATCATCCCTGGTGCCTAGACTCCCATACTGCACTGTGAAGCACATTGTAATTAATCTGGCATGGGCGTTATAATATTTTTATGTAAACAGTAAAATATTCATAATAGATGCATCTGATTTTTTGGTCTTACTTGAATAACATGGTTGGTGTTTTATGGTTTGGTCCTAGTTTTTTGAAGATTTCGATTTGCAAAGTAATATATTCATAATTTTGGATGTATCATAATTTATGTGTTCCTGGAATACCATGGGTGGTGTTTTATGTTTTGGTCCTAGCATTTTGAAGATTCTGACTTCAAAAGTAAAAATATTAATACTGTATGTATCAGAATTATGGTCTTCATTGAATACCATGATTGGTCTTTTATGGGCTTGTCCATGTCTTCATTGAATATTTTTATTTAATCTTTAAAAGACAAATAATACTTTCATCCATCCATTTTTGTTTTCTGGTTGCCTTATTAATATCCAACATAGCCAATGATCCATGTTGGCAGTGGGAGCCTGATAAATGTTTTTCTTCTTTACATCACTTTTGTGATCTCCTAACCAAAAGGGCCTCATTTTTATATTAATAAAATACTATCCAATTTCCATAACATTTAGTATCTTCTTGATGTGTTATGTCTAGTGACTTAGTCCCGTGGGATAGTAATAATAGACTGTATGACCCAAACTAAACAAATCATTTACAAAATAAACTGAGTGAAACAGATTGCTTGAGTAGACAAACATCAGACCTCATACCCATCATAGGCGGGCATACTATTTACTCCCTAACATGGTTTCTAACTACTTCATTCAGATCTCAATAAATCATCTGCCAAATATTTTTATATAAATCTGAATATATCACCACATTATTTAAGCCTTTAAAATATACAATGAAATCAATAACTTTTTCTATAAGCCTTTTCGAGCAGTTCCCAATCCATCACGTTCTCCATTGCATGACTCTTGGATATTAATATTTCAAAAGTGATCGACCAAAAACTTTGAGAGATGAAAATGCATTAGAGTTTGAATCTCAAATGTAGTGGGATGATCTGCTGGTATGTAAAGTTCAGGTACATCAATTTTGGATTTAAAAAGTTTCATTTGAAGTATAAGATGGGCCTAAAGGAAAAGTAAGAACATAATATTTTGGATACATCAGTTTAAAATTTCCAAAGTTTCCTTTTTTTTATGTTAAAGATGAGCCCAAAGATACAGTGAGAATGGAATATTTTAAGTAAATCAATTTTCAAGTTCTAACGTTTGATTTTAAGGTATATGATGAGAATAAATAAATATTGAGACAGCTAAAATAATTTTTAAAAATTGATTTTTTTTACATGCATATAAAACAAGATGTAACATGCTGTCAAAGTGCACACAAACTCTCCTGTTATTTGGATTCTCTAACCTGAAAATCTCTATTCCATACATAAAAATCTTTAATTATGTTAGCTTAGACCCTTTACTTGAACGAGTATGAGTATCATTGACGATCATCAAGGAGTGATGTGACTCCTACATGAGTTTATATTGCCTATAAGAGGAAGCTGATTTTACATGTTGAAACTTAAAACTTTAAAACAAGGTTTCTATAGTTTCAAATAGTCAGATTCATATTATTTAGGTCTATAGTTTTTTTCTTATACCTCTCCCTTCATTGATAAAAATGAAAATTCCCCAATTAGAAGTGTAGGCATTTCGGGGAAGTTATAGCACAACACAAACGTAAGAAATTCATGGGCTTTAACAATATTTAATGAGAAACATTTTATACAGTTAATGGATATTACGATATTTTCATTTTCAAAGAATATTATATTATTATTATTTTTCCATATTATTACTCTATTTTTTAATTCAATTGATGGAGAGCAACCATCCGGGATCGCCGCCATGTCGTTAAAGCTGTCATCATCACCAACGACAGCCTGCTGGCTCGCCTGCTGCTTGACTGGCCCACAAAGGCTACGGTGAAGAAATCCGGGTTAAACTTCCCAGGTGACAAGCAGGACCATGCCATCGACTGAATCAAATCTCTCACCAACACATGCTTATTTCATTCACTAATTTATCGTGTTTTCATTTTCGTCGTTGTATTGTTATGTTTTGCTCATGTCCGTATTCCCGTATCCAAATGCATAGTTTATTTTTGTGTCATTTTAATTTATCTAGTTTCTTTATGTATTTTGTAAAAGGGGTCACTTAATGGACCTCCCTTATTGGACTCTTTGTAATGGGCCCATTATGTCCCTATATAAGGCCATGATGGGCACCGATTCTCGTCAGATCTGGAGTTCTTTATTGGCAGTTACCATCGTTCATCATCCAGGTTTCATCTAGAGAGGAGGAAGAAGGATGAAGAAGAAGAATAAAGGGAGAGAAGGAGAGGAAGATGTAGAAGCAGAAGAGAGAAAGAAAGGGGAAGAAGGATCCCCGTTCCAGAACTGCCACCGCCCCCTCATTATCTACCGCTAGTGGCTTACGGCGTGTGATCTTCCCTTCAACCCAACCCCCCAGAACGTCTTCCCACACCCCTTTTCACTGTGCGGATCACACAATACATCAAGAGTGATCGTGTGTGCTGCTATTGTGGAGTTGACTGCAACACGCCCTTCTCTCTGGAATCGCATGTGACAATCGGTCTTCTAAAAATCAAGCCTACCGTCTGTTTTGCACCACCACCTACGGACTGCGCTATGTTGCTAAAGGAGGAGTTTTATTGCTGTGAGTGATAAATGTGTATTGTCTTGACAATACACATCATTAAGATCTCGTACTTTGATCTTAACTCCAGGTACAGGTGTGTGATCAAACGTAGTGGATATATCCAAAAGAATTTTATATTCATCAGTAGTTGAGGCTTTATTGACTGAAGAAGCATTACTTTCATCAATCTCATTGTTTTCATCAGTTGAGACTTCATCGACTGATGAAGTGGTACTTTGATTTATCTCAATGTTAAGTGATGAACTTGAGACAAAACGTTGACCATCATCATTTAGCAAGTTATTGTGTGTTGATGATGAGGTCTCTATTGTTTTGTCAATATTTGGAATGTTTAGAGATTGCATTAAGACGATCCAAGAACCCCCAAATAATTGTTGGAAGTAGATGAGAATGGAAAAACATGTTCATCAAATAAGACATGTCTAGAAATGTAGATCTTACCTGATTTCATCGAAATGCACCTGTATCCAGAATGCATGGAGCTGTAACCCAGAAAATTACACTTTCTGACCATTAGTCGAGTTTGTGGTGACCATAAGATCTGAGGTATGGGTAAAACTAACAGACAAAGGATCTTGAGAAAAAATAGTCGTGTAAATTTGTAAACAAAACTTCAAACGTAGATTTATTTTCTAAGACAGGAGTCGGTTATCTATTCATTAAAAATACAGCTGTAGCTACTACTTCATCCCAAAATTTTATTGCCAGAGAAGCATTACTAAGCAATGCTAGAGTTGTTTCTACAACATGTCTGTGTTTTCTTTCAGCAGTCCCATTCTGTCCAGGAGTTTGTGGGCAGGACACCTAGTGAATGATGCCTTGTTTCTTTAACAGTGAGTGGAGAGACTGATACTCTCATCCCCAATCTGACTGAAAACTTTTGATTTTAGTGGAATACTGATTTTACACTAATTTCTAAAATTCTTGAAAATTTTCTAAAACTTCATATTTTCTTTTTAAAAGATAGAACCAGGTATACTTACTGTACTACATAATACAGCATAATATGAGAAACCAATATTTGAATAACTAGAGAGGGTTCCATAAATCAAAATGAACAAGTTCGAGTGGATGATTAGCATAATTTTGGGTAGAATAAAGTGGTAGTCTATGTGATTTTGAAAGTCTACAAGCATCACAATTCAGATGTTTTGAACTATTTAAAAACGGTATTCCAAGTTTCTTGATAACTTGACACAAGACTCGAAACTGCCAATGACCAAGTCTTATGTCCCGCATTTCTGGGTCTGATTTTTCTCAAATTAATGTCAAGGGTTGATTCTTCTACAGCTCCAGGCAGTACAATCCGTCCCTAAGTGTTCCCTTTAGCAGAATGTGGTTGGTTTTCTTGTCCTTCACAAGACACTAAGAGGGATGAAATTCAACAAATATGTCATTGTCTAAAGCAAGTTTATGAATAGAAAGTAGATTTTTAGTAATTCCAAGTAAGTGTAAAACTTCTTTATGAAATAACCTTTTATTGGAAGTTGAGATTTTAGATGAACCAATGGATAAAATTTTCAAGCCTGTTCCATTACCCATTTGTAGATGCTCGCTTCCTTGGTAGGTTGTTGGATTTGAGATCAAGCGTGACTCAGCTGTGATATGATGGTTGGCTCCACTGTCTGGAAACCACAAGTTATTTTGAGAGGTACTTACACTGTAAGCTTGTGGAGGAGGTTGGTGGCCAATTCTGTTTCCATTTTGCAGTTTTGTGAACTCCTCGCATTCCAAGGCTTTATGCCCATACAGAGAGCAAATCTGACACCTGGGTTGACATTTGTTGTACTTCTTCTTCCTCTTCCATGATTGTAATTTGATCCTATTGTTTGATAGTTGTCTCTTCGTTGAGATGTTCTGAATGTTCCTGGAATTGGCTATTGTTAGCCATCAGATTAAACCCCCTGTGCTCGTCTTTTCTTCATTATTGAGATAAACTTCTTGTGACTTAAGGTTAGTCGCAATATCTTCAAACTCCATATGAGCCAGGTTAGCTTTAACACATAGTACAAATTGACTGTATTCAGTTCCAAGCCCTCTAAGAAATGCATAATTCTTTGTATCCTCATCAATTTTAGCTCCAGCTGATTTTAGTGATTCGACTATAAATCCAAAATGCTTCACATATTCATTTATCGTTTTTGTACCTCTTGTGATAGTGTGAATTGTCAATGAAGATCCATGACTCTAGCTTTGATCTTGCTGGAGAAAGTGACTTTGAGCAAATTCCAGGCTTTCTTTGTGGTCCTAGCTCTACAGACACATCGGATTACTGATTCTTACAATGCAAAAAGCAGGAATCCAAGCACATTTTGATTGTTCCTCCACCAAAGTTTGTAATCTGGATTCTCCACCGAATTACCGTGTGAATCAACTAAAACATGAGGATCATCTTGAACAAAATAAATCAAATCGTACCCATTCAGATTTGGGACGACCAAGCTCTTCCATGCTTGGTAATTTCATCATTGAGCCTCACTGGTACTGGTGCTCCTGGCAGAATCTTCACCGGGACCTGTCCTTTGGTGAAAATAATTCTTGCAGCACCGGGCGAAAGTAAGGTTGACCCTTCAATGGAAGCATTTTTGGCCCTGGTGATCGCTTGCTCTGATACCATGTTAAAATTCATGGCGCCTTGAAAAGAGTTGAAGAAAGAAGAGAAGAGCGGGGAGAGGAGAAGGAAAAATATGCAAGAAGAAGAAGAAACTGATCGTTGTTTTTATTCCACACCTTCCCGACACTACATCGGTTATATTTATATTACATATAAAATAGGTGTTAAAGAAATGTCTGTTTCATATATCCATTATAACGGTGTTACGACGGAAACAAAATATCGTTTAATCCTAACCGTTATAACAAGATGGGTGCACTGATCACAACCGTCGATCGGTGCATTAGACCCGTTTGTTATGATGGATACCCTGTGTTCAATCCGAACCATCATAACACGATGGGTGCACCAATCACAGTAGTCGATCGGTGCAGTAGACCCGCTTGTTATAACGGCTACCCTATATATAATCCTAGCCATTATAACACAATGGGTGCATAGGTCACAGCCATCGATCGGTGCGGTAGACCCATTCGTTATACCGAATACTATACGGTTTAATATTGGCCGTTATAACTATCTATGGTTTGATCCTAGCCGTCTATGTTTAATCCTAGTCTATCTTTGATCCTAGCCATCTATGTTTAATCTTAATTCTATATTTGAACCTATATTTAATCCTATTCTCGAATCGTCTAGCGAGTATATGATATCTATTCATTTTACAAACTAAGTTTGTTTAATTTCCTATCAGAAGGTTGCTGACATTTGGCTGAGTAAAATGCCTCCTTTAACACACTACTTATAATCTAGTGCACTGATTGTTTGCTGGGACATCAGTCGTCCATCCAGCTGACGCATTTGCTATGCTAAATAAGTAGTGTAGTGTGACCTCGGTTCATTCGACCATGCCACAGAGTCGCACAAACGGATTGGTGACACAACAAATTTCCATTGCGACCCAATTTCTGGTGGATCACCTTGAACACTACTGTGCAAAAGTCTATTGATGCCTTGCTTCTTCGCACCAGGTCAAACGCTAGGGTTGAAATGCGACAGACTCCGCCAAACAGTGCCATGCGACACTGCCTTCTGGTCGTTCCGTGGCCGCGTTATTGTCTATGGTGGCTAAGTGTCGCAGTCCCCCCTCTTGAAACGCGCGCATGCAACAATTTGCGCCTTTACTCAAGTGCGCCATGATGGCGTGACCCACTGTTCGCGCACTTAGTGTTTCGTCCAGCAAATAGTATACTGTGCTGTGCCCAGAGGATCCCCCAAGTGAACGTGACGCTGACTGCACACTCCGTGTTTCTGTGGGCGCCAAAGTATTGTACCCTACCTGCGCTTGTCGCCTTATGTTGTCCAGCACCAGCCCTTGGGATGCTGATCCATCGCTCGACCACGCTACTCACTACACCCCTTTAGCCATAGTTTGGGCATTTGAAGGATGTCTAGCCACCTACAGCAATGCTGGTTTCGCCAATCAAACTCGGTAGGATGCTCGAGACTTCTTGCCTCAAATTTCTAGTATCCAGCTCCTGCGCCGCAACCCCCACAGCCAGTTGAGCCAAGTCGTGCGTGTCAATGGCATGCCTCCGCCATCCACCCACCCCAGGCTGTGTATTGGCGAATGCTCTGACGACAAACGCCGCCTGCCGACAAACGTCGTTCCAGTTTGCTCGTCCGTTATATTACTTTCTTCAGTATATTTTTGACTGCACTCCAGCTTGCTCAGGTAAGTTTAGGCGAGAGATTACTTCAAGAAAACTACGAACTTTGTGTTTCCCTAGGCCTAGACCGAGCCCGTCTGTTACATGTGAGCTCCTATGGAATTGTTCTATTTGGCTCCGTAGTCGCCATGGTCACTCCGACGAGGGTCACAAGGTCATTGTTATCGTTAGCGGTCGCCCACCCTGTAGGTTGGGACTTGACGAATTCCCACAAGTCGGACCTGCATATACAGTCATATATGGCTGCATCACATCACATTGTTACATCTCCTTTATTAAATCACCCACCGGATGACTCCATTGACGACATCCGACATCATTTTGGTATCAGAGCATCATCTCAATATCCAACCAGATGACGTCCTCGATGACGCCCGACGTCATCTTGGCATTAGAGCATCGTGTCAATTCCCAACCGGATGACATCCTCGACAACGTCATCACAAATTATCCTTTGTTTGTACACCTAATTGCTACTATCTAAAATCATTTATTTCACTTAATTTACAGCTCAAATATTTGCATAGGAACTATTGATTTAAATAATTACTAGTTTTATAAATACATAGTTGTAGATATATCAGAGTGATCATAACTCAGTCAGTCCAAGATATTTTCTAAGTTTGTTTCAAACAAAATTTCAAGGCGTATGCTGGTAATCAATTTTTTGTTCACAAATATGTTACACAATGTTTTTCTTTTTGTATTTTATGTTTCACTAATTAACCTTTCTATATTGCCGAATTTCAATGTACCCAAATAATTGATTCAGAACTCATCAACGACACTTCTTATTTTTTATTTATTGTGTTTGAAAACTCATACGTGAGAAACTTTTGCCCCCTTTTTTGTGTCATGCAAAATGTTGTAACCTAGGAGAATATGAACTTATAAGTCCTCTTTTTTGTGTCATGAAAACTCTTGCTTATGGTACTTTCTCTGCTGTGATCCCTTCATCATTAAAATATATACTCTGATTCATCTTGAAAGATATTCCTTATCAGATTCAAGATCAGTTATTAATATATACTTAGTTCATTAGTTACACAATTTTATTAACATCAATGTAAACAAATATTTGTCTCTAAATTTTAGTACTTAGGCTTCATCTTTCTTAGCATCAGGCATCGAAGTTGTTTTTTGCCAATTCTTTAAATGAGTTCCTAAACAACATACTAAACATACTAAAGTATTTTTCAGGATACTGAGTTAATATAACAAGCTCTTTTATATATTCAACAAAAATTGAAAATAATATGGGAAAGGGAGTATGTGATCGAAATTAACAAATTTCTGCTCATGAAAAGATAATAAAATTAGTAAAATAAAAAATATGGATTAGAGTAAATTGATAATTTTCATCACCTAATGACTTATATGAAGCTTTTCGCATTAGCGAACTATATAATTGTGTGTATAACAAATACTGGACCAAAATTAATATAGAAGTTGTTTTAGCAATTAGCATGCTACTATTAATTTAAGTCTATCTAAATCAGTAAATTAAATGGATTATGAAGGATGAATTTCAATAGTGAAAGGATAGTTTCACTAAAAATAAAAAATCTAGATGTGTGATAAGAGAAAGATGTACAAAGTTTGATGGATGACGAATGACAGACACTAGGCTTCTTGGAAAAATGAAAGACCATCATCTGTTTTGTCGTATTTCATGATCCATCATCACCCGGATGACTGAGCCAATTGAATTCAGTCATCAAACATCAGTTACAGATGTTGAATAGATGAATGCATGACAAGAATGGCTGGTGATCTCCAGGATGGCAAAACCTTTACAAACATTTTAAAAAAGTTTAACAAAATATGAATGAACTTTCGTAGGGGGATACGATGGGAACGGTTAGTGTTGTGAAGGAGTTGAACTCCTTTCAACTCCACAAGTGTCGGTGATGCATATGACAGCAGTGAATGAGGCGGATAATGATCATTTATGACACAAACAGCGACCATCAATGATGGAGACAACAATTGCTGAAAACATGGACGATGACTGACGAGGACAGGGCTGACGAGTCTGCTTGATGTGGAAAACCATGGAAAATGGCAAGGATGACTGTCAATGGTGAGAGTAAGACCTTATCCCAATCAATGATGATGTGGATGAAGGCCATGGACAATGGAAATGAAAACCGTTGTTGATTACGCAGACGAAAGTCATTGCAATAAACGGGGATAATTGGCGATGACGGGGATGACGACCATCTGGATGGGGATGATAAGGTGTTTGACTGGGAATGGCGACCATAAGTGATAGGGATAAAGACTGTCTTCAATGGGTATAGTGATCATCATTCACTAGGATGATGACAATCTCCCCACACCCCCCTCTGCCTCTCTTACTCTCTCCCTCTCTATATCATTGCCTATATCTTTTCTCTCGCTCTCTCTTTCTCTCACTCATTCAGTCTCTCTTTCTCTCTCTCACTGTCTATATCTTTCTCTCGCTCTCTATCTCCTTCCCTCTCCCTCTCACTCCCCCTCCCTCTCCCCCTCCCCCTCCCCCTCTCTCTCCCTCCTTCCCCCCTCCTCTCTCTCTCTCTCTCGCTCTCTGACTGTCTATATCTCTCTCTCTATCCCCCTCCCTCTCCCTCTCTATACATCTCTCATTCTAGCTCACTGTCAATCTCTCTCTCTATACATATCTCTCTCTCTATCTGACGTAGGACGGCTAAGGAATGGACAACAAAGGAATGGACGACTGGGTTGACGGGACAGACTACGGGTAGATGGACGACTAGGGATGGATCAGATACTGGAGGGATAAAACAGCCACAGAAATCACACGGTCGAATTAGGACTTTAAAATCGATGAAAATCTGGTGGTGCAGCTCTGACCCTTATCGAGGGCGGGAGTACTGTCTTCCACCACCGCGGCGATGCCTAAGCATTGAAATCAAAATCTGAATTCGTGTCATGAAGAAACACTCGAGAAAGAGAGAGAAGAAGTGGAAATCCAAAGTAAATCTAATTCTGACGGCGGTGGAAACTTCTCGAGAAAACACTAGACGGAGAACACTTTCGACACCAAAGAGTTCAGTTGTACCTCGGCACCATAGTGCGTGAAGAGGATGCTGGAAATTCTGATCGTGACGAGGCTGGCGAATCCAGGCGTTGAGCGGCCCACTTGACGAGGAATATTCTGGGCGTTCCGGGCGCTGAACGGCCCTGGTAGAGAGTAGATGTCGTTGTCCCAGAGTCAGGCTTAGGCGAATACCCGCGCGCGCTACGCGCACTCCAGGTGCGCCCTGGTTGGGGCGGCCTAGGTGGCTTTTCGGTGGCCCCAAGCGGGCGTCCTGGGGGCGGCCTTCGCGACCCTGGCAGGGGCGGCCTGGCGGCCCTGGTTGGGGCAGACTGGGCGGCCTTTAGGCGGCCCCAAGCGGACGCCCTGGGGGTGGCCTTGGGAGCCCTGGCAGGGGCGGCCTGGGCGGCCCTAGTTGGGGCAGCCTGGGCGGCCCTGGTTGGGGTGGCCTGGACGGCCATGGTTGGGGGCGGCCTTGGCGGCCCTGGTTGGGGCAGCGTGGGCGGCCGTTGGGCGGCCCCAAGCGGGTGGCCTGGGGGTGGCCTTGGGCATCCTTTGGAAGGTGAGAGAGAGAGAGGGAGAGAGAGAGAGAGAGGATGGAGAGAGAGGATGGAAAGAGAGGATGGAAGGCCGACGTCGCGAGGCGGCGACGGTGACGGCGGCGGCAACGCTAAAGCTGGCGAGATAGGGAGGCTTGGGCAGTCCTCCAAGAAGAGTATGACAAAACTCAATTCTTGAAATATGACTGTCTAACTGTTTCTTGAAAACAATGGCCTATATATAGGCGTTGGAGGAAAGAGAAAATGACAAGAAATTAAAGACGTGCTTCATGTCACGCCAAAGGACAGTTGTTGATCTGTCTGTAGCGACATGTCATGACGGGCGTAGGGACGTGCGCGGGTGGAGACATGCGTGACGACGGTTGCGGCGTGTCCGTGGCGGAGGTGTTGACTTTGGTTGACTTCGCCGTTGTGTCCGTAGTGGGAGTGTTGACTTCGGTTGACCGTATTGACACCCCCGATGATGATGTATTGGCGTCCTCACCATCAATGCCCTTTTGGTGCGGAGAACTCGACTCTACCGAGTAGGCGCCTGAAAGCTCCAGCGGGGTCACCAAGTCGGGGCACAGGCAAGCTAGGTCTTTCTCTGTAATCCATGTGTCGTCTGTTGATGATTTGCCCTGCCAATGAACAATAAACTTCCGCAGCGTTACACCTTTGGTGAAGGTGATTACCTCGTCCAGTATTTCGTCGATGATTTCATGCCAGTCAGAAGGTAGTGATGGGGGAGTGGACAAGTCAAACTCGCTCACCAGAAAGTCTGAGGGTAGAACAGGGCCTTTAGATGAAGGAGGTGGGGCTTTAAATGCGGCTAAGTCCGAGATATTGAAAGTGGTGCTTATTCCCCACGAGGAGGGTATGTTGATGGCATAGGCATTTTCCCAAACTCGTTTGAGGATCGAAAACGGCCCGGCACTACGAGCATGAAGCTTAGTAGCCCGTTTCGAAGAAAATTACTCCGGCCTAACTCTCACCATCACCATTTCACCTTCTTTAAATTCGCGAAAACGACGGTGTAAATCTGTGGCCTGTTTATATGAGGCATTACTATTTATGATGCGTGTATGGATTTCCTCATGCAGACTTCTAATATGCTTAGCAAACTCACAACCATCATCTGAAACTCTAGCATGTGGTAACATGGGTATGAGGTCAGTAGGGGTACGGGGTAGATGACCATGCACTATCTCAAATGGACTCAAAGCAGTGGTACGGTTGACTGACACATTGTAGGCAAATTCGGCACGTGAAATGACAAAATCCCAAGACATAAGGTTGCCTCCCACCAGTGATCGTAATAGGTTGCCAAGGCTCCTATTAACGACCTCGGTCTCTCCATCAGTTGGGGGGTGAAAAGC
The DNA here is from genome assembly GCF_029677425.1 of Wolffia australiana. Taxonomy (NCBI): domain Eukaryota; kingdom Viridiplantae; phylum Streptophyta; class Magnoliopsida; order Alismatales; family Araceae; genus Wolffia; species Wolffia australiana. The sequence continues at coordinate 13,396,627 of NC_135842.1, forward strand.
CATGGAAAATTTGAGCTTCATCCCCAAAAGATGCCAAAGAATCTTCCAAAAGTAGCTAGTGAATCGGACATCTCTGTCCGATACTATGCTTTTTGGAAGCCCATGAAGACGCACAACTTCATTGAAAAATAATTGAGCGACATGAGAAGCATCAGAAGTTTTAAAGCAAGGAAGGAATGAAATGAGCCATCTTCGAGAAATGATCCACAACCACCATGATGGAATCATACCGTTTGTTCGTCCTCGGAAGCCTTAGCACAAAGTCGATGCTCACATCATCCCAGGGTTTTTCGGGGACCGGAAGAGGGGTGTAAAGGCCAGTGTTTTGTTTAACCTGCTTGGCAAGGGAACATACACGACATTGGGAGACTATGTTAGCTATGTCTCGCTTAAGGGATGGCCAGTAGAATCTTTGCTCGACGATAGCAATTGTTTTATCTCTCCCAAAATGACCACTAAGGCCTCCGGCATGTGTCTCCCACACAAGAAAATCCCTAAGAGATGATTGTGGGATGCATAGGCGACGATCATAAAATAAGAATCCATTCTCTTAGATATAATCTTGGTTATTAGGGTTCGGGTACTTGCCTAAGATCTGTAGAATGGGAGCAAAATCCGGGAAATCAGGATGCAGGTCCTTCATCTGATCAAACCCAATAACCTCGACTTTCATAATATTCAAGAAATGGACTCTTCTACTCAAAGCATCGGCGACTCGGTTCTCAACTCCCCTCTTATGTTTAAGAACAAAGGTATAAGACTGAATGAATTCGACCCACTTAACGTGCCTAGAATTTAATTTCTGCTGGGAATGGAGATACTTTAAGGCTTCATGGTCAGAGTAGAGAACGAATTCCTTAGAGAGTAGATAATTACGCCAATGACGTAAGGATTGGACAATTGCATAAAATTCTTTGTCGTAGGTTGAGTACTTAAGCTTAGCGTCATTTAACTTTTCACTAAAAAAAGCAATGGGGTGATTTTCTTGACTCAGGACTCCTCCTATTACTAACTCTGAAGCATCACAGGCGACCTCGAATACTTTATCAAAATCAGGTAAACGGAGAATAGGGGCTTGAGTAATTCTAAGTTTGATCTCCTCAAAGGATTTTTGCGCATCTGCCGTCCATTCAAAATGTTTTCCCTTAAGGCATTCAGTCAAGGTTGCCATGATGGTACTTAAGTTGGATATGAATCGCCGGTAGAAAGTTACAAGAACGTGAAAACTACGAACATCATGGGTATTTCTAGGCGTTGGCCACTGGGTAATGGCGTCAATTTTGGCCGGATCAGCGGATACGCCTTGGCCAAAAAGGATAAAACCTAAGAACGAACCATGACTGACAAGGAAGGAACATTTTTTTGGGTGAGCATACAACTGCTCGGTTTTCAATACTTCGCAAACTAAACGTAAGTGATGGAGATGATCGGGTGTGGATTTGCTATAGATAAGGATATCATCAAAATATACGATGACGAAATTTCCTATGAACAGTCTAAGTACATGGTTCATCAATTGTTGAAAGGTGCTAGGTGCGTTCGATAAACCAAAGGGCATGACCTTCCACTCATATAGTCTGTCTTTGATCTTAAAGGTGGTTTCCCATTCGTCTCCTGGTCGGATACGAACTTGGTGATAACCGCTTTTAGGATCATTCTTGGAGAAAATTGTCGAACCTGCCATCATATCAAACATGTCGTCGATGCGGGGAATAGGAAACCTATACTTGACCATAATCTTATTTATAGCTCTATTGTCAATGCACATGCGCCAACTCCCATCCTTTTTGGGAGCCAGTAGTGCAAGAACGGCACACGGGCTAAGGCTCTCTTGGATGAACCCCATGTCCAAGAGTTCTTGGACTTGGCGCTGTAATTCCTTGTACTGTGTAGGGTCCATCCGATAGTGAGGGAGTTTGGGTATTGGCGACCCCGGAATGAAATCAATAGCGTGCTGAATATCACGCTTCGGAGGTAGGTCATTGGGCAAATCATTAGGGAAAACACTTGCGAATTCCTCGAGTAGCTGAGAAACCTCGGGAGGTGGGGTAGAGGAATCCTCGGAGGAGTGATTAGGTATCATGGCCAAGCACATAGTCATTTCACTGTCGAGTTCCTTTTGAAATTGATAACCACTAATGACGCACAAGCCTATGGATGGAGATTTTGGTGTGGCTCTCTGTGGACTATGAGTGTAAGGATGCCAAGTGATCTTCTTGCCCTGATGGATGAAAGAACAGGTATTGCTCTGCCCATAGAGGTGTACATCATTATCATACAACCAAGGACGGCCCAAGATAATGCTGCCCACCTTCATGGGTAAGACATCACATAGTATATCCTCTTCATAGGATTGAACCTTCAAAGTGAGACGACATTGGTTCTTCACAGGGATTGAGGTAGCATCAATCCAAGACACAAAATAGAGGTGAGGATGATCAATCAAAGTTAATCCCAAACGTGATGTCATAACATCGGAGACAACATTAATACAACTACCACTGTCTACGATCGTCTTACACATCTTATCACCAATTTTAAAATATGTGTAAAATATGGATGTCCTCAATGCGGAATTATCAATGGAAGGCTGAGTGAGGTTGCAATGGACAATTCCCCTAACGGACATAGATGGGTCGTGATGAGGAAGACACGGTGGGCAGTCCGTGATGCCAATCAAACTCACTAATCCGTCATCATGCACAAATTCATCGACAACATAACTCTCAACTCTGTAATCCTCCTCATCAATAGGTGGCTTGTCTACGGTGGGGTCACTATCGAAGGGCTCCTGTCCTATGTGTAAGGCTCGTAATGGACATTGGGAAGCTCTATGACCACGACCCTGACATTTAAAACAAGTCAAGCCGGAGGGACTGATATGTGCAGGATTGGGCTGGGGAGGGGCTCTAGTTGTGGAATCAAGGGAAGATGAGGTACGAGCATTTGGCGTAGAAGTGGATGGAGTCGCAGCTAGTGGACGGTGTTCGGTCGGAGTGCGAGTGGAAGTAGGAACTTATGGTGGTGGTGCCGGAAGGGCTAAGGGCGGGTTGCGCTGGGCCACACGATTAGAATAAGAGGGATTAGATGAGTGCGACCGATCGGTGAGAGGAGGACGATTGTACACGGGAGTATGGTACAAATTCTGAGATAGCTTTAGGTCTTCAACAATCTGGTAAGCCTACTCTAGGGTGGCGGCTTTGCGGACAAGCAATTCCGTTTCTAAATAAGGATTAAGACCGGTTCTAAAGCGAGAAATAATGACTCGGGGATTCTCCTCAACTCGACATCTCATATAGAATTCTTCGAATTGGGTGATATACTCGAAGACCGGATGTCTACCCTGCTATAGTTTATGCCATTGATCTAGGAGGTTGTCTAAGTAAGCTAGTGGGACGTATTTCTCAGGCAGTTTGTCCTTCATTTGGGGCTAAGTATCTATGGGTGCCTCACGACGGTTATAAATCGAAAATTCGAGATTTTCCCAAAAGATTTTCGCTTGTCCCCCTAATCTCATCTCGGTATACTGGACTTTCTGCCACTCTAACATATTATACCAGTTAAAATAATTGTTTACTTTGGACTCCCAATCAAGATACTCCTAAGGGTCCTTAGATTCCTCGTAGTATGGAACATTGACTTTGACACTACGCTGAATCTGCTGCCATTGGTTGTCATGATCTGCACGGCGTTGATCACGAGGGGAACCACATCCTCGGGTGAATAAGGATTGTCCTTGTCCGGACGATTCCCGTTCGATCCACGATATCGATTGTCAAGAGGATAAGGATCATTCCGTGGGGGATGATTCCTATCGCGCTCTGGGATCCTCTCATCCGGTGGATGGTAATCGTCTCGAGGTAAACAATTTCCATCATGCACCGGGGCTATATCCACAGACGGATAGGGATCGTTCCATGGGGGACGATTCCTGTCCTAGCCTGGGGTCGTAGACTCGGGCGGATAGTAATCGCTCCGTGGGAGACAATTACTATCAGAGACCGGAGTACGAATCTCAGGAGGAATCTGATCGTCTCGCTTGGGACGATTCTGAGTTCGGCTCCCGGATCTATCCTCCGGTCGTATAGGATCATCCTGGTCGCGATGACTCCTATCACGAGCTCGAGGTCTGGAGTCAGGCGGAAAGTGGTCTTTGCAATCCCGGTAATGGCAGTCACGACCTCGATTCTCGAGTTGGTAAGTCCGTTCGCTCACCGCATCGATCAAACTGGTTTGACGGTTGTCCATATTGGTAATTCGTGTATTGACATCACGAAAACCATTTTGGATAGCGTCTAATACACGATCGATGTCCCCTCGAGAGGATGTCTATGGGGCAGACTGTGACAACACATGGACAGGGATGGACACCTCACGACCGTCTTAGGGTTGGTCTGTCATCGGAGCGGAGACTCATTTGCCTGAACGCAAATGCATGCAATGGGACTGACAAATGATGACATCTACGATGGCAGAAACGACTTGGCTGACAAGTTAGGCTCTGATACCAATTTGACGTAGGACGGCTACGGAATGGACGATGAAGGAATGGATGACTGGGTTGACTGGACAGACTACGGGTAGATGAACGACTAGGGATGGATCAGATACTGGAGGGATAAAACAGCCACAGAAATCACATGGTCGAATTCGGACTTCAAAAGCGATGAAAATCTGGTGGTGCAGCTCTAACCCTTATCGAGGGCAGGAGTATTGTCTTCCCCCATCGCAACGATGCCTAAGCACCGAAATCAATATCCAAATTTGCGTCGTGAAGAAATACTCGAGAAAGAGAGAGAAGAAGTGGAAATCCAAACCAAATCTAATTCTGACGGCGGTGGAAACTTCTCGAGAAAACACTAGACGGAGAACACTTTTGATACCAAAGAGTTTAGGCGTACCTCGGCACCGTAGTGCGTCAAGAGGATGCGGAAAATTTTGATCGTGACGAGGCTGGGCGAATCCGGGCATTGAGCGGCTGACTGGACGAGGAAGATTCTGGGCGTTCCGGGCGTTGAACGGCCCTGGGAGAGAGTAGATGTCATTGTCGCAGAGTCAGGTGTAGGCAAATACCCATGAGTGCTACGCACGCTCCGAGTGCGTGGAGCGCACTGTGCGTACTCCGCGCACGCACCAGCGCTCCGCGTGCTCAGCACCTGCGCACGTTGCTTTGCGCGTTTTGTGCGCTCTACGCACCTAGAGCGCGTGTAGCGTGCGCGGCTCGAAGCGTCGGACTGCGTGGACGATGATTGGCACCGCCGGTGTCGAGGTCTTGCGGGGCGGCCCTGGTTGGGGCGACCTGGGTGGCCTTTGGGCGACCCCAAGCGGGTGGCCTGGGGGCGGCCTAGGTGGCCCTGATTGGGGCGACTTGGGCGGCCTTTGGGTGGCGTGGGGGCGGCCTTGGCGACGGCCCTGGTTGGGGCGGCCTGGGCGGCCCTGGTTGGGGGTGGCGTGGGCGGCCCTAGTTGGGCCGGCCTAGGCGGCCTTTGGGCGGCCTTTGGGCGGCCCCATGGGGGTGTCCTGGGGTTGGCCTTGGGCGTCCTTTGGAAGGCGAGAGAGAGAGAGGGAGAGAGAGAGTGAGAGAGAGAGGATGGAGAGAGAGGATGGAAAGAGAGGATGGAAGGCCGACGTCGCGAGACGGCGGTGGCGACGGCGGTGGCGGCGCTAGGGCTGGCGAGATAGGGAGGCTTGGGAAGTCCTCCAAGAAGAGTTAAACAAAACTCAATTCTTGAAATATGACTGCCTAACTGTTTCTTGAAAAGAATGACCTATATATAGGCCTTGGAGGAAAGAGAAAATGATGAGAAATTAAAGGCGTTCTTCATGTCACGGCAAAGGACAGTTGTTGATCTGCCTCTGGCGACGTGTCATGACGCGCATAGGGACGTGCGAGGGTGGAGACGTGCATGATGACGGTTGCGGCATGTCCGTGGCGGAGATGTTGACTTTAGTTGACTTCGCCGTTGTGTCCGTAGCGGAAGTGTTGAATTCGGTTGACCGTATCGACGCCCCCGATGATGATGTATTGGCGTCCTCGCCATCACTATCCCTCTCCCTCTCCCTGTCTATACATCTCTCTCGCACTATTTCTATCTCTCTTTCTCTCTTTCATTTTTTCTCTCTCTCTTACTATCGATGGCTTGCCCTCCCTCTCTCTCTCTGTGTCGCTCTTATTCCTTCAAGTATTGAAGCGGAAAACAAACGGCATATATGAACTCCGAGGCCAATACACCTCTCTCTCTCTCTCCCTCCCGCTCTCTCTATCTATCGGGGGCTCTCAACCTCTCTTTGAATATTGAATCCCAATATTGACTTAGTTATTGGAACCTCCTTTGTCAAACCATGAGGTACTGAAGAACAGATAATTGGTGCGTGAATATGTTTGATGAAGTGATGATACCATTTGATTTGAATATGAAATTATACTATTCCAATGATAACTATTTACATTGGTAAACACAATTTCTTTTAATTATAGTTAGATTTTATATTTAATTATCATGCATTTCAGAGACAGATGACACGCTTAATTGCATCAACTCTTAGAATGGTTTCATTAACCTTGTATATTTTGGGTCTGAATCTTTACAATATATTTTTCTTCATGTTATCATTTGCAAAAATTGGTAATCTTAGTCGCTTGGACAAAAAGCAAATGAATATTGGTGCTTCAGGCGCTATGCATTTTGTCGGTAGTTAAAACATTTGAATTGATTTTCTTATCTTCGAAGTTATAATGCTACTGTTGTTCGGATGTAGTCGTAATATAATAGAGCAAACTATAGCATTTAAGGTAATTGCTATGAATTAGATTGTCTCTAACAGAAGCTTGCTCCGTTTGGGCTTCTCTTATTCCAACGAAAGGTTTACGGTTTAGGGTCTTCATGTGATGTTGCATATAAAAGAGACTATGCGAAAAAGCAATTCCCATCAAACATGGTGATACAATCTTAGATAATAAACACTTCCGTGAAACACCCTAACTCCTGATTTTAGCATAATATGAAGATGGAGGGATGCATAGCTATTGTTTGCTTGGTCTTTTAACGAACATTCAAGCACGATTAAAAGGCGAAATCTACAAGCCACACAGAACAGGAACCTGGTTTGTGAGACAAATATTTACGTGCAAACTTTATCAGTGGAGTCTGAAGGTGCCTTCATCAAAAAACTGATATCTACCGTCTTCGCCAAGATCTAAAGGATATTGATCTCACGACACGGGAGTAGAAGCGCCAGTCGCCGTGCTTCTCAGTGATGGGCTCCTGTCCAATCTGGTGCTTTGCTACGCAGCGAGGAACCTCCCCTTCCATTGCAAGTCCTTCCAGAAAAACCCACAAGTCCCCTCCTGGAGCTGCATCAAACATGTCAAGATAACACAATGATGGAGGGTTTTGCTGAGGATGTCAAAGAAAAAGAAAGAAAGAGAACTTGCCGTGAATAGGAGTCGGCAACTCATCGCCTCCACCTGAGGCTTCTCCTTTTACTTCACCACCAAAATACTTGATTGGTGGCTTGGCCCTTCTCGCGGAGAATTCAGCATCACATTTCGGCCATAGAGTGCCGTAGGTCTGCATCATGCAACTGGTTTTAACTACATCTTTACGCGTCTCAAGAAGGACATCTGCGACTAAACCACAAAAATTGTGCCAGGTCCGGTTGGTGCAAGGCACAATATCTACTATTCTGCCAGTATAACCCGCAATGCTGGTATTCGTTCGGACACCAACCGGCTCGTACATGCAGCAGATGGCAGCGATGGAGACCACGAGTTTCTGCTTCTCGTGATCCAAATGTTCTCAAGGAGGCATTTGTGCCTTGGTCGTACCGACGGGCAGTTTGTCTGCTTTGGGTATGTTCTTCTCCACAGAAAGGTTCTTATCTTTCGGTATATTCCTCACAACTGGTAATTTTTCTTCGTTCACTGTGCTCTTTTCAACCAGTAGTTTCTCTTGTCTGGCGATGCTCTTTCCAACGTGGAGTTTCTCTTCTTCAGATGAGCCAAGAGCTTCATCCTTCTCAGCGCAAGGTTTGTCTTCTTCTTTGGATGTGACCGGGGCCACATATTCCTTCTCCTTAACCAGAATAATCTCTTCTGTGGGCATCGCTGGACCAGATTCTTCATCTCGACCCCGAACTAAGAGAGCCCTGCGACATCCACTCTCGTACTTGTGAAACTCGGAGAAGATCCAATGTCGAGGCATTTCTCTACGCCTATTTAGAGAGATGCAGAATGCCTAACCGACTTAGAAAGTAGGAGACAGTCGGCAAGATCATTCCGAGGCTTTTCAAAAACGACTCTGGGGTAAAGTATCTATCAAAATATGGTCTTTCAGAATCATATAACAATGGCTGAATGATATTTTCAAAGAGATGCGTTGTCGTAGAGTTTCTGTACTCTGGAAGCCTGCAGGCTTGTGCCACGATAACGTTGGGAGATAATCAATAAAACTGCCTCATCGTGCACTGACAAGCATCGAAAAAAATGTCAGTTGTGGAACGCTTGTACGGTCTTTTCTATCTATGATGCCCATCGACTGGCACGTGGAGGATTACCTTATGATTTCAATGACAGTAACTTCATGAAGCCTAATGCAAAACCTTCTCTACGATGATGACAACTCCAATAAATACTTCAAGGCAGAATAATTCTCTTAATTTTTACTTCCTGCAACAGTTATCTGTTTTTTATTCTAGATTACAGAAGACAAAAAATTAGTCGATTTAACGTAGTTTATGATATTTATAGAATACCACGCTCGGTGCTCATCTTTTGAAGAGAAGTATTCTATTGGAAACCAGGGTAAAATATTTTCTAATCATAAACTGCCGTACAAACATAAACTTTCGAGTCAAGCATAAAAAGTCGTTTCATTTGTCTCCTCTTTTTCATTATCCATTTCATAGGAATTGAAATCAGCTCGAACCATATTTCATCATAAATAATTGAAGCCGTGTGGAGGCTGACAAAGCTTGTCCCCACCACATGAATACTTCATTGAGTTATCTCTTGAATAAATTTTACACTGTCTTCTCGTTATCCGTCACGATGAAAGAATAAGATACAACGAGGAACTAAATCTCAGAAATCAATTTTTCGCTTTGTAGAAAAATATAACAAATACACATGGGTTTATCTGATGGAAATCACCTTGTATACATGGCCATCCATAGCTGGACGAACCACAATGGCTTAAAAAAGTAAAGTGAATTTCAGGATATGTGCACTATTAAAACTAATAGAATGAAGCTTCATGTAACAGTGGGACCGTACAAAATTTTCAAATTTAAATTATGGTCGTCTAGGTTATTACTTTAGTGACAAGATAGTCTTGAGAAAAATAAAAACCACACAAAACACAGTATTTGCTAAGAAGTTACAATAAAATTGACCATTGACTTCAATAGCTATTGAGATGAAGCCATTGTTAAAACTCATTTACACCAAGTGAATTGTCCACAAGATTCTCAATGCATGTCATGATATGAATATGATAAGTCAAGTTCTGTTGATCATCCTATATATTGATTATTTTGTATTTGTTCCTTTACTTAACTAGGTATATTTAATCAATAACGTTTCAAGGTATATCCTTAAACAAGATGCCTTTAGTCCTTAACATCCCTGCCAAAAAAATCTGAAAACTTATCTGGTGCTCCTTTATTGACATCTAGATGCTAAAGATAATATTAAAGCCAAGCCTGAGAACAGTACAGAAAGATTTTATGTATCTAAGACGATTTTGTTACTTAATACATTATTAAAACTTACTGTCCTAACATATTTTTCTTCCGATTCAAAATCTGTGGAGAATTGTGACGAGAATTGTCCTTCATGTTGTCCATTCAATCTTTGACTGTTAGCTAGACGAGAGTATTGTGATTGCATGTTTTAATACAATATTTTCTACGATCCTGGTGTGTCGTTATCTTTTCTTCTTCTTCTTCCATATTCTTAAGTCAATTTTTTGCAGAAAAAAATGATTCAGATAAGAAATCAATTATGAAAGCCAGTACAACCGATCTTACTTATTTTATTGAGGGTGAATGTTGATTTTTCATCACAGGCAACAGTTTGGAAAAAGGTCTTGACCACTCCGAAATGGAACAAGCAGACTTGTTTCTTATGAGTTTCAATGGGTAGAGGGCGTGATCATCAGAATTGATGTTTTGGTGATTCTCTTGTGTGTGCTCTTATCAGGACACTCTCCAGAAAATTCCCTCATGAAGTTGGCCATTTCGGGCTTTGATACCACATTAATGAAGAGAGAAGACCAAGATTTTTATCAAGAGACATGTCAGAGAGGAAAGTTATATGTAACACAGAAACCTCAAGTGACAATTAATATTGATAACCGACTTAGTAGAGGAGTAAAACTTTATCTTACACACTGAACTGATGTCTCTCAAATCATTATCATCAGAATTCAGTATTAACCTTACATCGTTGAGTAAAGCCCTGTGACTAGTCTTGAAAGGTCCTCTTTCCAGATGTTTGGTTTGTTTCTCAGCACTTTTCAGGGACAAAAAAATAGTATTGAGATCTCATAGAAAGATAAAATACTAAGGAGGCTAGCTTCATATCATCCCCAGTGCCTAGACTCCCATACTGCAATATGAAACTCATTGATTAATCTGGTATGGGCGTTATAATATTTTTATTTCGAAAATAAAATATGCATAACAGCTGTATCCAATTTTTTGGTCTTACTTGAATAACATGGTTGGTGTTTTATAACTTGGTCATAGTTTTTTGAAGATTTTGATTTGAAGAGTAAAATATTCATAATTTTGAATGTATCATAATTTATGGTCTTCCTGGAATATCATGGGTGTTCTTGTATGTTTGGTCCTAGCATTTTGAAGATTTTGATTTCAAAAGTAAAAATATTAATAATGTATCTATCAGAATTTATGATCTTCATTGAATACCATGATTGGTCTTTTATGCGCTTGTCCATGTCTTCAAATACAACATTTTGGCAAATAATCATCGAAAGACAAATAGTAATCTCAACCATCCATTTTGTTTCTGGTTTCCTTATTCATATCTTACATGGCTATTGATCCATGTTGGCAGGGGAGCCTGATCAAGATTTTCTCCTTTTACAGCATTTTTGTGATCTCTTTACCAAAAGGCACTCTTTTTTATATTCATAAAATACTATCCAAATCCCATAAGTTTTACTGTCTTAAATGCTGTGTTATGTGCAGTGACTTAGACCTCTGGGATAGTAGTAACAGATTGTACGGCCCAAACTAAACAAATCATTTGTAAAATAAACTGTGTGAAACAGATTGCTTGAGTAGACAAACATCATGATGTAACACGATGAGCGCCGGGATCGGACGGCTCGTGTTACAACACAGGATAATAAAAATATCAATGATATGAACAATTGATGCACGTATTGGGAAAAACAAATGAGAAGATTATCGACAATTACCTACAAGGAGAGATGTTCAAGTAGTGGTCAGAGATGGACCCTTCACAGTCAGACTCCCAATGACCCGATAGGATCAACTAGACGTTTACGAAGTGAGGGACGACGTGTCCAATGGCATCCACCACCTTCTATTGAAAAGTAACCTAACGACTACCACAAGAAAACCCTACTTGTGGCTAATTCTAATAATTCTTCTATAGAATCCAGGCAGCAGAGCGAGTAGCGGAAGACGACACTAGAAGAAGTAATAATCTAAAGAAGGGTAAACAACGATACCTGATTGGTCAAAACACGGAAGTCCATGGCAAGGGGTTATCACACAGGTGTTATCTGATCTCGTTGATGGAGGATCAGGCGTAGGCGACGTCCCGGGCGTGTGGAGCACACCTGAAGCGTGTGGAGCGTGCGGGGCTCAAAGCTTGGACAGCGACGACGACATTCGCGGCCGGTTGAGGATCGTAACAAGTACAGGAGGGTGCAGTCGCAGGGTCCTGGGCAGGGACGCACGGGCGCCAGGTAGGGGCGCGGCGCGCGTGCGGGTGGGCGAGCGGGCGAGTGCAGGAGCGGGCCACGCAAGAGGCGCTGGGCGCGCAGGCGGGTGCACAGGCGTGGGGGCATGCAGGTTGGGCATCAGGGCGCACAAGTGCAGGGCGCGCGGGGTGCGATAGCATGCGAGCGCCGGGTGCGTGGGCGCAGACATGCACGGATACAGGGGTTGCGTGCGCACAAGGCAGCGGTGGTGGCAACAGTGGCAATGGTGGCATCCCTGGCAATGGCAGCAACAGCGACGACAATCCAAGAACGACACGAGGAGTGTTTTTTGGCGACTTTGGCACGAGAACAATATCAAGAAGTCTCGTTCTTGATGTAGGTTGGAAGAAACAAATACAAAGTAGGCGCCATGACGACGGGCAATTCTTCACGTAGTGATCTCGATGCAAGGATGGCTTCACACTGTGGGCGATTTCCATGTTCTTCTCTAGAAACAAAAATAACCTCCAAGGGGAGGGTGAAACTGAGGAAAAAAACACTAGATCCAACTTTGATTCAATTTCTCTCTAAAGCTTGCATTGGGCATACCATCCCTTTATATAGAGAGGGAGGTTGCTAAGTGGGGCTGAAATGGGGGAAAACTGTCTCGCGACGTGGTTTCCTCCAAAATGTACATCAAGCCGGCGGAAACTAAAATGACAACGGATGAACCAAAACATGGTCGCCCAATCCGAATTAGTCATAAAAATGAAAACCCAAGAAAATAAATGCTTAGCTCACAGTCATTGATGATGTCGAGTACTTGAATGAAGGTCACGGAAGTTTGATCGAGCTGCGAGACGAGGTCTGTGTGTTCAGCGGCTTGGTCAGTGTGATGGTCCCCCATCACATCAGACCTCATATCCATCATAGGTGGGCATACTATTTTCTCCCTAACATGGTTTCTAACATCTTCATTCAATTCTAAATAAATCAACTGCGAAATAATATTGTACAATGAAATCACCACATTATTTGAGCCATTTAAAATATACAATGAAATCAAAAACTTGTCAAATAAAAGTTTCCCAGTAGTTCCCAATCCATCATGTTTTTCCATTGCATGACTCTAGGGTATTAATATTTCAACAATGATCGACCAAAAATTTTGTGAGATGAAAATGCTTGAGAGTTTGAATCTCGAATGTTATGGGATGATCTAGTGGTATGTGAAGTTATCATGGAATAGTTCAGGTACATCAATTTTGTATTCAAAAAGTTTCATTGAAGTATAAGATGAGTCTAAAGGCAAAGTAAGAACATAATATTTTGGATACATCAGTTTCTATATCTCCAAAGCTTCATTTTTTATGTTAAAGATGAGTCTAAAGACATGGGGAGAATGTAATATTTTAGGTACATCAATTTTAAAATTCTAACGTTTCATTTTAAGATATATGATGAGACTAAGTAAATATTGAGACAGCTAAAATAATTTCAAACAGCTAAAATAATATCAAATAGTCTGATTCATATTATTTAGTTCTATAGTTTTTTTCTGATACCTCTCCCTTTATTGATAAAAATGAGACTTTCCCAATTAGAACTGTAGGTATTTCAGGCAAGTTATACTACAGAACAAATGTATACATTCATCAGTTTAACAATATTTAACGATAAACATTGGTTATACTTCATGGCCATTACGATAGGTTTATTTTTCAAAGAATACAATATTATTGTTATTTTTTCATATTATTATGCTATTTTTTTTAATGAGATTGATTAGAGAGCAACGGCCCTAGATCCTGCCCACGTTGTCAAAGCTGCAATCATCTTCAACGACAGCCTGTCATCTCGTGCACTGGACAACCGGCACGCCAAGGCTATGGTGAAGAAATCCACGTTTAATATCCCAGGTGAGAAGCACGACTGCTCAATCGACTGAGTCGAATCTCTTGGCAGCTCGTGCTCATTTCATTCGCCAGATTTTCATTATGTTTTCTTTTTCATAGTGTTTTGGGTTATGTTTTTAAGATGCCCGTATTGCCAGATCCGTGTCTATCATTTATTTTTGCATCATTTTAATTTACCTAGTTTCTTTATTTATGTTGTAAAAGGGGGTCACTTAATCGACCACCCTAATTGGAATTTTCTAAGGGGCCCATCATGGCCCTATATAAGGTCATGATAGGCACCGATTCTTGTCAGATCTGGACTTCTTTATTAGCAGTAATTATTGTTCATCGTCCAGGATTCATCTAGAGGGAAGAAGAAAGAACAAGAACAAAGGGAGAGAAGGAGAGGAAGAAGCAAAAGCACAAGATGAGAGAAGGAAAGGGGAAGAAGGATCCCCCTTCCAGAAGTGCCATCGCCCCCTCGTTATCTACCGCTAGTGGCTTATGGCGCGTGATCTTCTGGTGGGGACGACGTCAACGCACCCGCTTTGGGCGCGCCACCACTGTCAATTGAGACGTCCCGTATCCTCACTCGCCATCAACGTCGGCTGGAGAGCTGCCATAATGGTGACCACATCAACGAAATGTCCTGTGTCATGACACGTCGACAACGACAACTGCAGAACCACCCATAATGCGACAAGTCAACACGTCGCTTCGTCTTTGATCGTTATTTTATTTGTTATTTTCTATTTCCTCCAAGGCCTATATGTAGGCCAAGGTTGCAAGAAACATTTAATGAATCATTTTTGAAGAATTGAAGTTTCCTTCCTCTTGAAGAATTTGCCCTCATTCTCCTCCGTTCTGATCCGTCACCGCCCCCGCTTATCGCTCCCACCACTGACGCAGGCCACCACCGCCTGCACCGGCCGTCGCCCGTGCCTGTGGCTGCCACCTTGCATCTGGTTGCCTGCGCTCTCCGCCCTAGACTGCCCTGCCATTGGTTGCCACCCTACGCCCCAGCCGCCCGCGCCTGCGCCCTCTACTACCTGCGCTCTTGGCAGCCGCCCACACCAACCGCGCACTCGGCCGCCTATGCCTGTCGCGCATTTGGCCGATCGTGCCCGTCACGCGCTCGGCCGCCCGCGCCTGTTGGGCCGCGGCCTCATGTGTCGGTTGTGCCCCTGGCTGCCCTCGAAGCCACTTGTCGTTGCGCATACCGTTTAGGTTTTGGCGCACTAGCCCGAACCTAGCAAGGGGTGACTCCACCCTTGACCCTTCGCCAGCTGACCGCGTAGTTGGATCCGCGAAACCCTGTCGAAGCGCACGCTAATTGCCAGCGCCACTGACGCGTCAAGAATCTCTCGCATTGCCATGATGCACTACTCCAGTGCTGAGGTACTTCTACACTCTTTCGTGTCCTTTTTTCTTCATCCGGTGTTCCTCGATAGTTTATCCACCGCCGTCGGGTTTGCTTTGGATTTTGAATCTTCAAGCGATTAGTTGAATAGGTTTTTGAGTCTTGTAGTGGACGATCGTTCAAATTTATTGATTTTGGTGCTTGGCATCACTGCGGTGGTTGAAAGTATACTCCTGCCCTAGACGAGGAAAGGGGCTGCACCATCATTATTTCATCGGATTTAATTCTTCGGATTCGATCATGTGATCTGTGATGTGGTTTTATCCTACCGATTCCCTAGTTGTCCTAGTATCTAGTCCCTGTCGTTATTCCCTCCCCTCTCCTCTAGTCATCCTGCATGAGTTTGGTATCAGAGCCTAACTTGTGTCAGCCTTCCTACTCCGCAGTCGCAGACATCATTCATCGTCATCACATCTTTCATACATCTATGTTTAGGCAAACGCATCGCCGCTCCAATGAATGAACCATCCCTAGGTAGTTATGAGGTTTTTGTTCCTATCCAAGATTCGTCTCCACTCACTCCATCATCCTCCTTGCGTGTAGATGTTGACTGCATGTTAGACGCTGTCCATAATGGTTTTTGTGACGTAAAAAGACGATTAACCCACATGAACAATCGTCTAACCAATTCTATCGATGCGGTTAGTGAGCGTATCAATTAGAGAATCGTGGTCGTGATAGGCATTACCGTGATCGCAAAGACCCATACCCGGTTGAACCTAGACCTCAAGATCACGATAGAAATCATCACGAACCCGATGATCCCTATCGACCCAAAAATAGATCTAGGGGTTGTAATCAGAATCGTCCCGAACGAGACGATCTGATTCCTCCTAAGGCTGGAACAACAAGCCACGATAGGAATCGTCAAGAGGATTTCTATCCACCTGAGCATAGAACCCCGAGTCGTGATAGGATTCATCCTCCACGGAATGATCCCTACCCACCTGTGGATTGAAACCTGGTACAAGATGGAAATCGTCCTCATCGAGATGATTATTACCTACCAGAGGAAAGGATCCCAGATCGTGACAGGAATCATCTTCTGTGGAATGATCCCTATCGGGCTGACGACAGATGCCGAGGCTGGAATGGGAATCATCCTGAACTGGACGATACATATCCTCTTGAGGATTGGGCACCACCTCGCGATCACTGACTTCCAGATCACGAGAATCATTTGCAGCAGATTCAAAAGAGTGTCAAAGTCGATATTCTATATTATGAGAAATCTAGAGAACCTAAAGAATTTCTAGATTAGGAGTCCAAACTCAATAGTTATTTCAAATGGTACGATATGCTCGAGTGGCAGAAAGTTCAGTATGCTGAGATGAGGTTAGGAGGTCAAGCCAACATATTTTGGAAGAACCTTGAATTTTCTATCTATAATAGATGAGAGACGTCGATTGACACGTGGCCCCAAATGAAAGGTAAGTTACATAACCTCCTAGATCAATGACATAAATTACAGCATGGTAGACGACCCGTCTCGGAGTATGTCACCCAATTTGAGGAATATTATATGAGGTGTCGATTTGAGGAGAATCCGCGTGTCTTCATTTCCCAATTTAGAACATGGTTAAATGCTTGCCTTGAAACTGAATTACTTGTTTGAAAAGCAGCCACTCCAGAGCGAGCCTATCAGATTGTGGAGGATCTAGAGGTTTGGCAAACTCTATATGGTACCCCCGTCGTGAGCGGTCGTCCTGCGCTTAATTATAGACCTTATTCTTACTATCCCAAGAGGACAACCCATCTTAATCCTCCTCTCTCTCCTGGCGCCCATTTCTACACCAACTCGTACTCCCGTAGAACATCCTGCCCTGGCTCCTACCTTTCAACAAATAGCACCTAATAATCGTACCTATACTTCTCTCGGTTCTACCGTAAGAGTCCCAAATCAGTCAAATCCGACACAAATTGGTCCGTCTGGCATGACATGCTTTAAGTGTCAGGGACGTGGCCATAGAGCCTCCTAGTGCCCTTCCTGAGCTCGACATATAGGACAAGAGTCTATAAAGGGTGAACCTATCTTGGAAGAACAACTGAACGATGAAGAAGAGTATAGGATAGATAACTATGTGGTAGTTGAATTCATGCACGGAGATGGGTTGGTGAGCTTCATTGGCATCACTGACCGCCCACCATCCCTTCCTCGTCGTGATCCATCAACATCAGTTAGGGGAATTGTTCGATGCAACCTTACCCAACCATCCACTGATAATTTTGCTTTGAGAACATCCATATTTTACACTTATTTTAAGATTAGTGATAAGATGTGTAAGACGATCGCAGACATCGGTAGTTGTATCAATGCTGTATCCGATGTTATGACTTCACATTTGGGATTACCACTGATTTATTATCCTCATCCTTATTATGTATCTTGGATCGATGCTACATCGATCCTTGTGAAGGATCAATGTCTTCTTCCTCTAAAAGTCCAATCGTAAAAGGAATAAGTATTATGTGATGTGTTACCCATGAAGGTAAGAAGCATTATCGTCAGTCGCCCATGGTTATATGATAATGACGTACACATTTTCAGTAGGAGTAATGCTTGCTCATTCATCTATCAGAGTAAGAAAATTACATGGAACCCATACACACAACCCACAAAAACCTTCACCGAAAACTACCTCATTAGGACTATGCATTCTCAACGGGCGTCAATTTCAGAAGGAGATAGATAGTGAGATGTCTATTTGTCTACCCATGATTCCCGATCATTCCTCTGAAAATTCCACACCCCCACCACCTGAGGTTTCCCAATTACTGGCTGATTTTGAGAGCTTGAGAGCGTCTTCCCCGAGGATTTACCCAATGATCTACCACCTATGCGTGAAATTCAGCATGCCATTGATTTCATTCCTGGATCATCCATGCCAAATCTTCCCCACTATCGTATGGATCCCACACAATATAAGGAACTTCAGCATTAAGTCCAAGAGCTCCTAGACAAGGGGTTTATTCAGGAAAGCCTTAGCCCATGCGTCCTCCCTGCATTGTTGGCTCCCAAAAAGAATGGGAGCTGGTGTATTGATAGTCGAGGCATTAATAAGATCACCGTTAAGTTTAGGTTTCCAATCCCTCACATTAATGATATGTTAGATATGATAGCTGGTTCAAAGATTTTATCAAAAATTGATCTAAAGAGTGGTTATCATCAAGTCGAAATCCGTCCTCGAGATGAGTAGGAAACCGCATTTAAAATCAACGATGGCTTAAATGAGTGGAAAGTCATGCTTTTTGGCTTGTCAAATGCTCCTAGTTCCTTCCAGCGATTGATGAAGCATATCCTTAGACCATTCATAGGAAACTTTGTTGTGGTTTATTTTGATGATATACTCATTTATAGTAAATCCAGGAACAATCATGTCCACCACCTATGCCTAGTATGTGAAGTTTTAAAGGCCGAGCAATTATATGCCCATCTAAATAAATGTTCGTTCCTTGTTGATCATGTCTCATTCCTTGGCTTTATCTTATTGGCATAAGGTGTTTTCGTAAATCCAGCAAAAATAGTTCCCATAACCCAATGGCCGACTCCTATAAATGTCCATGATGTTCATAGTTTCTATGGTTTAGCGACCTTCTATCGTCGCTTCATTTCTCACTTTAGCACAATTATGACACCCATGAAGGAATGCCTAAAGGGTAATCGTTTGGAGTGGACTTTATTAGCACATAGATCCTTTGACGATATAAAGATCAAGATGACACAAGCTCCCATCCTACATTTACCAGATTTTCGTGAAGTATTTGAGATTCCTTGTGATGCATCTGGGTTAGGAATTGGAGGAGTGTTGAGTTAGGAGAATCATCCTATCGCCTTCTTTAGTGAAAAGTTGAATGACGCCAAGCTCAAATACTCCACTTATGATAAAGAGTTCTACGCCATTGTTCAATCCCTGCATCACTAGCGACATTATTTGCTCCCTAAAGAATTCGTTCTCTATTCCGACCATGAGGCATTGAAGTACCTCCATTCCCAGTAGTAATCAAACCCAAGGCATGTTAGATGGGCGGAATACATTCAATCATACACTTTTGTCCTAAAGCATAAGAGAGGGGTCGAGAACAGGGTAGCCGATGCACTAAGTAGACGAGTCCACCTTTTGAATGTCATAAAAATTGAGGTAATTGGCTTTGATAAGATAAAGGATCTTTATACAGACTTTGCGCCTATCATCCAGTCCTTGGGAAAATACGCTAACCCGAAAACCCAAGACTATATTCTAGAAGAGGGATTCCTATTCTATGACCGCCATCTATGCACTCCACAGACTTCGCTTAGAGACTTCCCTATTTGGGAAATACACGTCGGTGGCCTCAGCGATCACTTTGGGCACGATGAGACCATTGCTGCCGTTGAGCATAAATTCTTTTGGCCCTCCGTAAAACAAGACGTAACAGATATTGTATCACAATGTCGCGTATGTGCTCTTGCTAAGTAGGTGAAACATAATACGGGTCTCTATACACCCCTACCGGTCCCTCATAAACTTTAGGATGATGTGAGCATCGACTTTGTTCTAGGACTTTCGAGAACTCTCAAGCGTCATGATTCTATCATGGTTGTTGTAGATCATTTTTCGAAAATGGCCCATTTTATTCCATGTTCCAAACCTTCTGACGCTTGTAGTGTTGCTCAATTCTATTTTAACGAAGTTGTCTGCGTGCATGGACTTCCAAAGAGATGTCAGATTCACTAGCTACTTTTGGAAGACCCTTTGGCACGACTTAGGGACTAAGCTCAAATTTTCTATGGCTTTTCATCCGCAAACTGAGGGTCAGACTAAGGTCGTAAATAGAAGCCTCGACAATCTATTATGATCATTGGTTGGGGACAACCTCAAATCTTTGGATATTA
This sequence comes from Wolffia australiana, assembly GCF_029677425.1. Taxonomy (NCBI): domain Eukaryota; kingdom Viridiplantae; phylum Streptophyta; class Magnoliopsida; order Alismatales; family Araceae; genus Wolffia; species Wolffia australiana. Next base: position 13,416,736 of record NC_135842.1, read on the forward strand.
TCATTCCGCGTACCGAGTTTGCCAATAATGCATCCGTCAATCGTACCACTGGCATGAGTCCATTTAAAATTGTTCATGGTCACCCACCTCAAAAACCTACCGACTTAATACCCATGTTGTCGCATGCTAGAGTCATATACGATGGTCAATCATTTGCAAATCATATTAGAAGTCTGTAGGAAGACATTCATCATCGCATCATGAGTAGCAATGCATCATACAAATCGGCCGCAGATTTACCCCGTCGTTTTCACGAATTTAATGAAGGTAACGTGGTGGTGGTGAGGGTCAGCCCTGAGAGATTTTCTCCCAAGCAGGCTACCAAGCTTCATGCTCGCATTGCCGGGCCATTCTAGATGCTCAAACGAGTTGGGGAAAATGCCGATGCCATTGGTATACCCTCTACATGGGGGATAAGCACCACTTTCAATATTTCAGATTTGGTCGAATATAAAGCCCCACCTCTCTCCTCTAATGACCAAACCTTACCCTTGGACTTTCCGGTGAGCGAGCTTGACTTGTCCACCCCTCCTTCATTAACTTCTGACTAACAAGAGAACATCGAGGCTTTACTCGATGTGGTAATCACTTTCATCGAGGGTGGGACAGTGCCGAAGTTTCTTGTTCATTGGCAGGGCAAACCATCGACGGGCAACATGTGGATTACAGAGGAGGACTTAGCTTGCCTTCATCCAGACCAGCTTGGACCACTCGAGCTCCCTGTCAACAACTCGACAGAGTCAAGTTCTTCTAACCTCGGGGGAATTGGTGGCGACAACGTCAATGCACCATCTTCAGAGTGCTGCCACTGTCATCTGAGACGTCCTTCATCCTCACTCGTCATCAACATCGATTGGAGAACCGCCATGATGGAGACCACATCAACACACTGACAACACACACGCCTCAACTAACACATGAAATGTCCCACATCAAGACACATCGCCAACGATAACTATAGAACCACCCGTAACGCGACAAGTCGACACGTCGTTTCGTCTTTGACGGTTATTTTATTCCTTATTTTCTCTTTCTTCCAATGCCTACATGTAGGCCAATGTTGCAAGAAACACTAGGTGAATCATTTTTGAAGAATTGAAGTTTCCTTCCTTTTCAAGAATTTGCCCTCATTCTCCTCCATTCTGATTCATCGCCGCCGCCGCTTGTCGCCCAAATCGGTTGTCGCCAGTGCCCTTGGCTGCCACCTTGTGTCCGGCCGCCTATGATCCTTGCCCTTGACCGGCCCGCCCATGGCCGCTGCCCTACACCCCACCCGTGCCCCGACCACCCGCACGCGCCACACACTCGGCCACCCACACCCACTGCGCCTTGGCCGCATGTGCTTGTCGTGCCCCCAGCCATCCGCGCGCGCCCGCCACGCCCCCAGCCGCCATCGCAGCCACTTGCTGCCACGCATACCATTTAGGTTTTGGGGCACTTCCCCGAACCCCGCAAAGGTTGACTCCCCCCTTGACCCTTCGCCAACTAACCGCGCAGTTGGATCCATGGCACCCTATCGAAGCGCACATTAATCGCATGCACCAAGGACGCATCAAGAATCTCTCGTAGTGCCACGACGTACTACTCTAGTGCTGAGGTACTTCTACACTCTTTCGTGTCCTTTGTTCTTCATTCGGTGTTCCTCGAGAGTTTATCCACCGCTGTCAGGTTTGCTTTGGATTTTCAATCTTCAAGCGAGTTGTTGAATTGGTTTTTGAGTATTGTAGTGGACGATTGTTCGAAGTTATTGATTTTGGTGCTTGGCATCACCGCGGTGGTTGAAGACAATACTCCCGCCCTAGACAAGGAAAGGGGCTAGACCATCACCATTTCATCGGATTTAATTCTTCGGATGCGATCGTGTGATTTGTGGTCTGGTTTTATTCTACCCATTCCCTAGTTGTCCTAGTATCTAGTCTCCTCTAGTTATCCTACATCATCTTCCCCGCACCCCCAAACCTCCCCAAACGTCTTTGTACATCCATTTGCAGCGCGCGGGTCGCACGATACAACTAGTGTAATCATGTGTGCTGTAGGTATGGATTTGACTGTGCTTTGTCCTTCTCTTCTTGCATAAACATAGTAGGCACTCAAACCCTTGAGTTCACAAGGGGTTGTACTTGAATCCACAAGCACAGAAGCACCCTCTAACCACAGAAGCAATAGTTTCAACAAGACAATAGATTTCAATAAAGCTCATTCACAGGTACATGGGGGCCTTATATAGGCCAGAACTCATGTAGGGTCATCCATAATAACTGTACCCATGACAAGACAAGTCAACACATTGAGAATAACAATTCTGATATCTTGCAAATAACTAAAAGAGAGGATGAGCAGCCTGACAGGCCTGAGCATAGGTATCTTTCAGATTTAGGGGCATGTATACGTTGTCATGAGATATTTGTGTGGCTCAAGAAGATATGCAATTGTGACAAGTTAGAGCAGAGATCTTGGCAGAAGAAGAATCTGGGAGAGGATTGTATCAGAAGATCTTGTTAGAGAAAATCCTTTCAGAGAAAATTTGTCAGAAGAAATCCTGTCATAGGATTTTGAGGGGCTCTATGTATATTTCTGCGAATCATGTCAGTTCTAGAATAAATTTCTTATTTGACCACAAGTTGAAAATAGCCCACAATAAATGGGCTTATGGACGACATCACTAACGCATCCGCTACGCCAAATCAGCAGTGTAGTGCGACCTCGTTGCATTTGACCGTGCCACATGCTCGCACAAATGGATCGGTCACAACAAATTTCCATTGCAACCTGATGGCTGGTGGATCACCTTGAGCACTGCCATGCAAAAAGATTTTGGTGCCTTGCTTCCTCTGCGCCAGGTCAAACGCCACAATTGACATGCGATAGGCTCCGCCAAACACTGCCACGCAAAGCGACCTTCTAGTCATTCCGTGGCCACCTTGCTGTCCACGGTGGCTGAGTGTCGCAGTCCCTCCTCGCGAGTCAATGCGGCACATGCAACAATTGTGCCTTGACTGTAGTCAGACACGAAGGCGTGACCCACCATTCATGCACTGGGTGTGTCATCTAGCAAACAGTCTACTGTGCTGCGCCTAGAGGATTGCCCAAGTGAACCTGACGTCGACAACCCATTTCTTGTTTCCGTGGGTGCCAAAGTATTGCACCCTACACGCGCCTGCTGTCGGACGTTGTCCAGCACTGGCCCTAAGGCTGCCGATTCATTGCCCAGCCATGCTTCTCACAACACTCTAGACATCGTTTACGCCCGCGAAGGACCTCAAGCCACCTACAGAAGCACTAATCATGCCAACTGAACTTGGTCACATGCTCGAACCTTGTCACCTCTAGTTGCCCTTCCTACTTGTTCCTTGATAATCCCAATTTTAGGGTTAAAATTCGTCGTTGGTGATTGAGATTATTCAATAAAATATATTTGACCGTACTTGAAAATACGTAGTTAGTGATGAGTACGGATCGTCTCCACAGGGAACGATGATTAAGGAATTACTTTCTTAAACTAGTGATGATCAATGAGCGATCGACAAAAACACAATTCAAGGATATGAGCGAGTGATATCGATTAAGAAGTACTTAATTTATATGTTAATTTAACTTAAATAAAAGAGTAAGTGATTGTGACGGACACGATAATGAACTATGGTATGAACGAGGATAGTGGTTGGATATGGAATGGTACGATGGCAAGGATGGAGAGATGAGAGAGTGGGGACGTAAGTAAGTGAAGTGATAAATGAAACGTTGATAAAAAAAAACTATAACTATGATAACGATGATGTTGGGAGAGAAACAACGTAAGGCGAAGACACTTACCTTAGATCCTTACGTTCCGCCAGGATCATGGCGATTTGCGAGTGCCGGTAAGCTCGCCCTCTTCTCTTTTGTCTCTTCCACACACCCAAGACACCAAGAACACTCTTGATGGATCTCAAAACTCACTCTTTTTCAATCAGCCCACAAAAGTGGGAAGCAAGTTCAAGATGAATTTTACAATGATCCAGGCCTCTATTTATAGATTAGAGGGTATGGAGAGAAAGAGGAGGGGAAGATGAAAAGTTATGGCCATTGGAAGTTGAAGCAATCCTAACCTTTAATTTCTTCTCTCTCTTCATCAATGTCATCAGTTTGTGCCTGTTAAGAAGTCAAAGCACTTGGTATTCTGTGGCTTTTCGTATTTCGTGGCTTTTCATATTCCATGCCTTTTTGTATTCCGTGGCTTTTCATATTCCATGGCTTTTCGTATTCCGTGGCTTTTCGTATTCCGCGACTTTTCATATTCCGTGCCACATGTACATGTGAAAAGGACAAAAAACAAAGAAAAAATCTCATTCTCAATGCTGATGTGACGGCGCATCCGCACGCCACATCACACTATGCCATTAAAAAAACCAAAATACTTAAAATTTCATATTAAATCAAATAAAAGCCCAAAAAATACGTATAAATATATTTTTTGAATCAAAAAAATCATATCTTTCCAAATTTAATATCCAAAAATTCCATAAAAATCATATTCTTTCTCAAAAATAATATTCTTTTAGAATATACTATTAGAAAAATCCTAAAATATAGAAAAATTTCAGAAATTTGTTCTAAAAATAGATTTAATCATTTTAAGCTTGATAACATGCAAATATGACTAATTTAATGCATAAATATGCATAAATATAATAATATAAGGCACTAAAGGTGCATGTTATCATTCCTCGCTCCAACTTCCGCTATCCAGCTCTTGCATCGGGACCCTTGTAGCTATTTGAGCCAAGTTGTGCCCGTCAACGGCACGCCTCTGCCTTCTGCCTGCCCCCCCCCCAACGAGGTATGTCATGATGGAAATATATGTGGTCGGCATGCCAATCACACATTTCACATCTCGTTCCGTGTTCATTAATAGAATATATTCATTATAGTGCACGTATGATGCGTATAATGAAGTCCATGAATACATTATCGGACTTAGTGAATTATGGTGAGATCGTAATACAGAGATCACTAGTCTTTAAGCATGTGTTCTAAACATTCCTATTTGAAGGATACGCGAGAAGGACATCGAAGTATCCGGATAGAATAGCACTACCTAGCCCCACTCATATGATGAGTATGACCGGTCCCGTAGCCATTAGTGTGACGACACTAGGGATAGATAGTGGGTGCTCTTTAGTGGAAAGAGTTCACTGAATTGATCCGTACAAATCCCTGAATGGTATTATACCAAACTGTCAATCAGGTTGATTCACGTCACGGTTGTGTAAGTGGTCCTTAAACCTAAGACACCAAAGACGCCTTGTGGGCAGATGGTTCTACTTTGACTATGGCCAACGAGTCTCTAATCATGGGATTCTAAACGATCTTAGTTCGGGTTCATCAAGAAGTTCACGAAGGTGATTGAGTGGTCAAGATGGGATTGTCCACCCTCGATATAAGAGGTGACCGCTCAAGGAAGACGATGCAACAAAGTCCTTGGCCAAGGCACTGAAATTTCGAAGAAGAGTTCTCCGATGATTTCCAAATGCATCAGTACTAACTCAGTTTTGACAATTGACCATACCCTAGGTCGTCTAAGGAGTATCAAGTGGATGAGGGATTATACATACACCACAACCGATGACGAACAGGTTCCATTAGTGAGTCCATATACACTCCTTTTTATCTTCTAGAACACGAGGTGTAGCTTAGCACCCCATGTGTTGGAGACTCGAGCTATCAATTGGGTTGAATTGATCTAACGTTAAATAATAAATATGATGATGTAGTTAATTAATTTAGAAGGCCAATAAAGGTTATTGGGCCGCTAGAGTCGTTAACTAGACTGATACATGGGCCTAGAAGGTCACACGCAAATGGTATTTTTGACGTAGGAAGATATACAGAAGTTTTGGGAGTTTTATGAACAATACCTACTTAGTATATAAGTAGGGGAAGGCCCTGAACAAAATTTACCTATGCGAGAATTTTTCAGGTGCCTTCCCCTTCATCTCCAATCTCCCCACACCCCCTCTCAATCCCTGATGTGATGGAGACGATGTAACGATGCCGATGGAGGAAGAACGAGGCTCGTAGCTCTGAACTTGGCGAATTCCCACAAGTTGGACCAGCACGTACACTCATATAGGGCTTCATCGCGTCACATAGTTACATCTCTTTTATTGAATTACTCATCAGATGACTCCATCGACGATGTCCGACACCATCTTGGTATCAAAGCATCATCTCGATACCCAACTAGACGACGTCCCACATCATCTTGGAATCAGAGCACTGTCTCGATACCTAACTAGATGACATCCTCGACAACGTCTGACATCACACCTAAAGTCTACTAACTAAAATCATTCATTTCAATAAATTTACATATCAAATATTTGCATAGGTTATATTAAGTTAACTAATTACTAGTTTTATGAATATGTGATTGTACAGACATTAGAGTGATCATATCTCAGTCACTCCCAGTATACTTTCTTAGGTTGTTTTAAACCAAATTTCAAGGCGTATGCTTGGAATAATTGTTTTTTCACAAATAGGTTATGCTATGTTTTTTGTGTTTTCTGTGTTTCACTAATTTACCTTTCTATATTGCTGAATGTAAAGTTTCCAAAATAATCGAAGCAGAACTCATCAACACCATTTCTTACTTTTTATTTCTTTCATTTGAAAATTGATATGAGAGAAACTTCCACCTTCCTTTTATGTGTCATGCAAAGTGTTGTGCCCTTAATATTTCACTACTCGCTCATTATTCTCCTCTTACATGAAAATTTTCAAGCAATGGTTCGTATTTCACATGAGAAGTAATTTTATTTTTTAAATCATCTTGCTTATGGTACTTTCTCTGCTGTGATCCTTCATCTCTCTACGAGCCCACTCGCCATACATGGTTGAGATGAAACTCCCCAATGGGAAGTGTGTGGTATGCATACGCCACACGAGCTTTATGTGAAGCATGTCTTAGATGTCCTGAGGCGCCTGATCCCTAGACCCCCCTCTTTCGTTGGCTGACAAGCATTCTCCCAAGAAAACAAGTGATGACAACTCTTTCCCTCGACATGACCTAACCGTAAGAAATGTGCATAGAGTTGCTTCAGAGAGCAAGGACAGTGAGCGATAGTGAATAAATTACTAGGGGATGCAGCGGGATACTCTTGAGGACATGTCTAATAAGTTGGATGCGTCCTCTAGGGGATAGAAAATGAAGTTTCCATACCTCTAGTTTCTTTATCATTTTGGCTAACAAGGCATCAAAATAATGATGCTCAGTCCATCCGAGAAAGATAGGGCATCCAAGATAATCGAAAGGGAGGCATCCTTGTGTGTATCGGGTATAGTGTTGGATAATCTGAGATCAATTTATAGTGGTGGATGGACCGACCATAAAGCTGCTCTATGAGGCATTAACGAGCTGGCCAGAAGCCCGCTCATACGTAGTGAGAACACTCATGAGTTCATTAATTGACTTTTTAGATCCATTAAGAAAAAGGATGACATCATCTGCAAAAAAGGAGTGCGAGAAGATCCGGCATCCCCTTTTCATAAATTATGGTTGGATAAGGCCACGGGCGATTGCTCGTGTGAGTGATTGTCTAAAGTCCTCCTCCATCAATATGAAAAAGGGTGGGTAAGATGGGATCACATTGCCGTAGGCCCCTTGTGGTCGTGAAGATGGAGTTTCTGTCCACTCAGAGAGAGAAGTGATTTTCTCTAATGTAGGCATCAACGAGGGGAATGAATGAATCGGTGAATCCAAAGTGACGTAACACTTCGGTTAGAAAACTCCACTCGACTCTACCAAAAGCCTTTTCCATATCCAATTTAATGTTGACATTTGAACCCCAAATATGATTATTTAAGGATGGCTAACTCATGAACTAGCATGTTACTGTCATAGATCTGTCGACCCTTGACAAAACTGCGCTGTTCAGGTGAGATAAGTCTATCAAGGAAGGTCCATAGTTGATTGTTAACGATCTTACACATAGATTTATAGCATACATTATAAAGACTGATAGGACAAAAGTCTCTAAATGATGGTGGATCGTCCACTTGTGGCATAAGCGCTAAGAAAGTGGATTTCTAGCTTCGAGGTAAGATGTTTTATGTGAAGATCTCCTTGATGGCTAGCACCAAGTCCGTGCCTATGATATTCCAACATGCTGTATAGAATTCTATAGAGAATCCATCTAGTCCCGTAGCCTTGTTCGAACACAATGAAAATACTACCTTCTTGATCTATGATCGCTGAATGAGGGTTGTGAGTAATATGTTTTCTTGGTCGGTCACCAAATGAGGGATGGGGGCAAGTAGGTCCTCACTCACGACAGTTGGTTGTAAGGATAGGAGCGAGCAATAGTACTCCACTTCAGTTGTAGCTAGTTGGATGGGATCATGGATATACATCCATACTAGGGTTGTATAATTAGGACCCGCTCTAAGGTGGATCGGGGCTTGAAGGAAACATGTGTTTCTTTCACCTTCTCACAGCCATTGGATACATAATTTTTGGAGATAGAAAATCTCCTATCATCGCATAGCTTACTAAAGCTAATCGCTAAGCTGAAGCTTGCGCTCTCCCACTTCATTTGTCCAACTACCCTATAGTTGTTGCTTGACAAAAGCTAACTCCATCTTGAGTGCCTCCACTGGTGCGTGTACGTCTTTGAATACATGTCGATTCCACCATTTCAAGTGGAACTTGAGGTTCCTCACTCTATTGCTGAAGTTCTCTATAGACCATGTAGAGATCATTCCATTCCAATGGATGTGTACAAACGATGAAAGTCATCACGCTCTAACCACATAGCTTGGAATTAGAATGGGGGGCAATAGAGTCGAGTACTCGAGTCAGGAAGGAGGATCAGTGAGAGGTTTGAGTAATATCTTGGTAGGATCTCAATCTTGATAGTGCAGTGCATCAATGCAGTGATATCAATAAAACAACGTTGGAGTTGCTCGTACATACGCGCATCTGCCTGGCATTCATTACACCATGTCCACTTCTCACCTATGGTTAGAGGCTCCATGATGAATGCTTGATGAATAAACTCATTCAATGTTAGCACAGATCGTAACCTAGGCGGTCGGCCTCCCTGGCATTTGCTAGATGCCTTTATGTAGTTGAAATCCCCAATTATAAACCAAGGGAGGTCAACAAGTTGTGGATGGGCCTAGATATCTAGAGTGAGTTCCTCCTAGAGGGCATCCCGTACTAGATGTCTATGCGAGGCGTAGACTATAGTGAGCCTATAGGGTTTTGGGGGGGAGGGGGGGGGGTACGTCAAAAGTAACGTACTATTTCCCTTCAGCATGTGATTCCAATGAATAATATTGCTTCAAAAAGCCACAGCTTATTTGTGGAATGGCAGTAAACATGACCCATTCCGAGTTCCTTCGCAATGGAATCAAAGTGATCCGAGGTAGTCATTGGCTCAATAAGTCCAGCTATCCCTAGGTTGTGCTTTTTAATTAGAGAAAGGAGACGTGATTGGGTTCGACGGTTGTCGATCCCTCTATAGTTCTAAAAAAGATGAAGAATCATAAAGTTATTGGGTCGCCTGATGTACTCGTAATCAGGTGTTATGTATGCGATGTGTATGAGGGGCATCTGAATGATGTCCTAAAGGAGGGGAGGCATTGATGTCTGTGTCTAACTCCTCGAAGATGGAGGTACCATGCTCCTCCTCTCCCATGGAAGCGTCACCGCTTATAGCTCCACAAGTATCCTTAGAGCTAGTGAGTAAAGCGTGACATTTAGTCAAGCATTCTTCTCGAGCAAATGGGATATGGGATGGATGGAGGTCAAGCAGTGAGGTGAGTATATCAGATGGGGTTGGTATATGGCCAGGATGGGATGAGGGGCTAGGGCTATGGGAGGGTGGAGGAGGTGGAGGGGATGGAGGTGAAACGATTGGGGGGGAGGGGAGCCGAGGGGATCAGGATGTTAGAATAACTTGGGGGGGAGGATGCAGGCCGAGGGGATGATGAGGGGCAAGAGGGTGTAGGGCAAGAGGAAGATGAGGGGCATGGGGATGTATGTCGAGGGGATGGAGAGGGATCGGGATGCATGGGGATGGTTCTAGAGGAGCGCCTGACCTCCGTGAAATCCGCATATCAGGTCCTCTAGTACATCTAAAAGGGCAATTGTATTTGAGGTGAGGGTGGGTGCTCTAACATATTTTCCCTTGCCGAACGGGGGGCTAACGGAAGGAACATCCTTAGCCTAGGGTAGGGTTTGGGGGAACTTATCAGCGCCCTTCTTCACCAATTGTGAAGCTGTGAGTGTAGGCTTGGCCCGAACAGGCTTGGCAGGCTTAGGATCTTGAGGAGTCACACACTGCGGTGTGGTGATGGGCTGTGTAGGTGGGGGCAGTTTGTGATTAGGGCAATACCCTTGGGGGTGAACTTTGCCTCAATGAAGTATTCACCATAGGGAAAATGGGGGAGGCACTCCCCCGAGGAGGGTGAGGGGGGATGCAACATCTTCTAGTGACACATGTGAAGGGTGTGATCTAAGAGGATACAGTGTGTACAGAACTGTGAGAGGTTCTCATACACGATGGGCTGGTGAATCAACTCATCGCCATTGCGAATGAGTATCATACAATGGATGGGTTTGAGTAGATCTATCTATACATATACCCTGGCATATCCGGGGCGGTAGAACAGATGTATGTCTTTGTCAAGATGTATAAATGTGCTAACAACACTAGCTAAGGATTCCAGAGTAGTGGGTGTGAAGAGATGTGGGCATAATCTAGGGAAACCTATCCACACGGGGACAGTGGGAGCAATGTCCCATGAGCTACTTGTTTGCTCGGCCATTCATTGGAATTTGTGCATAGTGGAGCCAATGATCATCCATGTGGTGAGACTCCAAGCCTTTCTAAAGTTATCTTCCAATTGGAAGCGAATAACAACACTATCATGGTTGTGTACACCAATAACCATCGGACCAAGAAAGTACCCTGACGCTATGTATACCCTCATGATATCGTCAATAAGGGGGTGCTTTGCAGAAAATCTCCCTATCAAGGTGAAAGTGAATGGCGCTGCCACACCTGAGACCTCCTCTTTAGACAATGCAACTACTTACACTCCCTAAGAGTCGGCATAACCTCCCTGAAGTCATAACATCATAAATATGGGTAAGCATAGTCTTGTATAGTGGTTAGGTGGTAGTCGTTTGTGAAGATCACACCACTATCGCCACTTAGGTCATCGATGGTGTTGGTCCAGGTAGTTGCCCGTCCGACACTGATCCGCATTTCTCGTCCTATGTCTTCTCTGCTTCCAAGCCAATGAGATCCAATCTGAATGAGTCAACCCAATCAAGAGTGGCCGAGGCGATGACTTGGCTTGTGCTAGCGGATCTCTCTCAGCCCAACTGGTGTCGGTCCACCCGAGTCGGTCAGTAGACATCGTTGGGTCAATCCGATCAGGCTGGACCGATTCAAGAAGAGTGGGACCTACAAATTTGTTATCAGCAACACAATCAGAGTCCAACGAGTTGGTTAGGTCAGACTCAACCGATTCGACACTGTCAGTCTGGCCAAAGCAATCCAGATCGACTTGATCAAGCCCGACCAACTCTGCCATGTCAACTTGATCGGGGTAAATCAAGCCCACCATGATTGTGCAGGTTGACTCAACAATGTTGACATGGTCAACTCAGCTTGAGTTGACCTGATTGACATTGGTTGACTCAATGGAGCCAACCATATCAGGCTGGTAAAACTCAACCAGGTCTCCAAGTTAAATTGGTCGAACTCAGCAGGTTTGACTTGGGAGACCTAGCCTGGATTGGTTGGTTTGACCAGATTAGACTCGGCTGATTTGGTCGAGTTTACTCTGCTAGAATCAACCGGGTCGACCTAATCAACGGGGGCCGAAGCATCTGAGTCAACTCGGCCGAACTCGACCGAGTCGACTCGGACCATACTTCTCTACTTCATAATAATTTCATAATAATTTCAATCTTAGAGAGGACTGTTTCGAAGTCTCTTATGCCGACCCATGAAGATGAGTCTACATTAAAAGAGATTTTTTATTCTTCTCCTTCTTCTTCTTAAATATATTTTTTATTACGTATATTCTAATAAATAATAACACTTAATGTGTTGTTTTTTGAATATTTTAATTTTTTTAAAAAATCAGTATTCTTATCTATGATCTTGAAATTAATCTCATACAAGATTGTTCTCAATTTCCAACACTCTTCACTAGAGATGAGGCTAGGTCATTTACTTGGAATGCCTAGCCAAAATTTATATTTAAATTTAGACCTATTGCTTATCCCGAATGTAATGATTTAAATTCATTGACATAGTATGTTGTAGTTTTTTATTTTCAACTAGAGGAATATTTTAGAATTCCTAAATAACTCTAGGTGAGAAAAAATGTTTAAACTTTTTGTCCAAATAAATTCTATAAATGTGTCTCTTTGAATGTCACATCGAATTTTAAGATTTACAATTTAATTCATAGTTAATGTTTGGACTTCATAATGACCATTTACCATTACAATTATACGTAATGTATAGAATGATGAATACCCATTCGGGTCTTCAAGAAAAACGTATAATAAGAAATAGATGATGTCATGGGAATACATTTTCATATGTAATAATAAATATTACAAGAGGATTAAATTCAAATAAATAGTTTCAATAACTCATTGTGTAATATCAAAAAATATATTATACGATTTATTTATTATTCGATAATTATTTTTCTAGATATAGTATTTTCATAGAATGAATATAATATTTTCAAATATCTATTAAAGCCAATTAGAGGGAAATAAATATTTAAGAATTATCTAAATTATAAAGTAGTAGGTATGCACTGTATATATATATTCTATGTCACTGTTCTATGGTACTCTTATTGGGTATGAGACAAGGACTAACCTAATTCGTTTCGCAAATTTTAGCTCTTCTAACATCATAATTTTGTTGATTTAAGTTGCTGAAGATAGCCTAAGAGGGGGGGGGGGAATTAGGCTCTACCCTTTAACCCTCTTAATCTTCTTTCCGCTCTAGTGATGTGTTTTATGTAGATATCTCAGACACTACTTAGGTTTTATAGGAGGTGAGGGACAATGCATGATATTTTTATACAGGTTAGGGCTATTCTCTTACTCCTGTCCTGAGATATCCTGCCGGAATTTATAATCAATCCCTAGCCAAGTTCTTTAACCCCCTGGCCCCCCAGCTAAAACTGCTTGGTAATAGGGATACACAGATATCACCTAACTAAGAATTAAAATGGAGAGTAGTCTCGGGCCCCCTTAGACTTCACAAATTCACTCGTCCCTTCAACTCCTTCTAGGCCACACCAATCAGAGCTGTGTGATTTGTTGATGTTTCTGCACCTTAAGATGTCTTCTTCTATAGATCTAACTTAGGCAGAAAGTAACCTGAAAAGAATGAGCAGTGTCTATTTATTTGTTAATCAGAAAATTCAGATTCGAACCTGTATGACTTTGTGTAGAGTCTTTACACCGCACCCTCCAACGCTTCGAAGTTTGTTAAGTATATTCTACCTGCACAATAAGTCTTTCTCCACCACACAACTAGAAATGTCTATAGCAGATTTTAAGTATTCTCCCATTATCAAGATGATCTTCAGGTAGCACTTGCTTAAAATGCTTTGAACACAAATTAATATCAGCAATGACACCCACCTGTTATAATTTGTCAGTGATCTCAAAACAGATGATGATAATCAAATGTCAGCTACCTAAAAACAACTTAACCAATTGATTTTGAGATGCAATAATGCTTATCAGCCTTAGTTCAATACAGATAGATTAGCTCAGCAATTAAACAGATAAGTACTGATAACTTGGATCACAGGAATTTAGTGTTCAAAGCAGATTCTTTAATAAGAGAGTTAAGTTCAGAGTTATTATTTTGATGTTAACTTTCAACATGAGAATTAAACTCAAAGTGATAAAACAGAACTGTGTTCAGAACGATATCATTGATTTAAATAGTTAAAAAAATGCAATCAGACTGTTGATTCAATTTTCAAAAAGTAGAGTAAGTTCGAAAATATTTGATCAATTTCGATTTTAAGTAACAGAAGGATCAGTTCAGTTAATATTTTGGCAATCCAGATTTTCAATACAGAAGATTAGTTCAGAAATATTTTGTCGATCTAGATACTCAGAACAAATGATCAGTTCAGAAATATTTTGTCCATCAAGATATTCAATAAAAAAGATCAGTTAAGAAATATTTTGTCGATCCTGATATTCAATACAAATGATCAGTTCAGAAATATTTTTTTCGATTTAGATATTCAATAAAAAGATCAATTCAGAAATATTTTATCGATCTAGATATTCAATAAAAATGATCAGTTCAAAAATATTTTGTCGAGCCAGATATTCAATAAAAGGATGACCAGTTCAGAACATTTTTGACGATTTTGATTTTCAAAAACCCACGATCAGTTCAGAATAATTTCGGCAATTTTGATTTGAAAAAAAAATGAACGATCAGTTCACAATACTTTTGGCGATTTTGATTGTTAAAGAACAAAATGAACGATCAGTTCAGAAAGATTTTGTCGATCTAGATATTCAATTAAAGGACGATCAGTTCAGAATCCACCAGGTTCTTTGCAGTTTCAATGGAACGGAGACTCAATACACAGGGTCCTTCATGATGTAGATTGCAGTCTTCCCTTTGAGATGCACCACACCAGAACAATTTCTTTATTGTTGCTTTTGCAATCGTTGTCTCTTTTCGAGTTCTGGCTGCTTCAAAGAAGAACTTTGATCTCCACACACCTCGACAACCCTAAAAATATCCCCTCTTTTTGTTTTTATTTCTTTCGTTTTAAATCTTTTCTCTGGCACCAAAAATGTTCCTGCATTCTCTATACTATGGCTATTTTCTTCGAGGGTAATAAGGAGAAGAAATTCTATATTACTGATATTAGCATAAGTTATGGATGGCCCTTCTAAAGAGAATTTTCTAAGTCACATTCATTATTGATTCCATTTGTCGTTGTTATAAGATTGATCAGAAAACAAATCATTAGTACATTATTACTGAAATTCATCAAAACATCACCCCTAAATTTGATGATCAAATTGAATGACGAAGCATCAATCTTCAAATTTTGAAGTTGTTCAACCCCTGAGTTTCCATTTCAGATTTTCACCCTTAAAATGTTTAGGCCACCAAAGCCAAACCCTAGTGAACAGGCGCAGTACATAAAAAAATAAAACTGAAATCAGTACACTCTAAGAACCTTCTTCCCATCTATTCATCATCATGGCGTCCATGTACTGCATTGTCTCTCCTACAGTTCATGATTAATACACACAAGAGATCAGATAACTTACCCCCTATAATATCTATGAATTATAATTAAATACCATAGTTAGCATTTCAATTGTGCCAGGTGATGGTTGATGGTGGGTGTGGAAATGGAGTGAAGCATATGGGTGAAATACCACCATTGATTGTGATAGAGATGGTGTAAATATATGGTAACAAGAGATGGCGGGGCCGAGCGGTACATAATTATTCTCTCTAGCGAGGACAGAGATGGAGGCAGATACACACTAATGAGCGGTAGACTCACTGGTGAAAATCAAGGTCATCGATGATGATAAGACTGGAGAAAAGAGAAAGCATGATCTAAAAAAAATGGATAACACGCAAACCTTGTTGTCACGAGCGTAATGGGCCAAGTGATGTTATATCCTAAAAGCCTTGATTGAAATTTCACTCCTTCAATACTTTGCTCTGTACTTATTACAGATCACTATCGTGACAAATAATCTTCAGATTCCCAAGGATCTTGCATCAAAATTCACACCTGAAAGCACCCCTCAAATTTTCGCTGAGTGGTGACTCAATTTTTGGCTCGACTAAATCACTGGCTAGGAATTGTCCAACTTCAGGCTTGATATCCAACAATCCTAATCTGCGATGGAGCGGAAATTTTGAGGGTAGATTTGTCTTCCTATCCTCTATCCATCCATATGGTTTGATAAATAAATGAACTCCCCGATATTTATAAAAAAACATCTTTACGCTCACATCCTTCTGGATAAGTAGATTGAAAGAAAGTGAAATTTTAAAGGTCTATCAAGAGTGTTCTTAGTGTCTTGAGTGTTGGGAGGAGATCAGTAGAGAAATTGGTAGGATTAATTACACCAGGAACATGCCTTGATCTTGTGATAACATAGGAATCTAAGGTTCATCTCTTGCTTTACTGATCATTCCTCAACACAATTATTTGGTTATGTAATTTTCATAATCACTATCAAATATTATTCATCATCCATCATTAACACATCATATGTCATCTACTCTGTCATGATCTAGTCATGTGCTCCACTCAATTAATCTAAGAAAACAAAAACCTCTGTCTTCTTCCATCTCACTCGTCATTCAACTCCAACTTCCATGACCTTGATCACCACGTCTCATCCAATGATATCTATCACATCTCACCTTCAAACCATTCCATCTTATACTAAACCTTAGTTAATTATTAAAACCCAAATCAGATATTTCATCTTCATCCTACAACTACCTCCATATTGAATGTATCACTTCTCGAATTCATCAAATAGACAATGTTATTTCTGTAAGATCCATTCTGTATGGAGATGACGCTTACTCCTCCCTGACTAGTACAATTATTCATTAGCAAAGGTTTACATATTCATTTGATTAAATCAACTTTGCAACCTAATTTTACTCTAATATTGAGTTTATGAAGATAGTATGTAAAACAAAATTCTAGTATGAGTGCAACAGTGAAAAAATGTTGAAAAAGCCAATTAGAGGTGACTGTTTTGGATAGAGCACTGCCAGATTAAAATATAATAGATTGTCAAAAGAGGCTGAATTAGTATTCTCCAAAAGTTTTACCTAGATCCTTGCAGATAGTTACAATGACATATTTCTCTTAACCTTAGAGAGTATAGAGAAATAATGGGATACTTTCTGATTGAGTTAGTTTGAATGTACAAAGGTACATCATCGTCTTACTTAGAAAGTTCTTCTAGAAACACTAACCGCTTCCCTCCCGGACCTTTGTCAATGAAGAGGCAAAAAATCAAGGTGTCTTGGATTGACTTTACATTTATGTTTGTCTATTGAGATGAAACGCTATAGACATCAAAATCTAAAGTTAGTAAGAATTCAAATAATTTCCCAAGAAATAAAACCAGCCTGCAAACAGTATGATCTATAAATATTGATATTATTTTTAATTATGTTTGCATGTTTTCATAGAATATTTTCTCATATCCTGGTGTGTTGCTATCTCTTCTTCTTCCCTATTCTTATGTCAATGCTTTATAGAGAAAATGATTCAGATAAGGAATGAATAATGAAAGACAGTATGGATGATTTTCTTCTTTTGTTGAAGGTCAATGTTGATTTGGACTAGGGTCTTGACCACTCAATAATGGAATGAGCTTCATATTCCATATGAGAGAATTTTTTCTTGTGACCTTCGATGGGAATAGGGGCAGGATGATCGTAAAGACCTAACAAATACTAGTGAAGATCAACATTGGCCCTCAACTTTATATAACTCTTCCTCTTAATTAATCAAGAGAAATATTTATGCACACTAAATTGATGTATCGCAAATCATTGTCATTATCACTCATCATTAATAAATGTCTCTCACATCCTCAAGTAAAGTCATGTGACTACTCCTGACAGGTCCTCCTACATCCTGCCGTTTGGTCAATCATATATCATCTCTCGTGAACAGTGGATGGCTGTTGACAAAAAATGACCGAACACATGACAAAATTATGAATAGACCTTTGTAGACAGACATCAGAAGTGTTGAAGATGCATATGAAATCAGTGAATAAGGGGGAAGACTGTTAACGACTCAGCACCGCCAAACGAGTTGTGCTAGTGTGAGATTGTCATCATCCCAATTAATAACAGGCAATATACCCCGTCATCATCCCAGTTAATCTCGTCCGTTATAGCAGCTGTTCCTATCTACGATTTAATCCTGACCTTCTATCTTTAATTCTATTCTATCTTTCAACAGTGCTATTTGCTAAATCTCTAACGAGTTTATAATATTTTTTTGTATACTACTATCTAACATTGATTTAGTCCCTAACGAGCTGGCCTTTGACTGTGGCGAGTTGATTGACTTGTTTGGGGGTGCTGACTCCTTAACAACAAGGACTACACATGGAACAACTGCTGATAACATGGACAATGACAGATGATGACAGGGATGATGACTGTACATGACGTGAACTACCAAGGTGGCCATGCCTAGGATCAACAGCGATTTCAAGGCCGACCGCAATGAGGGCAAGACAACTCTCCTTTATGGGAAAGAGGACCCCCAAGGATGCAAATAGACATGGTCATTCTTTCTGTTCATTTGAAACAAACACAAAATTCGCACAAAAGAATCGCACAGGCCTTGTTCTTTGTTTTGTTTTTTTCTGTTTAAAAAATGAACAAAATTCACACATTCGCACAAAATTAGACTAAAATTCGCACAAAGCGAACAAAAGAACAGAACACGGGTCTGTGCGATGTTCTGTTAGAATCCATTTTTGTTATGTTCAGAAAACCAAACAGAACGAACAATTTGCACAAATTCGCACCAAAAGAACAGAACAACCATCTCTAGATGCAAACGACGACTGTAGATGATGGGCTATCATAGATAAGGGGAAGACTACTTTAGGCAACGGGCACGAAGAACAGGGATGATGGGGATGAAGACCACAGACGATGGGGATGAAGACCATAGAAGATGAAGATAAACACCATAGATGATGGGATGATGACCGTTGATGATGGGGCAGACCAAAAGTAATTAACGACCATCATGAGCGGGGTTGCAGTTGTCGTGAATAGGAATGGACCTTAGGCGTTTGACTGGGATGACGATCATAAGGGATTAGGAAAACACCTGTTTTGACACTTGACAGGGCGAGGTTGATGGTCGACTTCAACCATATCAATCTGTTGTTGGTATTGTCCTCTCACTATCTTTCATTTTATCTCTCTCGCTCTTTCTATCTACCTGTTGTCTCTCTATCTCTTTCGGACACACGTGGTGACGATTGTGCGTCACACACAATGAGAAGAGACGAGATGCAAAAGAGAGGAACGAACTCAGGGTAAAGATAAAAGATAATATATAGCCCGAGAGAACCTACTTAACCAAACTATGGTTCGCTTCAGGCAACCGTGCATGGGGAAGATGCGTAATACAGAGATCGAGCCTTGCCATTCGTGACTAATCATGACCTTGTTGTGAAGTGGCTGGGTGGACACGTCGTGACCGCCGTATCTCCCATCCGTCAATGCTGTGCACGTCATGGGCGGCGCAACACGCCACGGCCAACGTATCTTCTTCTTGTGCTTTAACAACTTGTGCTCGCTCATTGTCTCATTGTCTCGCTCTATCTCGCTCACTGTCTCTCTCTCCATTTCTCACTCTCTCTCTCCGTCTTTTGCTCTCTTGCCTGTTCTTTGTCTCTTTTTCTCTCCCTCTAAATCTCTCACAATCTCTCTATCTCTCTTTTGCTCCAGATTGCTTCTCTCCGTCTATTTTTTTCTCTTTTCTCGTTCAAATACCGATGTGGAACACAAAGACTCGGTTAATACGGCATATGAACTCCAAGGTCAATACGCGTTCTCTCTCTATCTCTCGATCGCTTGCTCTCATCCTCTCTTTGCATATTTAGTCCCAATATTGACTTAGTTACAGGACCTTCATTTATCAAACCAATAAGTACCGAGAAACAGAGGATTGGTGCGCGAATATGTTGATGAAGTGACGATACCATGTGATCCAAATATGACAATAATATCATTCAAAAGATAGTGTGATTATTTTTGGTAATTTACACAATTGTGTTTAGGTAAAGTAGGCTTTTAAATTCAAATATCATTCATTTGAGAATCAAATGGCATGCTTAAACTGCATCAACTTTTACACTGTTTTCATTGAGCTTGTAAATTTTGGGTCCTATTCTCTAAAATATATTTTCATAATATTACCACTTAAAATTAGTGATCCTAATGGAATTTATTAGAAATAAATGAAGATTGGTACCTTTGATGCTATACATTTGATTTTTCTTATCTTCGAACTAATGATGCTACTTTTTGGTCAGATGTGGTCGTAATGGAATAAAGCAAAGTATAACATATAAGGTAATTGCTATTGGATTATATTATCTACAAGAAAAACTTGCCCCGTTTTGGCTTCTCTTAATTCAATGAAAGGTTTAGGTTAGGGTTTTCATGACATATTGAATATAAATTAAAATATATGCAAAAAAACAATTCCCATGTAACATGGTGATACAATATTACCTTGAAACACCCTTTACTCGGTGTTCTTGGTGAACATTCAAACATTATCAAAAGATAACCTACAAACCACAGAGAACAGGACCCTAGCGAAGGCTGAAGGCGCCTTCATAAAAAACTGATATCTACCGCCTTCACCAAGATCTAAAGCGCTATTG
This sequence comes from Wolffia australiana, assembly GCF_029677425.1. NCBI lineage: Eukaryota > Viridiplantae > Streptophyta > Magnoliopsida > Alismatales > Araceae > Wolffia > Wolffia australiana. The sequence continues at coordinate 13,437,239 of NC_135842.1, forward strand.
ATCTCATGCCACGAGAGTAGAAGTGCCAGTCCCCATGCTTCTCGGTAATGGGCTCCTGTCCAATCCGGTGCTTTGCAACGTAGCGAGGAACCTCTGATGAAAGAGGGAGTTGTACCGAAGGAGAGAGATTGAGAAGTAGAGGAAGAGATTGGGATGGAGGAAGAAAATCCCATAACATAAACACCAAATGTTCAGCTATTTATAGGAGAGTGTAGGCGGTGATGCATTTAATATCTGCATCAACCATTGTGCCCGACGCCATACTGTCGGCAATGATGACTTGGGTCGGTAGTGCCGTCAGACTGAACCAGCAGACTCCTGGCGCCTTGGGACAGTGCGAGCGCCGTCCTGGAGCGATGTGTCCGAACCTGACAAGGGCACGGCTCAAGGCTTGTGACGGCGTCTGTACAAGCTTCGGGAAGCTTCCGTGTCATGTCGGTGGTAGAGCAGAGTGGTGAGGGTACACCTATACTCGAGTAGTCATCATTTTCTTTGACAACCTCCTCGCCTTCCACTGAAAGTCCTCCCAGAAAAACACTTAAGTCCCCTCCTGGAGCTGCATCAAACATGTCAAGATAAGTTAGTGATGAAGGGCTTGGCCGAGTATGACGAGGAAAAGGAAAGAAATAGAACTTGCCTAGTTCTGCATCCCCTATTTGAGACGCATCGTAGGGACTGGGGGAAATGGCAGTGTTGGGCTACGAAGAAGCCGAGGCGAGTGAGTGCGTGAGGAAGATTAACTTAGAAAGGTGAGAAATTGGGGTTTGCTTACTGGGTTGGGGAGAGCACGGTGTGGAGACTCGTCTATGAGATGAGTGTTCTTGGCAGAGAAGTGTTTATCTTCGTCCCACACCTTCTTCAGCTCCTTCACAAACAGGGGTTTATTTTGATTTTCAAGTGTCATGAACCGCGTTCTTTTGCACTTGCTTTGATCCTGCAGCCCCCAAGATGATATCTATATATTAATAAAACCCAAAAAGGACTTGTACATATATATGTGTAGAGAGAGAGATTCACCCAAAAGAAAAGGAGCCGACTGTAAAGAGGTCTGAGGACACCTTCAACAGCACCGCTTACGTTCTTCCGGAGATCGGAAATGGTGGGTCAAGTAAAAGATAATGCTGGGCTCTGATCTTTAGATCACGTAAAGAAAAAATCGAAGAAAAAAAAGAGGAGATGGGCTGTGTACTTACATCATCATAGCTGACCAGATGGCAACATGATATTTGTCGAAGCAGAAGCGAAGAAAATTGTCGCAGAATGGGCGTTTGAAGACTGCGATGAGCACCAATATACAATGTGAAGAACAAACGAACATTCTTACCATATCAATCAGTCATCAGGATACGTAGGAATGAAAGTAGTTAATCAGTTGACCCATTTTCTTCCGACGACGAGGTCTGGTCTCCGCTGGCAAGTGAGGGGGGAGGTATAGCCGGTGACGTGAACGGCGTCGAAGAGGAGACCGTTTGCGCTGAGTATTATTAGCTTCTTTCTGTTGAGATTTCTTGGCCGTTGCACAAGAAATTCTGACAGAAAGAGATTGATGGAAGAAGGAGAAAGAAAAGAACACCAAGAAAAGAGCGAATTAAATCGTTGTTTTTCCTCAAAGAATCACCGTACATTGGTTGAGAATATATAGAATAGATCGTATATGTCCGTTGTAGCTACCCGAAAGGTTTTTCAAATATATTCGGCTGTTTTAAATCCCAATCGTTATAACCTCTTCGGGTGTACCGATCCCGTCCGTTTGATCGGTATCGCGTACTCGAACGGCCGTTTTAAATCTCGACCGTTATAACTTCTTTGGGCGCACCGATCTCGTCCGTTCGATCGGTATCGTGTACCCTTTTTAATCTCGACCGTTATAACTCTCTGGGTGCATCAATCCTGACCATTGATCGTTGTTGTTTACCCATTCATTCGGTCTGGCTTTGTTCCTACCTATGTTCGTTCCTATTCTATCTTTCATCCTAGCTATGTTTAATCCTATTCTATCTTTGATCCTAGCTATGTTTAATCCTGTTCTATATTTGAACCTATATTTGATCCTATTTCTAAGTCTCTAATGAGTACATAATATATGATTAATTTTACTATCTAATCTTAATTAAGTCCCTATCAGGAGCTCACCAATCGTTGAGTCTTCATAGCTTATCTTGACGATTTGGTGAGTTGAACTCCTCTTCACACCCCCCCGCAAGATCATCGCCATCGCAGACGACGTTGAGCTTGGACCTGAGAAAGATAAAATGATTTCTTGCAAGAGGTTTTATTAGAGGATCAGCTAATTGATTATCACTATTAACAAACTGAACCTTTAAAGACTTGGCTGCTACTTGCTCCCGAACAAAGTGGTGGTCTATTTCAATGTGTTTCATTCTTGCATGAAACACAGGGTTGACATCCAAGTATGTAGCACCAACATTATCACACCATAATGTTGGTGTGGATTCAGTCTTAACTTTGAGTTCATTAAGTAAGGACTGAATCCATATAATTTCAGCCGTTGCATTTGCAACTGCTTTGTACTCAGCTTCGGTACTTGACCAGGCCATCGTGGACTGTTTTTTTTAACTCCATGACACAAGATTTTTACCGACATAGATTAAGTAGCCACCTGTAGATCGTTAATCTTCTTTATCACCTGCCTAGTCAGAGTCACTAAACGCATTTATGTAAGTATCAGAATTCTTGTAAACAAATAACCCATGGAGCATGCTTCCTTTTACATATCTAAGTAAATGTTCAAGAAATCCCCAATCACTAGAATCTGGAGAATGCATTTTTTGACATGCAAAGATAAAATAAAAAGGAGGAGACTAGCTGGATATCATCCATGGTGCCTAGAGTCCCATACTGCAATATGAAGCTCATTGTAATTAATCTGGTACGAGCGTTACAATATTTTTAATGCAAAAGTAAAATATTCATGATGGAGGTATCAGATTTGTTGGTCTTACTTGAATAACACGGTTGATTTTTTATTTCTTGGTTCTAGTTTTTTGATGATTTTGACCTTAAAAGTAAAATTTTCATAATTATGGATGTATCAGAATTCATGGTTTTCCTGGAATACCATGGGTGGTGTTTTACATTTTGGTCCTAGTATTTTGAAGATTTTGATTCCAAAAGTAAAATATTGATAATTTCTGTATCAGAATTTATGGTCTTCATTGAATACCATGATTGGTCTTTTATGGGCTTGTACATGTCCTCAATTAGAGCATTTTGACAAATAATCATCAAAAGACAAATAACAATTTCATCTATCCATTTTGTTTCTGGTTTCCTTTTTCATATCCAACATAGCCAATGATGGCAGGGGGAGCGTGATCAAATTTTTTTCTCCTTTGAAATCAATATTGTGATCACTTCATTGAAAGGGCCTCGTTTGTATATTTATATAATACTATCAAAATTCCAGAAGGTGAACTATCTTAAATGGTGTATTATGTGCATTGATTTAGTCCCGTGGGATAGTAATAATAGATTGTACGAGCCAAACTAAAAAAATCACTTGCAAAATCTTATGATAGAGGCAAATAAACTTAGAGAACAAATTACTTGGGCATTTTTACTATAGACAAACATCAGAGCTCATATCCATCATGATGTAACACGAAGGACGCCGTGATCGAATCGCTCGTGTTATACCACATGGAGGGTGGGAACAGTCATGTCATGCATTGGAGATGAATAATGCCGAGGTAATGCAAATGATAATGAGATGATAAAATCAATGAAAAGTACAAATCCGGCGTCGACGGACACCAACAATCACTGGGATATGGTAAGCGTCACCTGGGAATGCCACTAGGCTCTTGATGAATGAGATGATGGGTTGAGGGCCGATGGTGTGAGTGTGACTATTGCCGCTCACGCGTGCGCGGTTCGACGCACCAACCAAGGTCGTACCGATTGAAACCTATCCCCTTATACGTTATTCCTATGTATCACTAACCATGCCCAGGGGGTGGAGACAGATCAGGAGGTACTGAAAGAAATAACTTAACACGTAAAAAGGAAAACGCATGAGCATATCAGGTTCGTTATGGCCCTGACCTCTGTATCATCATTAATGTGGCTGGCAGCTGATGATGCAAGTGGTGGGGGGATGATGAGCGACGGTGATGGGAGCTGATGAGCGGCGGCGGGCGCTACTGAGGGGTGGTAGTAGGCACTGACGAGCGGTGGCGGGCGCTACTGAGCGGCGGTAGTAGGCGTTGATGAGCGGCAGCGGCCATTGAAAAATCATGGCAGCCGGTGTTGAAGAGCGGAGATGGCAGGCGTGACAACGTGGGAGTGGCTACGGCAGGGAGGCACGGCGGCGGGCGTGGCAAGCGGAGAGCCAGACGGCAGGGTGTGTTGCGGCCTTGCTGCTTAGGCTACTGCATCCACTACGGCTGGCAGCTGAGGTCGTACCTGACTACAACCACGACAGAGGCTGGCTACGGTGACCTCGACTGCGTGGATGTGGCGGCTGGAGCTGGCTGAGACAACCGCGTTTGTGGTTGCAGCGGCGACGGTGGCAGCAGCGCAAGCAATCAAGCACCGTAGCAGCCGCGAGCGGGTGGGGCGACAGCGGCAACGGTCTGAGCTCTAGAGACGACGGCAACGGTTTTCGGCAAGGAAAACTAGGGTTTCTGACTACTAAAGTTGCATTGGCATTTTCATAATTTTGGTGAAAACCTAAAGAACACGAAATAAACATCTAAATTAAGGTAAAAATCTTTCAAAGTCACAATTGTTTTGCAATTCTCCTTCTCTCCCTCTTGCGATGGGTACCTGATAAGTCCAAAATGAGTCATGTAATTATACATATTTTAAAGGCATTTTGGGATCAATTCATGTGTATTTTACCCTATTTTATGAAATATTGCATGTTATGCATTTAAATGTCATTTTATGCACATTATACAATTTAAATATTTCATTAGTTGAAATATACATTTAATAGATATTTAATTGTCTCCTGTTCTATTTCATATCTTCTCTATGAAATTGCAGGGGCGATATCTGTATTTAAGTTGCAGAAAGAGATAAAGAAATATTATTGAGAAAGAAAAAAAAATTATATATAAAGATAAAAAAAAATGTTTTTATGGGCGCGACTTAAGGAGCATGCCAAGAACCAGGCCTCAAGCCAGTAGCCAGGACTTGGCGAGTGCAGATGCTCAAGCTGGCCCGGCCGCCGGCGAGGCCCATGCACAAGGGAGGCTCACCGATCCCGCTCAAGCCCACAGCTATCGCGCACGGTGGGTGTGTATTCAATTTAAATCAATATGGAAGCGACCTTGAAATATATATTCTGTCAGATATTTTAAAAGTTTTTAATGTGGGATTGCGAAATCCCATTTTCAAGCTGAATCTCATCGGGCCGGGCCTTAGATGATAAACACAATTGCGGCCCTATGGGCCGCGATCTTAAAGAAAACGAGAAGAAATAGATACTGGGCTTCGAGCCGACCCGGCCAGAAGCCCGTATCATTTCGGGCCTTTTTAAATGAGAGGTCTAGATCTTAGCCGTCCAATCTTCTCAAGGAAGATCGGACGGCGAGATCAGCCTCTTATGATCTAACATTTTCATTTTTTGCAGGCCTCTGATTGGCCGCGTCTGCTGACGAGGATCGTGAGACCAGGATGGCGAATCAAAGAAGGCGATGTGGATAAACGTATGATGGAGGTGGCTGACAGGGCACCGATGGGGTGTTGACGGGGCAGGAGTAAGGGCACACCGATGCACGGCTGCGATTGGACATCTACAAAGCGGATCGGATGGCCAAGGCCAGTTCTGTCCATTCGTGCCCCTGGCCGTCGACACTGGCGGCCGGAGCCTGTTTTGCGCTGGGGGGGGGGGACCATTAGGCGATCCCACAGCCTGGGAGGACCCCCAGGGTCATCCCCCTCCATCGGACGGCCTATGTGATCCCTCCCATGCCATTAAAGAGATCGCGAAGCCCCCAATTCGGGTATCTCCAGTCGCAAGAAAAGAGGGACGATGGAGGGCTCTTGCTGGTGACCCAATAGCCGACGAGGGGCCGTGACACACCTCTTAAGCCTGTTTTGGCTAGCGAAGGGGGGGGACCTTCATCTAATCCAACCCGGACGGAGGAGGAGAGTCAGAAAATTGAGTTCGGCGGCGACGACCGGCGCCGCCACGTCTGCTTTCTGGATCAGGGCATTCTGCAAGGTTTGATCTTTGTAGATTATCCCCATACATCCATTTTGAGCTTGACGGACAATTTTATTCAAGATTTCATCGTATCATTGCATTTTAATTCACGGTTTTCTACTGGGCATTGCATCGAACACCTAGTGTGTTCGATCAATATTTTTGGTTTAGCTAAGTTTTAAACCGTTCAACCTTATAAAAACTTTAAAAATATTCGCATCTCTTTCGGGCATTCTGTCGAACACCTTGCGGGCATTTGATAGAATCACTCGTTTACTCTCTTCTCTCTTAATTTCAAATCTCTTTCGGGCATTCTGTCGAACATCCTGCGGGCGTTCAACACAAGTACCCTTTTTCTTTCTTTTACTAAAATGAAAACACATAAAAAAATTATATATCTTCTCTCTCTTTCCGTTTCCTTTGGGCACTTGTCGAACACCTTTTGGGTGTTCGACAGAATCATCCCTCTAATCTTCGATTTCGTTTATAAAACATATATAAAATACTTATAAAAATCAAAGTATTAAGTAATTACTATATATATATATATATATATATCTATATATACATATATATATATATATATATATATATATCGGTCTTCGACCTCCTAACGGGCATTTGGTCGAAAACCTCTCGGGTGGTCGACTAAATCAACCCATATTACATTCAATCGATCACAAAAACTATTAAAAAATATTAAAAAACTACAAAAACTATTACAGATATATACTAATTATAGAAGAAATAACATAATTATATAAAATATTATACTATTCTAAACGAACCTACACTAATGTACATTCTTATTTACCGGTACTAATCTGTATTCCCTACTCTAATATCTATATCTCTCCCTATCTACCTTATTAGTATACATAAGTTCTACTCTAACCCTTTTCGTTCTCTCTCGTAATATAGCTATCTAGCTTCTTCTACTTATACTTATTCGTCACTCTCATTTAACCACTTCTTGTTCTTTACTGTTCTTAGTATCACTAGTACACATATATACATAATCTTAGATATTTTATCTTCTCTGATATTCTTATTAAACTAATATTTTCCATACTTTCTTATTATCTTTAGTATTATTACTATATTTTAATAAAGATAACTCAATTATTGAATTTAAAATTAAAGGCCAGTCCCTGTGGAGACGACCTTACTCACGCTATACATGAGTAAGTTCTATACATTTTATAAATTTATTTGATTGTAGGCAAATTAAATTAAAACGACCGTTAAAAATTACTTATGCAATTTGCCTCCGTCAGTACCCCCCCTCTTATAGCTGCAAATATGGGCCTTACCATTTGAAATAAAGGGAAGAAGGCCCAAGTAAGAGTCTTAGAGGTCCCTAATCAGAGAGAGCTCCACATACATGCCCATGCACAGGCTCGCACAGGCACAAAAACGTAGGACCATATTGGGGCCCAAACATGTGCGAAAAAAGCGAAAAGACAATGGGTCTTGTAGGCTAGATGGTCCCCCATCACATCATTGGTGGGCATACTATTTTGTCCCTACCATGGGTTCGAACAACTTCATTCAGGTCTCAAGAAATCATCAGCCAAATATTTTTGTGTAAATATGAAAGTATGACCACATTATTTGAGCCTTTAAAAACATGCAATGAAGTCAATAATTTGTCCTATAAACCTTTCCGAGCAGTTCCCAGTCCATCAAGTCTCTCGATTGCATGACTCTTGGATATTACTATTTTAACAAGGATCGGCCAAAAACTTTCAGTGATGAAAATGCATGCGAGTCTGAATCTTGCATGTGATGGGATGATCTTTCGGTATGTGAAGTTATCACGGAATATTCCAGGTACATCAATTTTGGATTTCCAGAGTTTCATTTTAAGTATAACATGAGCTTAAAGACATAGTAAGAACATAATATTTTTGGTACATCAGCTTTAAATCTCCAAAGCTTGATTTTTTATGTTAAAGATGAGCTTAAAAAGAGTGAGAGTGTAATATTTTATGTAAATTCTTTTTAAAAATCGAAAGTTTAGTTTTTAAACTATGTGATGAAGCTATATAAATATCGTGACAGCTAAAATAATTTAAATAAATTCATTTATTTTTCCATACATATTAAACAAGATCGACGAATGTATTTGGACCCTTTACTGTCAAAGTGCACACACACTCTCCTGTTATTTAAATTCTCTAACCTGAAAAACAATATCCCATACATAAAACTCTTATATCATATTAGCTTAGACCCTTTACATGAATGGTTATGAGTATCAACGACGATCATCAAGGAGTGATGTAACTCCTACATGGGTTTATATTGTCTATAAGAGGAAGCTGGTCTTCGATGTTGAGACTTAGAACTTCAAAACAAGGTTTCTGTAGTTTCGAATACTTGGATTCATATTATCTTGGTCTATAGTTTTTTATAATACCCCTCCCTTCATTGATAAAAATGAAAGTTCCCCAACTTGAAGTGTAGGCATTTCGCGCAAGTCATACCACAGCACAAATTTATGAAATTCATGGGTTTAATAATATTTAATGAGCAACATTCTATACACTTCATGGCCATTATGATAGGTTAATTATTCTAATAATACAATATTATTACTATTTTTGGATATTATTACTCTGCTTTTTTTCTGAAACTATCCTTTGTTTTTGTGCATTTAAATTATTCTATGTAAAATCATTTATTTTAATTAATTTACATGACAAATATTTGCATAGGAACTGTTAATTTAAATAACTACTTTTTTATAACTATACAATTGTAGAGATATTACAATTATCATATCTTAGTTACTCCCAGTATACATTCTTAGGTTGTTTTATAAAAATTTGAAGGCGTATGCTTGGAACCAATGTTTTCACAATTATGTTATTCTACGTTTTTTGTGTATTTCATGTTTATCTAATTTACCTTCTATGTTGCCAAATTTCAAGGTTCCGAGATAACGAATCAGAACTCATGAATGCCATTTCTTATTTTTATTCCTTGTGTTTGAAAACTCGTATGAGAGAAACTTCTGCCCCCCTTTTGTGTTTCATACAAACCGTTGTAACCTCGGAGACGATAAACTTACAAAGATTTCACTATTCGCTCAATATTTTCCTCTCACCTGAAAATTTTCAAGCAATGATTCATAGTTCACATGAGGAATAAATTCTCTTGTTTGAATCATCTATCTTGCTTATGGCACTTTATCTATTGTGATTCCTTCATCGTTGAAAGAGATATTCTAATTAATCTTGCAAGATATTCCTTATCAGAATCATGATCAATAATTGATATATACTTAGTTCATTACTTAGAAAAAAGTTTAACATCAAAATAAATAAATTTTAGTGCTTTAGGCTTTATCTTTTTATTGCTTCAGGCTTCATCTTTCTTAATATCACACATCAAAAGCTTTTTGCTTCCAACTGTTATGGATGAATTCCTAAATAATACACTGGAAAATTTTTCTGGATAATGAAGTAATTGGACAAGTTCTTTTATATATTTAATGAAAATTAAAAATACTATGGGAGAGGGACTATGTGGCAGAAGTTAACACATTTCAATGGCGAGGTCGTGAAAATATTATAAACTTAGTAAAATAATAAACATAAGGTAGAGTAAATTGATAATTTTTCATTGACCTAATGACTGATATGAATCTTTTTTAATCACGAATAATTTTTTTTTATGAAACAAATACTTGGCCAAAATTAAAATAGGTGTTTTTAAAGCAAGTAGCTTGATACCGTAAATTAAAGTCCATCTAAATCAGTAAATTAAATGGATAATGAGGGCATGAAATTCACTAGTCAATGGATAATTGCACCAAATATAAAAATCAGTTACAGATGACGGACCGTAGGCGAGTCGGCCAAATGATAGACCAGTGTCTTTTCTGTTGTATTTCATGATCCATCATCGCCCGGATGACTGAGAAAATTGAATTCAGTCATCAAACATCAGTTACAGATGATGGATGGATGGTGAAAAAAACTGATGGGAAATGCTTAACTGCCTTCCCCCCCTCTATCTCTCTTCTTTGACCTTTCTCCTCCATCTCTTCTATCCCTTCTCTTTTCTCTCAATCTTGCACTCTCTCTCTCTCTCTCTCTCTCTCTCTCTCTCTCTCTCTCTCTCTCTCTCTCTCTCTCTCTCTCTCTCTCTCTCTCTCTCTCTCTCTCTCTCTCTCTCTCTCTCTCTCTCTTCCATAACTTCTGAATTGAATTTTCTCCAACCTCTCTCCCTCACCCTTCCCCGCAACTTCAGCCACGTGAATCATCAAGCTCTCCACTAATTTTCCTTAAAACTGTCGACGGTTTATTTTCTTTTTAAATGCATATCTTCTTTTTCTTTAAAAGGCCTATGGGCATGCTTGTATGAACACTTTTGCATGAGAATTATTGTGAAGTTTTTTGTGAAAAAATTGTGATTCCTTAAAGATTTTCTGGTGATAACATCAATGGATCATCAACGAAACGGCTACGACGCCTTCTCTTCTTCAACATCGTCAACTCCTCTTGGGTTTCTCCTTTACCTTTCTCCATAATTCTTCATCTCCATCATTTCCCTATCATCTTATCCCCATCATCCCCATCACTGAACCACCCCTTCATCTCACCTCATCATCCCCATCTAGTTCTTATTGTCTTCCTTCTTCTTAACTTCATTAATTCCCACTCCTTGTCCCATCCAATTTGTAAATCATTTTCCACACTTCATCTCCACATTTTCAAATCTCAACATCAATATATTCCCGTGCCCATCAAATTTCACACTCCCTTTTATGTGCTTCCCCACTTTCTTCTCTTCTTATCCATATCCGCTCATTGAGCTGCAGATCAACATCGATCAAGGCCATTCAACATCAGAACATTCAAGCTATTGTTTCCCATCTATGAGGTACCTTGTGACACAACTTTTGACATAATTGTGGTTCATGATAATGGTTAATTTGCTCTGAACGATTGTTTCCTTTAGAATTTTTGGTGTTAAACTTGGATCGATCATATCAAATCTCTTATTTCTATTAAGTTAGAATACCATAAATATTACCAAAGTGTCTTTGTTAAATCCATGCTCCATTGACTTAAACCCCTTCTATACGATTAAACTGATTTTGGAACACCCTCAAGGAATCTGTAATTAACAATATGTTTGTATTAATTTATTAAAGTTCTCAAATTCCATATTTGTGTCCCACATCAAAAAATATCTGAACGCATGCCAAGAATGACTGACGATCTATAGGATGACGAAATCTTTATGAACATTTTAAAGAAATTAACTGAATATGAATGGACTTTTGTAGAGGGATATGATGGAAATGGTTAGTGTTGATGATGAACATGACAACAGTGAATGAGGGGTATAAGAATCACCCGTGACACAAACAGCGACCACTGATATGGGGACAGCAATTGCTGAAAACATGGACAATGACCGATGATGACAGGTCGACAAGTCCGCATAATGTGGAAAACCACGGAAAATGCGGAGGATGACTGTCAATGATGAGAGTAAGACCTTATCACAATCATTGATGATGGGGATGAAGTCCATGGACAATGGGAATGAAAACCGTTGATGATGGCCTAGACAAAAGTCATAGAAATAAATGGGGACTATTGGCGATGACAGGGATGACGACCATCGGGGGATGGGGATGATAAGGTGTTTGACTGGGAATGACGACCATAAGTGATAGGGATAAAGACTGTCTTCAATGGGTATAGTGATTGCCATTCACTGGGATGATGACAATCTCAGAATGGGACAACAGCTATTCGTTGACAGGGATGATGAAATTCTTCCCCCCCTCTTCTCCGCTTCCCTTACTCTATCTCTCTCTATCACTGTCTATATCTTTCTCTCGCTCTCTCTCTCTCTCACTCACTCTCTCTTTCTCTCTCTCACTGTCTATATCTTTCTTTCACTCTCTCTCTCTCTCTCCCTCACCATCCCCCTCCGCTTCTCTCCATTCTCCCCCCCCCCCTTCTCTCTATCCCTCCCTCTCCCTCTCCCCCCCCCCTCCCCCTCTCTCCCTACTTCCCCCCCTTCTCTCTCTCTCACTCCCTCTCCCTCCCCTTCCCCTTTCTCCCTCCTTCCCCCCTCCTCTCTCTCTCTCACCGTCTATCTCTTTATCTCTCTCTCTCTATCCCTCTCCCTGTCCCTCTTTATATATATCTCTCTTTCTAACTCACAGTCTCTCTCTCTCTCTCTATCCATCTCCTGTCTATATATATATATATCTGTCACTGTCTATATCTCTCTCTTTATCTCTCTCATTGTTTCTCTCTTTCACTAATGTTTGCTTACTCTCCCTCTTTCTCTTTGTCGCTCTTATCCCTTCAAGCAATGTCGCAGAAAACAAACGCCACATGAACTCCAAGGCAAATACACCTTCTCGCTCTCTATCACTCCCTCTCTCTCTATCTATCGCAGGCTCTCACCCTCTCTTTGCATATTGAGTCCCAATATTGACTTAGTCACATGAACTTTGTCAAACCAATGAGTGCTGAGGAACGGAGAACTGGTACGCGAATATGTTGATGAAGTGATGATGCCATGTGATTCGGATATGAAATAATATTATTCCACTGATAAACTGATTATATTGGTAAATAGAAATTCTTTTAATTATTGTTGGACTTTATATTCAAATATCATGCATTTCAGAGACAAATGACATGCTTAATTGCACCAACTCTTAGAATCTTTTCATTAAGCTTGTAGATTTTGGGTCCAAATCTTTAAAATATATTTTTCTTAATATTATCATTTACAAAAATTAGTAATCTTAGTGGACTGTACAAAAAGTAAATGAATATTGGTACCTCAGGTGATATGTATTTTCCCGGTTGTTAAAACACTTGAATTTATTTTCTTATCTTCGTACTTATAACACTACTTTTGTTCGGATGTGGTCGTAATGGAGTAGAGCAAATTATAGCACATACGGTAATTGCTATGGATTAGGTTACCTCTAACAAAAACATTCTCCATTTTGGCTTCTCTTTTTTCAGTAAAAGGTTTAGGGTTTAGGGTCTTCATGTGATATCTTATATAAAAAAGACTATGCGAGAAAGCAATTCCCATCAAACATGGTGATACAGTATTAGACAATAAGCACTACAGCGGAACACCCTTACTCCTGATTTTAGTATTATGGAAAGATAGATGGATGCATAGATATTGTTTACTCCGTCTCTTAACAAACATTAAAGTACGATTAAAAAACAAAACCTACAAGCGACACAGAACAGGACCTTGGTCTGTAAGACAAATATTTACATGCAAACTTTTATCAGCGGAGTCCGAAGGGCCTTCATCAAAAACTGGTATCTACCGATTTCGCCAAGATCTATGTCGATAGTGCTCTCGCAACAAGGAATTAGAAGCGCTAGTTGCCGTGCTTTGCAGTGATGGGCTTCTAACCAATCCGGTACTTTGCAATGTAGCTAGGAACGTCCTCGTCATCCACCAAAAGTTCTTCCAGAAAAACCCTTAAGTCACCTCCTGGGCCTCCATCAACCATGTCAAGATAACATAACGATGAAGGATTTTGGCGAGGATGACGAAGAAATGAAACAAAGAACTTGCCTAGTTCTGCGTGAATAGGAGTCAACAACTCATCGCCTCCACACGAGGCTTCTCCTTTTACTTCACTTGAAAAATACTTAATCGGTGGCTTCGCCCGTCTCTTAGAGAATTCAACATCACATTTCTACCATAGAATGTCGTAGTTCTTCATCATCTAGCCGGTTTCAGCTACATCTTTACGCGGTTGAATAATAATTTCTGCAACTAAATCACAGAAGTTGTGCCAGGTTTGGTTGGTGCAAGGCACTGATAGAAGTAATCTAGAAGATAGCGGTTCCAAGAATATTTTTTTTTGTTTTTCTGTTTCACGATGGTTTTTCTGTTGCTGAATGGATGGTTCAGATAATTACAGGTAGGTCTGAACGGTGATTAAGTGGCCTGCCAAGGTGGTAGCTCCATGAGTTGTACAAATACCTGTGTGGACCAAAGATAAATCATAATGACAAGTGTTTTTTTCTCTTTCTAAGTGAGTGAGAAAGATCCCTTGCGTTGTCTTCTGAAGTTCTCTCCAACAATTGGTGTTAGAGCAAGGTTCGTGGACCCAGAAGCGTGGCAATGCCAAGATGAGGAGCGGTGTCGGTATCAGAGGCTGGTGAAGGGTCCTATGTGGACGGAGACAGAGCCAACATGGGAGTACCCAGAGCGACGGCTATGTTGGGTGTCTCTACTGCCTTCCCTACTCCTTCAAGGACGAACTATCCTCTATGGGCAAAGAGGATAAAGATATTGTTCGAGGCGTACGGGTTGTGGAGTGCCATCATCGAGGATGATGTGCCAATAACGAAGGATTGTCTTGCTATGGCGACCATTTTCAGAACTATTTCTAGAGATTTTCAGCTTCCGCTTGACGAAGACAGACGCTCAAAGGAGACACGGGAAACTCTTGGAGGGATGAACATCGGTGTTTACCGAGTAAAGCAAGCTCGCATTCATGCGTTGAAGCAAGAGAATGAGAACCTGAAGATGGACTTTCTAAGTGACGACGATGAAGACAAGGAAGATGAAAGGGCCAATCTAATCGATACAGGATAGGAGCATGTATCTGCTCATCTGTAGGCCATCACAGAAGAACAAGACTGGGATTTCAGAATGTGATTAGTCTTCAAGATAAAGGGGGAGAGTGATAGAAGTAATCTCGAAGAAATTGGTTCCAAGAACAGTTTTTTCTGTTTTTCTGTTTCAAGATAGTTTTTCTGTTGCTGAATGGATGGTTCGGATAATCACACGTTGGTGATTCCAACTGAACGGTGGTTAAGTGGCCTGCCAAGGTGGTAGCCCCATGAGTTGTATAAATACCTGTGTGGACCAAAGATAAATAACGATGACAAGTGTTTTTTTCTCTTTCTGAGTGAGTAAGAAAGACCTATTGCGTTGTCCTCTGGAATTCTCTCCAACAGGCACCGTATCTACTATTCTGCCATTATAACCAACAATGTTGGTGTTCTTTGGACACAAGCCGGCCTGTTCATGCAGTAGTGAGCAGTCATGAAGACCACGAGTTTATGCTTCTCTTAATCCAAATGTTCTAAAGAAGGCATTTGTGCCTTGGTCTTACCGACGGGATTTATGTCTTCCCTGGCGATGCTGGTCTCACTGAAATGTTTCTCTTTGTTAGATGACTCAGATGAGTCAGCAGCTTGATCCTTCTCAGCGCAAGGTTTGAGTTCTTTTTTGGACGTGACCAATCTCTTTGGACGTGGACACAGATTCCTTCTCCTTAACGAGCACAATCTCTTTTGTGGGCATCGCTAGACCAGATTCCACATCTCTAAAGATGAAGCATGAAGAAGAAATGAAGAAGAAAAGAGAAACGGTGGAAACTCGCCAGCACGGCTAATAGGTAGCTTTATAAAGATTAGCCAGTAGTAATAAACCACATACCCTATATTCATTAGAGAATAGATGAAATAGGAAACATATAAGTTTCAGCATAGACTAGGATTAAATGTAGTAGGGTTAAAGATAGATATGATTTCAACGGACGTGATTAGAACAGGATATAGCCATTACACTAGTTATAATGGCTATGATTTCAACATATCGAACAGTCTAGGCCGTTGGATCCATAGCCGTTATACCAGTTATAACGCCTATGAATTAATCAAACCTTCTAAATATAGTACTACTTTAGTTTATATAAATACTAACCAATTTTAATGATTAAATGTGGGAAATAAGAGATCTAATTCCATCTCGTGTTCTCTGTCCTCTCTTTGTGACTCTCCCTTCTTTCTTCTTCCTCTATCTTCGTTCTCTTCTTCCAATCTCTCCAAGCAAGGTCCAGTTCTCACAATCTGGACCCGTAGCAACATCACAACTAAGAGAGCCCTGTGACATCCTCTCTAGTACTTGTGAAACTTGCCAAAGTTCCTACATTGATTTATTTCTCTGTGCCTATTTATAGAGATGTACAATGACTAACCGAATTAGAAGGTAGGAGATAGTCGGCAAGATAATTCCGAGGCAAGTCCTTTTCAATTCCAGTTTCCATTACGATGTTCGGGAAAGTCTTTTTTAAAATATGGTAATTTAGAACCATGTAAAATGATATTTTCACAGAGATGCATTATCATATCTATTCTCTAACTCTGGATGCCTGCAGGCTTGGGCCAAGATAATGTTAGGAGATAATCACAAAAACTGCCTGATTATGCACTCACAAGCATCGAATTAAGTGTCAGTTGTGGCATGCTGCTACTATTGTGTCTATCTATGACACCCATCAAGTGACACGTAGTGGATTCATATGATGGCAACTTCATGAAGCCTAATGAAAAAGCTTTTGTACAATGAGGACAACTCCAACCAATACTTAAAGCCAGAATAAAAATTTTAACCCGGACTTCCTGCAACTGTTGTGTTTTTCTGGATTACATAATATAATAATTTTAGTGGATGTAACATAGCTTATGGTATTTCATTTGATAACAGAATTGGGCCTTATCTTATGAAGAAAAAGTATTAGATTTCAAATCACGGTAAAATATTTTCTCAAGATCACAGTGTTATATAATTCTACGGATGAATGAAAACTTTCCAGACGAATGAACAATTTTAAAAGATATACAATTGGAATCGCTTTTGTTGTCCATCTAATGGAAAGAACTCTTTACACCTCTTAATCAAAGCTTAAGCATAAACTTTGGAGTTAACCATAAAACCACAGATCATTTTTATCATCCTTTTTCATTATTACTTTCATAGGTTTGGATATCAGCTCTAATCAAATTTCAGCTTAAATAATTGAAGTCCGTGGGGGCTGAGAAATTCTGTCACTGTCACATGAATACTTCATTGAGTTATTTCTTGGATGAATTTTACATTTTGTTTCTGTTATCTTTCACAATGAAAGAGTCAGTCACAATGAGGAACTAAATCTCAGAAATCAACTTTGGCTTTGTAGTAAAATATAACGAATCCACATGGATTTATCTGATGGAAATCACAATGTATACATAGCTCAATGAATCACAATGGCTTGGTAAAGTAAAGTGATTTTCAAAATATGTGCTCAATAAAAATTAGAAGAATGTAGCTTCATGCAACTGTTTGACCATAGAAAATATTCAAATGTGAATCATTAATTTAAATTATGCTCATATAAGTTATTGCTTTTGTGACAAAATATTCTGGATAAATACTAAAAACCACATGAAATACAGTATTAGCTAAGAACTTACAATGAAATTGACCATTGAGTTCAGTAGTTGTTGAGTTGAAATCATTGTTAAAACTCTTTTAGTCAAAATAAGCCGTCCATATGATTCTCAATGTGTATCATCTATTGAATCTGATAAGTCATGTTGTGTTGATCATCACATATATTGATTATTTATTATTACTTCATTGAATTTCTAGGTATATTTAATCAAAAAGTTTCCAATTATATCCTTAAGACAAGATGTCTTTAGTCCTTCCTTAACACCTTCGACAAAAAAGATCTGAAGAGTTATATGGTGCTCCTTTGATGACCAATAGATACTACATGAAATATTAATAACTACCATGAGAATATTACTTAAAGTTCTTATGTATCTGGGATGATTTTGTTATTGAATACAGTATTAAAACATATTGTACTCATGTATAATTCTACCGATTAGAAATCAATGGGGAATTGTGAGATAAGTGTTCTTCATGTTGTCTATTCAACCTTTGACTGCTAGCTATATGAGAGAATTTCCATGTATAATTGGCGAAAGAACATACAACACATAGTTGGATGGCTAGTCTGTTTTTTATTTTATATTACCTTTTATTGTTCCATTGTTCTTCACTCTTCTATGTCATGGTGATTATGGCGATGTAACATCTTGTGTGCTATAAACAATAAACTATTGTTTGTTTTTCCACATGGGAATATTGCCAGAAGTTCCTTTGTTGAGTTCTATCTCTCACCATCCTTTCATCCACTCTTTTTCTTTATTATGAATTGGTTAAAGGCATTTTCATTTGAATGAGTAGAAATTCAGGATGGGTGATCTTTCATAATAACTTAGGTTATCTATAGAGCAAGTGTCACACGGCTAAACTTGTGGGGGCTGAATTTGAAGTTGAATAAAACATCAACGTTGAACTTGTTTAACAAGTAAAGAAGCTCTCTCAATTGTACAAAAGTTTTTGAGTATATTAGAGTTAAAGGAGAAGTAGCGGGCTCAGCTCCTTGAGAGAGAACGTAGTGTACTAAAGTTATAAGAGAATTTGCATTGTTGACCACTTTTGACTGTTAGATCAGCAGGGGAAGGCGCCACCATGCCTAACCTGCATGGTCGTCTCTCTCGACATGGAGCTGGAATGTTGATTTGGCAGCTCTACTCTTGTAACATGCACGCATTCATGCAGGCGAATATTCATCGCGCACCCCATGCGTTGTGGGACTTAGAGGAAGAATACACTCCAATCCCACCTCAAGATCTGACACCCTAAGTACACCATCTGGAGGCTATGGTATTGAACATAAGGTCTCTTTACTGTGCATTGACACCACCCTTGATCGGCTAATGCATCTCTCAAATACTGGCCTATAAGCTGCATAAGTCATAGCCTAGGACCAGGATTAGCATTGCTGCCTAAATCTTGCACATATCGCTGTTAGATTTGGTGCATCCCTGATGAAGGAAAATTACATTTGTTAATTGTATTATCATTCTATATTAAGGTTCCTAAATTAAATAAATTTGTTAATGTAGAAAACTCACTCAAATGTATAGTAGAAGCAATGTTGTCTCCATGTGGACTGACCTTTTGAGGTGACTTTAGTCATTGAATCATAGATAAGGAGGCATAGTAATGATGATAAAGTAAGGAAATATATAATAGAAGATTAGTAATTAGTAGGTTGGAGACAGTATTTAATAGGTAAAAGAATTAATAAAATACATAATCATAATGAATAATAAATGGTGTGATAGAGAGACACTGATAAAAAGAGAGAATATCAGATATTATTTATATCATTTTATAGATATGAAAAATAATAAAGTAGAAAGATATTTAAAATGCATTAATTGTACTGAAATTAAGAGCAAGTCAAGGAGAATTTAATTAGATACAGAGGGGGAGTCAAAGATAATTTACATAGGATTACTAAGGGAGAAAGATTAATATTTATTTTGTCGTAGGGTTAGGAGTAGTTTATAATGATAAGATGCAACTTATAGAAATCTATATATAGACTAAATAATTTTAGTACGTTTTTATTAAGTAAAATAGGGATTAAATAAGATAATTTGGGAAAAATCCTATATATGTGGCTGGTATTCGTGGTAATGCCTCAAAGATGCAAAACTATGAAGCAAACGTCAAAGTCCTAATGTCCATGGGATTATGGTCAATACTGAGAATAAGATAAATATTTAAGGATAAATATATACCATAATTATTTTAGCACATCAGCATAATGCCTTGATTTGAAGGACAACGATGACGGAATTGTTCACTGCCCCCTGACATTGACGTGCGTCTTCGTCGCTTTCCTTCATGCTGACACATTTTTAATGTGCCCTAGACCTCTTGTGACACCATCCTGAGTGTTGTGAGAAATTTAAAGGGTGTCACATTCCTATTGCTTTCACTGCTGCCGGAAGGGTCTCCTGCGGCCATGATTGATCTTGATTGGAAGATGCCATTTTAGGGCATGGGAATGGTTTCCTGTGGTTGTAGATAACATGGACCCCCCATGGGGTTCCTCCTAGGCCATCTCATTGCCTGTTTCTGTCCCCCTCATCAGGAAACTGCTGTCTGCCTAGAGGAGGATGATACCTAGTGGACGTGATAGATGATCTTCCCCTAGGCATTGGATATGATATGAAAAGGGGTGAATGAATGCAATTGAATTGGAGCCATAGATTACCTTTGAATATGGTGTATACTAGAGTCATGTAAGCATCCTCATCAACGACCCCATCAGTTTTTTCTGCGATCCTGATTTGCCTATTAGGGCCCCACCATCCATGTCAGCTGATGCATTCAATCAGAAGCCTACAAAAGATAAATAAATAAAAATCAACGAAGACAATAATGTCTCACCGTCCAACATGCAAATTTGGTACCATATTAGAAATTATTAGAAAAAAAACAATAGCTATATAAAATCTACTAGAGAATGATGAATGAGATAAAATGCTCTGTCCTCCACGATGAGCACAAGTTATCTTTAGTGGGTCTTTATGTGGGCTTATTGGTAGCCTTGTTGTAGTGTCATTGGTTGGCTCGTTGGTGGATTGTGGTGCGCTTTGCATTGTGCGCCGGGGCTTGTCAACTGCGGTTAGGTTTGAGTGCCCTGTGTTCACCCTCTAAGGCTGGCTTGGACAAAGATGCGCTTTGTCTTAGCCCTTGCAGCCCACCTATAACCCAAACTTTTATATATATATAAATATATATATATATATAAATTCTCTATCTCTTTGTTTTTATTACTTTCTTTAATCTTGACCTTCTCCCTCTAAAAGCACAAACTAATGTACTAGATTGAGCATTAATCTCATCAAAATTAACATTGTTTTGAACAACTTTATACTTGTAAAATATGTAAAAATTACATGAAAATGTATTATTTTAAAAAATATTTGATTTAATGCATGAGGCAAAAATTCATGTAAAGACAAGGTAATACACATAAAATGATTCCAAATTGGCCTTGGAATATGTATAATTTAATGGCATTTTTAGGCTTCATCACTCATCCGTTAGTGGTCAAATTGGGCACACACATAGACCTGGCACTAATTCACCACAATGTTGGTCGCCATTGTTACCAGAAGTGTGCTTAGTGTTGCTGCTCGTTGATAAACCATAATTCATATTGGCTCTGATTTATGCAACAATATTTACAAACTTTTTGTCACTTAAAATAGGGTAAATAAGGGTTGAATCCTCAAGGAGAATGTTTTGAGAGAGTAAATTGCAATTCAAATAGATTCTCAAATAAATTTTTAGGGTGATTTTCTATTTTTCTAAGTTATTAAAAATATTTGTGAAATAGGAAAGTTAATGAAATAAATAAAACTACTATTTTAGATAAATAAAATTCAGTTTTGTTTTCATTTTAGATAAGTTCTAATAGCGCAATTTGATTTTTACAATATTTTTGGGACTTTTTATAGCAAGAAAGAAGATTTAACATTAAACATAACCCTTTACAATGTAAAATTTTTTCTAGAAGATTGAAAACAGTTTAACTTTTGTTACAAAAGAAATTTTTTAATTCCGATTGATGCGTTAGAAAGCTTAATGTATAGGCTATCTATTAGATCCTTTACATAGAGAAGGAGAGAAATTTTAAATGAAACATTCAGGCTGATACATGTTCCATCCTTCCAGATTTGGAGGGCTAGGATTACTTGATTTCCAGGCTGGATTCATGTTCCCTCCTTCCCAGATATGAAAACATGCATTTAAATTTTAAATTGAGGATTAGTTCCACAATTCTTGTCTTTAGATTATTTCATCATTAAGGAGGTTTGAATGTACTTCTATAATGGGATTCATGTGTATTGGATTTTTTCTTATTATCTATTAGATGGATTAGGATTATACATTCCTCCCATTTTTATCTAAAATTTACGATTGAAATTTACGTTTGAATGCTCTAGTCGACTAGTGGCAAGTCATTTTTTTCAAATAAAACTCTAAGATGTGGGAAATCTACTGGACTCTAAAGAGTCAAGTGAGGTTAGTCTCAGATATAAATAAAATATAAAAAATAGAGCTTAGAAAAATAAATCACAAATTTATTATTATATCCTAAAATGTCAAATAATGTTAGAGCAAAACAAATAATATATTGTATAATTATACATAATTTGATGTTATCACTCTTGTCGACTGGTAGCAAGTTCCTTTCATATTTGTGTCACATTGCAGAGAGTACATCTAGACGATGCCTAGCCGACGTGAGTAGTGTGCAAAGGCAGGCCCAGGGGTGCCCTAGGCCCTCGTGTGGTAGCCACACTGCAAGTGTCTATGTTGGGTGCATGAGTATGGTTATGCAAGCCCATTCAAATTGAGGGCTTCACAATGGTGCCTAAAAATAGTAACATGCCATAAGGGATGCCACTTTGAGATAGGTCACTAGGGTAGAAGCTCCTTTGGGGATAAAATGTCAGGATGAGACTGATTGAATGTACTTAAAGGGACATGGTACTCAAGCCTAATTAAAGGTCATGGCAGTAAGATACTCTTAAATAAAACAATATCCAAAAGCCACACATAAAATAGTGGCATTTGAAATGAAACTTCCCACTAAATTCTGGAAAAATAAGGCTAATGATGTAGTAAAATGTACAAATATGAATCGATTGGGTCACATGGGCCTAACTATTCCATACCACATCCCAAAACTAGATAGACAGATTCAATTTCTCCAGCTTTTTGTGCAAAGGTCACACTGAATTATGGAACCAGTTGTCAGTCTTTTCTTTTGAATAAACTTTGAATCTAATCACACGATAGAGACCTTTCAAATATATTTCAGATCTAATAAAATGCTGAGTATCAAGAGTGGTTGAAGACAATTTATAGGGAACAAGTGAGAGAAGTCATCCTTGTGGAGTGAACTGAAGTATAGTTGGAATATGGCCCGCCTTCTGGCTTCCTGCGTTGTGCAGATTGAATGGTGCTTACAAACTACAGGCCGGCTTGAGAGCCATGGGGTCACATGCCTGTAGATGGCTTGAATGCTACTATTCTTGGCTCAGTCCAGGCACTTCACTAGAAGCACCATTGTTTCTCTATTTTTAGTAATTAGATTTATGTCCCGGAAACTGTAGAATAACATAAAGAAAGAATTTAATCCATCGACGTTAATAATTTATAAACTCATTTTTCATGAAAATCACTAGAGTTCTATAGTATGAAAACATTACATTAAAATGTATTGTTTTAGCCAAATCCCCCATTTAATAACTGAGATGAAAATTCATATAAATGTAAAGGTTACATTAAAAAATAATACAGAATGGCCTTACAATATGTATAATTTCACACCTCATTTTTTGTTTCATAAATTCGACAAGTCAAAGGCTGGGTGAAGATGCCTAAGGCCATGTATTTAACAAGCTCAAACAGATTCAATTTGACTTCGGTGTTGAGTGCGCTAGGCTGACTCTGTTATCAATTGTGAAGTGATTTTGGGTTATTAAAGCATACACATCTTAGGTGGAATGCACGAACTTTGTATCCGGATGTCAATCACCTGTTTGAATTTCATTAATAATATGAATAACATAAATATTACTGGTATTTATCCTTTTTGATCTCATATGCAATGAAGGATATTATTATTTTTATATATCTCAATTGAAACCAGTAACTCAATTTTAGTTTTATATCGATCAAACCCCCACAGGAGAGACTATGTCACAAAAAAACCTATGTTAAAGAGTGGGACAATAAATCTTATAAAGGCGGGTCTATTCACATTCAGAAAATGAAACTTGAATGTGGCTGTGCTGGATGATAGTCTTTAAGACAACTAATATGTACCAGATTATCATATGACCCTGAAGTTATGTTCATATGTACCAGATTATCATATCCCATACAGAAAAATTTTATATAATATTATCTTAGTCCCTTACATGATTAAGCTTGAGTGTCAATAATGATCATCAAGGTATGGTGACTCTTACATGAGTTTCTACTGACTATAACTAGAAGCTGATCTTGGATGCCGAAACGAAGATATTTAAAATAAGGTTTCTATAGTTTTAATAATTGGATTCATAGTATCTAGGTTGATAGTTTTTCTAATACATCTCCTATTATTGAAAAAAAAAAATTCCCTATAAAACCTGTAATCATTTTCGCTAATTGATACCACAGCTCAAATGCATGAATTTAATGGGTTTAAATATTTTTTATTTGATAATGAAAAACAAGGTATACACTCCATGGCCATTATGATAGGTTCATTATTGTATTTTTGTTTAAATTATCTCTTTTTACATCTAAGTTTTTTAATCTAAAATCATTTTTTTAAATAATTCACAAACAATATATTTGCATAGCGACCATCGATCTAAATAATTAATACTTTTATAAAAATAGAATTGTACATGTTTTACAATTAGCCTATCTCAGTCACTCCCAGTATACCTTCTCACGTCATTTTAAACAAATTTCAAGGCGTATGATTGGAATCACTTTTTGTACAAATACGTTATTTTATAATTCGTGTGTATTTCATGTTTAATAATTTTACATTTCTATATTGCCAAATTCTAAGGTTCCCAAATAAATGAACGAGAACCCATAAATATAATTTCTTAGTTTTTATTCTCCTATGTCTAGAAAATCATAAGAGAAAAACTTTTGCAATCCTTTTTTTGTCATAAAAGCCTCTGTAATCTAGAAGGAAAAATTCTAAATATTTCACTACTTGCTCAATATTCTCCTCTCACATAAAAATTTTCAAGTGATGCTTCATATTTCATATCAGAAATAGATCTTGAATCATCTTACTTCTGGCACTTTCTGTTGTGATCCCTTCACCATTGACAGCGATATTGCGATTCATCTTGCAAGATATTCATAATTAGATTCTGGATTAACAATTGGGATTACTTCATTAGTTCGAAAATTTTGATAACTTTAAACAGTTAATATGTTTCTATAGATTTCAGTACGTGAGGCTTCAAGTAATATAAAATACTATTTATATATTTACAAAAATTAAAAATTTATGGGAGAGGGACCATGCGGTCGAAGTAAATATGTTTCATTGAGTAAGATAGTAACTATGGAGTACAGTGAATTGGTAAATTTTTATTGACCTAATGACAGATATGAATCTCTTTGAATCAACGAACAATAAAATGTTTTAATAAATATTTGACCAAAATCAAAAGAGAAAATTATTAAGCAAGTAGCGTGATACTATTGATTAAAATCTATCTATATCAGTAAATTAAATGGATTATATAGGTGTGAAATTCACTAGTCAATGAATAGATTTCACCAAAGAAGAAAATAAATAACATACTTGTGTGCTAAGAAAAAATGTACAAAGTTTGACGGATGACGAATGATGGACTGTAGACTTGTTGGACAAATGACAGACCATGATCCATCACTGAGAGTGATGGACAGATGACAGAAAAAACTGAATTTAGTCATAAAGTTTTGCTTATAGATGATATATGGACCACCAAAAAAAAAGTCTGAATGCATATTTTCATAAAACTAATAAAATTAATAAAATATGAATGGAGTGTCATAGACGGTTATGAATGGGACCACGAGTGTCGATGATGCATATGACCCATGACACCAACAACGACCTTTTTATGAGGACAATGATTGCTGACAGTATGCATGATGACCGATGACAGCGATGATGAGTCTGCATGATGTGGACAACCACAGAAGATGGTGGCACTGAGGATGACCGTTAATGATGAGTGTAAGAACTTAACAAAATCATTGATGATGAAGATGAAGCCCGTGGACAATGGGGATGAAAAAAGCTGATGATGTGCAGATGAAAGTCACTGAAATAAATGGGGATTATTGGCAATGATGGGAATGACGATCGTCATGGATGGGAATGATAATGTGTTTTACTGGCATGCCGACCATAAAGGACAGGATGAAGACTATGGTCAATGGGTATACTGATCTTCCTTTGATGGGATGGTGACAACGATGTAGAGTGCTAGGCTGAGATCGCCACCACCTCTTCGAAGCCATTGACATCGTCTTCATCGACCCCTGCCGCCTCACATTCCGCTCAACCGGCATGCCCAAGTGTCCGTGAATCCACCTGGATTAAAATACTACGGGTAAAACACATATGTAATCTTTGCATTTTGATCTTCATTGGTCGGTATTCGCTTGATTCCTTGTTTTAACGTGTTTGCTCTCGTTGTGTCCATACCTGTCCAGTCGTGTGTCATTCCGTATTAGAGTTTGATTTGTGTATGTTTTGTGTTTTCTAAAATGTATTTTCTTTATTTTTTAATTTGTTGTAAAATGGGGCTAGGGCCCCATAAAGAACTCAATGTAATGGGCCCATCATGGCCATATACACGGCCATGATGGCAGCATCAAGAATCATATCTGACTTTATTTGTGGAAGTTGTTTAGTTATCAGATCTCACACCCCTTGAGAGAAGGAAGGAGGAAGAGGACGACCGGCAGAGAAGAAGACAAGAGGCATAGCGGTGGAATTCCCCCCACCCTGTCCCATCGCAACCTTCCAGTGAACCACAATCGTGAGCACAATCAGAGTTCAATTCGCTGACTCCACAGGCTTCCAAGGCGTGTGAGAAAGTAGACCTCTCTCTTTCTCACCATCGTGTGATGGCTTGGTGCAACAATGTAGGAGATAGTCAAGCCCATCTCTTACCTTGGGCTGGCCAAGATGGGTTGGGAAGGTCCCCCACAACAGGAGAAGGTTTTGGCAGTGTCCTTACACAACCTCCAGGATCAATCAACGTAAGACGCATGAAGAAGATGCCCACCGCTATGCTGACTGCCCCGCCGCTCAGAAGAACGCGGGCGGGCCTCAAGAAGCATGGTCAACTGCTGATCGTATGCCTGTGCTCACAGGGAAAATGAGCCGTCCATTATGATCGGCTAGGAGGGTAGAGAAACCGGTGTCGCATCGTTCACCTTCACCGTGTCAAAATTCCCACGGTGACTCCCTCCAACGGGGCAGCCCAAGCTTTTGACTGGCATTAGCAAGTGATAAGCGCAGCAATCCATGCCGACATACAAGGTCCAATGGGTTGCACTGCATGCCTCACCCTCCCCCCCCCCAACGCCGATGGAGTTCTCAGGTCTCTAAAGCTGACACACGCACGGCCATATGGGACCGTTGATCAGTTTCTCATGTCACGATCAACGGGATCTGCCAACCGCAACCCTTAGTGCCACTGCCGATGCTGGTGCTCTTGTGACAAGGTGCCAACTGTTGTCGATCACGCGAATCACCCAAGCTTGTCACTCGACCACACACAAAACCATCATAGTGATCTCCCTTCCGCATCAACCTCCAACCATCCATCACATAGCTCTTGTGCCGATACACCAGATGAGGCGTCGAGGCTCTCTAGCTTCTCTCCACCGCAACTGGCTCTTGGCTGCTACTATCGACGAGGACCTGCACAATGCGCCGCTTGATGACGAGGTACGTCCTTTTTCTGCTGCTTATTATTTTACCTTTTGTAGTGTACTTTAGTGTTGATCCCACTGCGTTCGAGGTTGGTGGGTGAGAGAGGAAAGAATTGTGAGAAAACTACAAATGCAGTGAGAATCTTAGCGGTACGTACGAGTTCCCTCCGTTACATTTAAGCCCTACAGACTGATTACACTATGCCCATTACAGAGCTGTCTTCCTCCCTATGATGAGGATCGAGAGGCCACCGTCGTCGTCACTCAGCGACCCCTTCGTAGCAAGGAGCTTCGCATCTCTTTTGAGTCGGAGCCTGAAAGTACAACACATAGGACACATTCATTCATTGTGCCTCATAGTTGCATATACCGTGTTAGGATTTATATAGCCGTCGGATGATGACACCATTGACATCCAACACCCCCTATCTAGGTACAGAACCATTGTCCTCGGTACCAACTGGACGACGTCCTCGACGGCGTCCAGCTTCAAATTGGTATTTGAGCATCGTCTCGATGCCCGCACCGATGACAAGAATGACATCATCATGCATCATCTTGGTATCAGAACCGGCGAGGAGCATAATCTATGGACTGGGACAACAGCCATCATTGACATGAATGACTATCATAATCTATGGAGATGCTGATGGTGCTGACTGCAATCATTCTCTCTAACCATATCTTTCTCTCACACTATCTCTCTCTCCCTCTCCCTCCATTTCCCTTTCTCCCCGATGGATAGTATGCAGCTTTCAAGCCAATCGCACCACCATCTTTGTTTAAGTTCATTGAATAAAATACTTATGTTCATTTTTATTATGGTGTGATGTTTATAATGAAGTCCATGAATAAGTGGAATTACATAGTGAATTCTGATGAAATCAGAATACATTGATCACTGATTTTTAAATATGTATTGTAAATATTGCTCTTTGATGGACATCAAATTATCCGGATAGAATATCACTAGCTTATCCTGCTTATACGCTAAGTATAGCGGATCCTATGGCTATTAGGGTGGCGACACTAAGGACAAATAGTGGTGCTCTTTTGAGAAAGAGTTGACCGAATTGATCTGTATGAATCCCTCAATGATATTATACCTAAGCTTCAATCACGTTGATTCATGTAACTGTTGTATAAGTGTTACAGTGATATGAGACACAAAGGACATCTCGTGAATGGACGACTATATTTTGACTATGACTTACTATCCTATAATCAATGGATTCAAACAAGTCATAGCTCGGATATAGTTAGAAGCTTACAGAGATGATTGAGTGGTTAATACGAGATCATCCTCCCTCAGTATAAGAGGAGAGTGATTGAAGGAAGACAATGAAGAAAATCCTGGCCACGGTAGTGAGGATATCTTATCCGAGAAGGAGTTCTCCAATAATCCCCACTACGCATCGGTACTAATTGAGTGACGGGTTAGGGTTTGACGATTTGCCATATGCTAAGTCATTCAAGAGTATCTCATGGATGATGTATTACAAAAATACGGCAAGTGATGGCGATAATGGTTCTATGAGAAAGTTCAACACTGCTCGATATTTTTTAGAGCAAAAAGGTGTAGCTTGCCACCCTACGGGCTTGAAACTTAACCTATTGATTGGGCTAAATCGATCCTTAGTTAACTAATATTTATGTCGATATAGTTAATTAATAGGGTCAGCCATTAATTGTTATTGGGCTACTAAAGTTATTAACTAGAATGATACATGGGCCTAGAGTGTCACACACAAAAGGTTGTAGGGGCATTGGTGGATACATTTTACTTTTTAGGGTTTTTGGGAAAAACTTAAGGTAAAATATAAATAGGGAAAGGGCATTCATTTCAAGCACCCAGTTCAGCCGGATTCGAGAGCCCGTGCGTTTATCCACTCTCTTCTCCACTCATCCTAGGAGAGTGTCTTCATGTTGAGAAGGTCTTCTAGATTTTGAAGGAGAGTTGAAGAAGAAGACGTGTAGATCCAAGTGTTGAGTGATTGCATGGATACTTCTAGAGGTCGGACGTGTGAATGGCTTCAGAATGATCTCTGAGCAGCAAAGTCAAGGGTGGAACAAGTTCCACACAATGTACATTCAATGTTTGATTTTAAAGATCTATTATTAATTGATCACCATGCTTCCACATCCATGGAATCATGTTTTCCATAGATGAGTCATGCCACAAAACCCAACACTCCCTCCCTCCCTCTTTCTTTCACTGTCTATCTCTCGCTCTCTCTCCCTCTCTTGCTCTCTCTCTCTCTCTCTCTTACTCTCTCTCTCTCTCTTGCCGTCTATATTTTGCTCTCTCTCTCTCACTGTCCACATATTTCTCCCTCTCTCTCATGCTCTTGCTCTCGCTCTCTCTCAATCTCACTGTTGCATAGCCAAAGTTATCTTTAGACTGCAATCGTCCTCTCTCGTTGACATGAATGACAGCCATAATCTACTATGATGATGATGGTCAAGGGTGCAATCATTCTCTCTCAAACTATCTCTCTTTCTCTCTTCCTCCATCTCCCCTCCTCCGTCACTACCTCTCTCATGGTCTATATATATCGCTCCCTTGCTATCTCTTACTGTTGATATCTTTCTGTTTCGCTCTTACTGTCTATATATTTCTCCCTCTCCCTCTCTCTCGCTCTCTCATTCTCTCTTTATCTCACTATCGCATAGCCAAAGTTATCTTTAGAAAAGTTATGAAATAAAACAAGAAGGACAAGGATTGTGTGGAGGCAGTTATGGTAATGTTGGCTTATGTATGATGACAGGTGCTGCCCAAACCTGGGGTTCTAGTAGAGGCTCCCCCGATTTTGTTGTTAATTCCTTTTCCCTATCAAAGCTATATTAAAGGCGAACTCATTCCCTTGCCTTGGTGTAATATCCACTTGTCAAATTTGTGCAAAACACTTATAACTGATCAGATGTTCTCATTTGTTTATGAATTAGGAATTGATGTAATACGATGAGCATGCTGGGATCGGACGGCTCGTATTACGTCACAAGAGCAATGGTGAGTGAATTCGTAGTTAATGTTATGGAATGAATGTCGATTAAAAATCCTTGGTGGGCAATAAGAGACAACTACGAATGAGGAGGGAAGATCAATGACGTCCACTGAGAAAGATATTGATCTGATTCAACTCCCAATGACCATTCAAGACCACATACGACGTCTACGAGTGAGGGGCGTTTGACGGCCCTGAGTTGTCCCAAGTCTAAGGATCAACGAGTAACCTTCTACCGCAAAGAAGTCCTATCTCTCTCGACATGGTGGTTATCCTATAGCAATTATCGTAATAATCTAAGGCAGAGGAAGAGATAGCGGGAGACGGCACTGCAACAGATAATAATACTGAAAATACGATGGGGAAGACAAGAAGATACCTGAATTGATGGAGTCCACGGTAGGAAATGATGTCTCGACTAAGACGAAGGCGATGGGAGATTCCGTTGACGGCGAGACAACAACGAAGAGGAGCCACTGTGATGTTGGTCGACTCAGCACATAACGGGAAGAGCGGGGAGGCCCTGAGTTCTGACGCACGTGCGGTGGGCGAGGCGTGGGCACCGGCGTCAGCGGAGGTGGGGCAACAGGGGCGGAGGATGGGTTCTTGGCTTGTAACCACCCCAAGAACGCCTCCATATGGTGGCTTGCGTCGATTCTGGGAGCTTCTTGTGCGGTAGTTGATCAAGAATGCGAAGAAGGTGGCGGTTTCTTGAAATCTTGATCGTTCTTGAGCGGTAGTTGATCAAGAACGCCAAGAAGGTGGTGGTTTCTTCAAATCTTGGTGGTTCTTGTGCGGTAGTTGATCAAGAACGCCAAGAGGGTGGCGGTTTCTTGAAATCTTGGTGGTTCTTGTGAGGTAGTTGATCAAGAACGCCAAGAAGGAGGCGGTTTCTTGAAATCTTGGAGGTTCTTGGGCAGTGGTTGATCAAGAGCGCCAAGAAGGAGGCGGTTTCTTGAAGAATAACCACCCAAGAACCCACGAGAAATGGCAGCTTCTTGATCTGTTGGAGGATTCTTGCAGGCAAGATGGTTGGATCTTGGCGGTTGACGATAACGGCACGTTCCTGTAGTGGTCTCGACGAGGAATGGCTGGTAACGACACCCTAATGTTGGCCCTTCTTGAATCCTCAAGACAACCTCGGAGTGGTCCCAACGAGGAAGCTTTAATGCTCCAAGAGAGGACGATTCTTGAATCTTTAACCCTCGGCGTCGGAGTAGTCTCAACGAGGACGGTTGAACACGACGTCACGGAGTAGTCTCAACGTGAAGGCGCGGGCTCTAATCCATGGAGTAGTCTCGACATGGAGCGAGAATAGCCACTTCTCTCTACACTCTAATTCCTATCTACGCTAGATAGAACGATGAGACAACTTTCAAATTTTCTTCAACAATTCCCTGCATTCACTTGGGCATGCTATCCCGTTATATAATGAGGATAGGTGCCAAGTGAGGTCGTGGAGAGGACGAACCGTCATGAGACATGGTTCAGCCTCTCTTCACCGGTTACAAGCAAAAGGAAAAACATAACATGGACGAGGCCCAAAACACCGGCCCAATCCAGAAAATCCAAGAACAAAAATTACAACAAGACAAAGCAAATAAAATACGAAGATCGAGGATGCTTACGCGGAGTACTTAAACCCCTTGTGAGGAGCATTGGCGCGAGCAGCCCGGCGTGGTTGGACCCGTCCCGTCCCGTCTGGATGTTCCCCCATCAGGAATTCATCTTCCAACTCATCTAAGAATAGTCATTATGCCAAAGAACAATAAGAAAACTAAAGGATAAATTTATCCTATAATAACAAAAGGTGCTTCCATAGGTTGACATCCAATACAACCTAGTTGTAAGCGATCCGCCAAAAGCAACCAAGATACCCCTTGATGAACTGGGTGAAAACTTGAACCACATACATATAAACTTTTTAAAAATGGTAAAGCCAACAGATACATGGTAAACCCTAAACCCTAAACCCTAAACCCTAAACCCTACATTATACAACAAAGAATGTCATAAATTGGTAGGAAATACCATTATGGCACAAAAGGAGGCAGAGTGGAAATCAGATTAGCAGGTATATGATTGTCGGAATGCCCCAAAAAATTAGGAGCACAAAAAACCAAATGGGAAAAAGGATGGCAAAAGCTACCCAACCTACGAGATCCTCTATATAAAAATAAGTGTGAAAAGCTATTTTATCCATCTCTGAATGTACACCGAATGGATTATTTGATCCACATTGATGCAAAGCGGCCAGATGAAGAATATTGGCTCTTACTAGTATAAAGGGGAGTAAATAATGGAGACTAAAAATGTCTTAAGTTGGTTTTGTCACTATGGTATCTCCTACTAAAGGTATGGCGCTAGCTAAACTTTTAATTCTAGTTGCTCCCAAAAAGCTCATCTGACCCCAAGGTGGTAAGTATCCTGTTAAAGCTTTAACAATCATTATTAGGGATATGACCTCCGAGATACTGAACAAACACCCTAGGACTACTATCACTCGCATAATATAGACCACAAAAGTATGAAGGTAAATCACAATAAGAAACATACTTGTCCCATTAGAGTGCATAGAACGGAGAAACCAGACCCCTTCAACATCTCTCATAATATGTTCTACAGTGTTGAGACCTAGATTCACATTATGTGTATAATGTAAAGCTAAAAAAATAGCAGTCACTATTGGAATGATTGAACAAATACCAGCTACAAACCGAACCCCCACCAATAACTAAGATAGCTCGGGGATGGATAACCTATCAAATGCTGTATGATTTTGGAGGTATATATTGTTTTAGAAAAGAGAATCATTGGTTACTTAAAGTCATTTTTCCCACTCATTACCTCAGCTCTGATGGAATTTGGCTTTGCTGCACATTAAATCCATCAAGAAATTGCGTGAGAACTCATTATGGTGTGAGGTTGTCTTTAGATAAAGGGCTACTGATTTGTTATTTGGTTGATTCTAGACAAACGTATTCTGAGAAAACTACCACAAATTTATGTTTACACGAGTTATGATAGGCTTGGAGCAAAAGATACCACGCCAGGGAAGTTTAGGAGCAGAGCAAATAGGCGACTTTTGGAGCAAAAGATAAAATGTAAAGACTTCATGCCTTTCACTTTCAGCTGAGAGAAATTTTGGTTTGTGATATTGTATATTTAGCTTCCCTGGCGTCTAACTGAATTTTCCCCTTGTCTTTTTATAAAAAGCTGCTCCACGGTGGTAAAGTCTCATTTTTTGTCTTAGACAATGTGACAATAGTCACATTGAAACATCGACTATGCTCAAAGGGCTCGCAATGATCTTCAAGTTCCCAAAGAATTCAAAAAATTCAATTTCCATCTAGAAGTGAATTGGTTTTTATCACTTTGGAAAAGGGAACCCTTTTTGGTGTATGAATCTCTGAGAGCACGGAGTCTCCGTAGCAAGCTTTCCATATTTATTCTAAAAGATGGTACAAGTCTTACTTCAGATAATCATAGAACTTCCATAACTTCATTTTGAGCAACAGATCTTGACATGATACATCTTCGTAATGAAAATGAACTGGAAACATTTGATGGGTTGTTCGGTTAGAATAAGCACTCTGAACTATTGGCTTAAAAAAGGATACTTTATGGAACATCTCTACTAGTGGTAAATTCATTACAATACATTTGGAGGGAGGATACGTCCAGGAAGAAAGAGGTTCCTAGTGGGCAATGAGCCTACTTTAGGTGCTTAGGGAGGAAGAAGGAGTGGCACGATAAGAGAAGAAATCAAATTTACATAACTGGGAAGGGTGGTGTGATAAGAGTACGTGTTGTATTTTAGAATGAAACTTTTTATAACTAGAAATCACATCAATTAAAATGGAGGGTTGTCATTTTTTTCTGAACATTCTTATTATATTAATAAAAAACCAACTGTCGATGCTCAATAAGGTGCGAGCATAAACAAGAGCGGGAGCAAAGCGACGACGCTTAGGAGAAAAGGTTATGTTATTTTTAACGTAGACGCACTGTCTGTATCTTACTCTCTCTCTCCTTCCCTCTCCCCCTGCCCTGCCCCCTCATATTTCTCTCTCTCTACGTGACGGGGACTATCTAGCTCCGAAGACCC
Source organism: Wolffia australiana (assembly GCF_029677425.1). Taxonomy (NCBI): domain Eukaryota; kingdom Viridiplantae; phylum Streptophyta; class Magnoliopsida; order Alismatales; family Araceae; genus Wolffia; species Wolffia australiana. The sequence goes on from NC_135842.1 coordinate 13,471,734, forward strand.
GGGTTGGAGGAGCAAGGGCTGTTGTTATTTTCTGTTCATATTATTTGGACTTTTTCTTGTCATGTGGGTCTACGTTTTGGCCCATGTTTCTATGCTACAGCAGTTGCCATCTGCTACAGCCGCTTCACACCACCACATGCCTCTGCACGCCACCTCACCCCGCCACTACCCCCGCACTCCGTCACACGCCACTACCTGCTGCCACTAGCGCCATTGCTGCATGCCGCTCCATACGCACCGAATGCCATCCCTGAAGCCGTCGTTGCATCTGCACGCTACCACACACTGCTGGCTATGTGTTGCATGCCAATGCTAATGTCAGTGCCACTACAAAGTATCATCGTCGTTGCAAGTCCCTGCTGGCATGCCTCACACTAAAAGAGGAGTTGGAAACTCGGCGCCACTTCATCCTCCACCAATGCAGCCACGTAGGACACATACTGAAGATTACCTTCGTAAGAATCATACATTTATTATATACTCGTATGAGGTATTAGTGAATAAGATAAAATATAGGACCACATAGCCACGAGGATTAAACATAGATAGACCAAGATCTAGCACGTAGGATTAAATATAGATAGGCTAGGATCTAGCAGTTCAGATCAAAACAAATATAGACATTATAAGAAATTATAACAGCTATGATCACATTATGGAAAGTTACTTTTTTTAGGCTATCATTGTTTATGTAATAGACGCTATTACATAAACAATGATCTTCTCATTGTCTCCTTCTTGTGTCACTTTTCTATCTTCTGTCTTCTCTCTCCTTATTATTCTTGTCCTTGTGAAAGACTCTCACTCTTTCACACACCACCCTCAAGGTCGCGCTGCCCTCACTCCCAGACTTACTACATTGTTGCACTTGTGCCCTGCTGCTGCCATCCGTGGTGCATTGTTGCTGTCCCCACCGAGACGTGCCACACTTGTATTTGGATCTTGTGCTACCTTACCACCCACTGTGCACTAGCATGATTCTGACCGTGCTGTTGGGATATAATCCCTGTTGCCACTCCTTGGCATCATAGGTCCTGGGGGGAGAGAACAAGGGAGAAGAAGGAAGAATACAATCTAAAATAGAAACCTTCTTCAAAAGCAAAATATCTAAAATTTTAACAAGGAACAATGAGTGGGAGAGAGAAGCTACTGAGTGGGAAATACAAAACAAGATGGGAACCCTTCAAGATCAAACCCCACAATCTCCCACTTGATTCTTGATGTCATTTTCTGCGGATGCTTCAAACTCTCAGCTTACAACGCAGCTCTACAAACTTCAGCCATCTGAGAGCTTTTGTGAATATGTCAGCCATCTGATCTTTGCAGCTAACACGATGCATACTTACTTTACCTTCTTCAATGTACTCCCTTATAAAATGAAATATTATGTCGATGTGCTTCGAGCGATTATAGTAGACTGGATTATTGCCAACGGTAATGGCAGATTTGTTGTCGACCATTAGTCTCACAAGCTTCGTACTTTCTCCTTTCAATTATGCAATCAGCCTGGCCAACCAAGTTCCATGACACGCCGCAACAATCATGGATATATATTTGGCGTCATACTAAGAGAGAGATACAATCTTCTATTTCTTCGAGGCCCAACTTATTAGGTTTGGCCCAAGGAAGAATGCCACACTAGTGGTGCTCTTATAGTCATCAAAACCTCCAGCGTGGTTACTGTCGCAATAGCCAACCAGCTTTTGTTCTCTGACTGCTTTCTCATAACATAGACCAAGGTCTAATGTTCCCTTGATATACCTCAAGAGCTTATTCTCCGGCGCTAGTCTCTCCATATAACTGCTTAATATTCCCACAGAATAATTTAAGTCAGGCCTGGTATGAGTCTAGAACTTTAGGCTGCCGATCAGACTCTGTACTTCGTGGAGTCAACGGGAGAAGACAAGCCTTCCATGATAAATTTTTGTCTTTCTTTAAGTGGCATATGGACAGGGTTGCTATTAATTATCCCATTGTCTTGTAGAATCTTCATTGCATAACCTTTATGACTCACTTTGATCTGCCCAACGAACTGAATAACCTCTATGCCCAACTAAGAGTTGAGAAATCCCAAGTCGCTCATCTTGAAGATGTCCATCATCTCACCCTTGAACGCCTCAATGTGACAGCTCTATGAACTGGTCACGAACAAGTCATCAACGTATTCTCCCATGAGCAAGTGCACATCAGCTGCAATCTTCATGTAGACTGCGTGCTCCTAGACATTCCTGGTAAAACAAATGAAAAGAAGAAAATTTTCCAACTTGGTATGCAATGCACGTGGTGCTTGATTTAGGCCATACAAGGCCTTCTTCAACTTCAGAGCCATATGCTCTTTGCCCCTCTTTATGAACCCTTCGGGTTGATTCACATACACTTCTTCCTTTATCTCTCCGTTGAGAAAAGGCTGACTTGACATCAAGATGATGCAAGTCCCATCTTCCTTGTGCTGCTAGAGCCACCAAGGCGCAGATGGTGTCAATCCTGGCCACTGGTGCAAAGGCCTCCTCGAAGTCAACTCCAAGATTCTGGACATGGGCCTTCATGACCAGCCTCGCCTTGTGCCTCACAAATTCTCCTCGTAAGTTCTTCTTGAGATTGAAAACCCACTTAATGCCAATTGTCTTGCAGCCTTTGAGTGGATTCACCCGCTCGCATGTCCGATTCTTCTCAATGGAGTCCATCTCCTCCTTCAGGGCTCATCTCGAAACCTCCGCCTTAGAAGCTTCTCGGAGATTTTCTGGCTCCCGCTCTATCACAATACACTCTTCTTGGTCAAGGTGAACTTGCTCGGTCTCTTTGTAAACTTGTCATAAACCTCTGAACCTCATGGGTGAGCTCTCTTCAGTAGTGAGAATATGATCTTCTTCCCATGGTTCAAGGCTCACTTTATTCAGAGGTGATGCAATATCATAATCGTCACTCAACATTAGAAAATCATGAGAGAGAGGGTACCTTGCTTCTCTTTCACTTTCTAGACATCCCACTCCCACTTGGCATTTTCTTCAAACACGATGTCTGTGCTCACATGCACTTTCCACTGTTATGGTCCTAGCAACGATAAGCTTTAGATCCAATTTCCTAACTAATGAAGACCATAGACTTGTTTCTGTCATCCAACTTGCTCAAGTGCCCTCCTAGCACTTTCACATGAGATACGTAGCCAAAACAAAGGAACTCCATGGCCAATACGTCTTCTCTTTCTCTCCCTCTCTCTCTCTCTATCGCGGGCTCCCAGCCTCTCTTTGCATATTGAATCTCAATATTGACTTGGTTATAGGAACTTCCTTTGTCAAAACAAGAAGTACCGAGGAACACAGCATTGGTTTACGAATATGTTGATGAAGTGACGATACCATATGATTCAGATATGAATTATTATTCCAAAGATGAAATGATTTTATCGGTAAACACTATTCTCTGTCAATCCAAAGATAAACTGATTACATTGGTAAACACAAATCTTTCAGAAATATATTTTTTTTAAGTATCCTTTGCAATAATTGGTCATCTTAGTGGAGTGTACTAAAAGTAAATGAATATTGGTACGTCAGGTGCTATGAATTGAATTTCTTATCTGCGAACTTATAGCGCTACTTATGTTCGGATGTGGTTGTAATGGAATAGAGCAAATTATAGCATATAAGGTAATTGCAATGGCTTAGAATATCTCTAACAAAATTTTGCTCCGTTTTGGAATCTCTTATTTCAATGAAAGGTTTAGGTTAGGGTCTTCATGTCAAATCAAATATAAATAAGAATCTATGCTAAAAACAAATGCCCTTTAAACATGGTGATACAATAACAACTACCTTTGAACCCTGGCTCCTGATTTTAGGATATTCTTTACTCGGTCTTTTTACCGAACATTCGAGCATTGATCAAAAGACAAAACCTACAAACCACACATCACAGGACCCTGGTTTGCGAGACAAATATTTACATTCAAAACTTTTTGTCAGCAGAGTCTGAAGGCGCCTTCATCAAAAACTCGTATCCACGGCCTTCTTCGCCCTGATCTAAGGCGATAGTTCTATCAGGACAAGGGAGTAGAAGCGCCAATCGTGGTGCTTCTCAGTGATGGGCTCCTGTCCAATCCGGTGCTTTGCCACGTAGAGAGGAACCTCCTCGTCTTCCACTGCCAGTCCTTCCAGAAAAACAACAACTCGCCTCCTAGAGCGGCATCAAACATGTCATGATAAGTTAACGATGAAGGGTATTGGCGAGGATGACGAAGAAAAGGAAATAAAAAGAACTTGCCTAGTTCTGTATCTCCTACTTCAGACAGATCGTAGGAACTGGGGGAAATGGCAGTGTTGCGCTACAAAGAAGTCGAGGAACGCAAGTGAGTGGAGGATAAACTTAAAAAAAATGAGAGCTATGGCTTTGCTTACTGGGTTAAGGAGAGCACTGGGTGGAGAGGCGTCTATAAGAAGAGTGTTCTTCACAGAGAAGCCTTTGTGCTCGTCCCACACATTCTTCAAATCCTTCACAAACGGGGGTTTATTTTATCTTCGCGAGCCATGAACCCCGTATTTGTGCTCCTGCTTTGGTCCTGTAGCCGCCAACCTGAGATCCAAATACTTATAACGTATATGTATCTATTGAGAGAGAGAGAGCAAGAAAGAGAAATGTATAGAGAGAGTGAGAGAGCGAGAGAGCGAGAGAGCGAGAGAGCGAGAGAGAGCAAAAGAGAGATAGGTATAGAGAGGGCGAGAGAGGGAGAGAGGGAGAGAGAGTGAGAGAGAGACAAGTATAGAGAGAGCGAGAGAGCAAAAGAGAGAGAGAGATAGTATAGAGTGAACGAGAGAGCGAGAGCGAGAGCGAGAGAGACTCTGTTGGAGAAATAATCTTGACTCAGTTATTTTAGGAGTCGGTAGTTTTTTAATAAGTCAAGAATGTCCAAGTCAGCATGGCAGAAGGAGATGTGGAGGCAGCAGCTTATTTTGAGGAGCTAAATACTGGGTTTCTTGGAAGACCAAGTACATGGACAGGTGTGTGGCTATGCTGAGTTTAGATCCATAGGCAATTATGAGGGAGTGCCTGTAAATATGTAGGTGTTCTATTGTTGTAGTATGCTGTGTGCATCAAGGTTCCCTTTCTCTCTCAGAGTGTTCTTGCATCTTGTCTCTCTGTGTGAGACCAAGAGAGTGAGGGCTCAAAATCTTTTCTCTGTGTGAGATCAAGAGAGTGAGTGCTTGTCCTTCCCTTCTCTGTGTGAGTTGCTGAAGTGAGAGAGCTAGGTTCCAACAGATTAACCCAAAAGAAAAGGAGGCGGGCTTAAAGGGGTCCCAGGACACCTTCAACAGGGCATCAGAAATGGTAGGTCATGTGGAAGATAGTGCTGGGCTCTAATCTTTAGATCAGGTAAAAGAAGAAAAAAAGAACAAAAATAGGAGATGGTTGTACTTACATCATCATAGACGACCAGATGGCAACATGAAAGTTGTCAAAGCAGAAACGAAGAAAATCGTCGCAGAATGGACGTTTGAAGACTGGTGAGCGTCAACAAAGAACAAATGAACATTATCAGTGATCATGATACGTATGGATGAAGCTAGTTAATCAATTACCCCGTTTTGTACCGACGACAAGGCCTGGTCTCCGCTAGCGAATAAGGGGGGCGATATAGCCGCTGTCGTGAACGGCGTAGAAGAGGAGACTGTTTGCGTTGAGTATTATAAGCTTCTTTTCGCGAGAGGGGCAAAGCCGCAGACTCCGGAGGGGAGCTTGTAAATCACCTTCTGTTGCCAAAGAAGGCACCGTGTCCGAGCCAGTAGGTTCCACAGCCTTGATCTTACCGACGGTCAGTTTGTCTTCTTTGGGTACGTTCTTCTCCACAGAGAGGTTCTCATCTTCTCGACAGGAAGTTTCTCTTTTTTCGCTATGTTCTTTTCAACCGAAAGTTTATCTTCCACGGCGATGTTGCCCTCCGCTTGAAGTTTCTCGTCTCTTCTGATGTTCAAATCCTCTTCATCTTTCTTCTTTATTGGGAACTCAGCCCGGAATAAAAGAGGTTTCCTTCCTTGACATGAGCGAGAGTACATTCACCGTATAGAAGCTTTCATAGCATCTTCTACAGGTGAAACCGGGGACTTTCCAGAACCTTCAGACTTCGGCTCCCCAACGGGTAGTTTGGATAAGTCATTGGAGGGAAGAGCTGGAGCCTTCTCAGTGTAAGGTTTGTCTTCTTCTTTGGATATGACCGGCCCCATAAATTCTTTCTCCTTAACAATCATACTCTCTTCTTTGGGCATCGCTGGACCAGATTCCTCATCTCGACCCCTAGCAGCATCACAACAAAGAGAGTCCTGTGACATCCTCTCTGCTACTTGTGAGACTTGGAGAAGTTCCTACGTTGAGGAATTTCTCTTTGCCTATTTATAGAGATGCACACTGACTAACCGACGCAGAAATCAGGAGATAGTCGGCAAAGATCTGGCATGTCATTTCCAAATCCATTTTCTTAACCGCGCGGAGAGGGAAGTCTTATCAAAATAGGGTAATTCGGAGAATCATAACAAATATTGCTCAATGATATTTTAACAGCGACGCATTATCGTAGAATTTCTTCAAGCCTGTAAACCTATGTCAAGACACCGTTTTGTTTTCATCAATAAAACTGCCTCATCATGCTCTCTGATAAACATCTGTAAAGTGTCAGCTACGTTATGAAGCATGCTACTACGGTCTTGTCTATTTATGATGGCCCATCGATGCTACGTGATGGATTACCTTGTGCTTGCTATGACGGTAACTTCACGAAGCATAATACAAAAACTTCTCTATCATGCTGACAACTCCAATGAATATTTAAAACCAGATCAATTTGTTTATGTTGATTACAGAATCCAATAATCATGTAAATGTGACATAGTTTATGGTATTTTATTGGAACACTACAGTTAGTGCTCATCTTATGAAAAAGAGTATTCTATTTCAAACCATTATAAAATATCTTCTAACGAGTACAAAGTTATATGATTCTCCGCACAAATGAAAAAAGCTCCGAACGGATGAGCAATTTTCAAGGTTATACAAGAATTCCATACACCATTTGGTCAAATTTTAAGCTGCCGTAAAAACATAAACTTTGGAGTCAAGCATAAAACTTTATGCCATTGATATCCTCCACCTTATTATTCGTATCACAGAATTCAAAACCAGGTCGAATCAAATTTCAGCATAAATAATTAAAACCCGTGGAGGCTGACAAAATTGTTCACCCCCACATGAATACATCATTGACTTATCTCTTGAATGAACTTTACATTGTCTTCTCGTTATCCTTCACAAGGAAAGAATCAGTCACAGTGAGTACCTAAATGTCAGACATCAATCTTGGCTTTTTAGTAAAATATAACCAATTCTTATTGGTTTATCTGATGAAAATAAACTTGTTCACGTTGTCATCCATAGTTCGATGAATAACAATGGCTTAGTAAAGTGATTTTTGAAACATGTGCACTATCAAAATCAATAGAATGTAGCTTTATGTAATAGTTTTACAGTAAAAAAGTATTAACATGTTGATAACTAATTTAAATAATGTTAATATAAGTTAGTATTTTAATGACAGAATATTTTGATAAAAACTAAAACCACGCAAAGCACGTGTTTATCTAAGAAATTACAATGAAATTGACCATTTACTTCCATAGTTGTTCAGATGAAGTCGATGCTAACATTTTTCTTAAGTCTAAGTGAATGGCCCATAGATTCCCAATGCATGTCGTCATCGGAATATGATAAGTCAGGTTGTGTTGACCATCATATTTGGTTACTTGTTTTTAATTATTCAATTTCTTATAGATGTAGATAACGTTTCCTACTAAAACATCTTTAAACAAGATGCGCTTAACCCTTCCTCAAAATCCCGGAGAAAAAATCAGAAAAGAATATCTGGTGATTCGTTAGTGGCTATAGATGGCACAGAAAATATAATACATATCCTGAGAACAGTGATAGAAGAGTTTGCGTATCTAAGATGATTTCCCAACTTAATACACTATAAAAAAGCTTTACTAAAATGATTCCACGGATAAGAAATCAGTAGGGATTTTTGAAGATCAGTGTCAGTCATGTTGTATATTCATCCTTTGACTGCTAGCCAGACGAGAGAATTGTCGTGCATTATTAGCGGAAGCACATGCAACGCATAGTTGGACGGCGCGTCTATTTTTTCTCTCCTTTGACACTTTTTTGTTCCATTGGTCTTCCCTCTTTTATAAAAAGGTCGTTATGGCCACGCCGGCACCTTATGTGCTATAAATGATCAATTTTTCGTTTTCATTCCACATTGGAATATCACCAGAAGTTCCTTTTTTTGAGTTCTATCTATCACCGTTGTTCCCTCCTCTTTTTTTTGTTTTGAATTTGTGCGGGGCCTCTTCACAGGAGTAGAAATTCAGGATGCGTGATTTCAACAGATAACTGACATTATGGATGGACCAAGTGCCGCACGGCATAACTTGTGGGAGTGCATTCCAAGTTTAATAAATCATCAGTGTAGACCTTGTTTAGAAAGTCACGCAGCCCTGTAAATTGCACGAAAGTCTTTTGAGTAAATTAGAGCTGTAGGAGAAGTAATGGGGTCTGCCCATTGATATTGAATTTCGTGTAGTATAGTTAAAAGATAACTTACAGAGTTGGCCGCCCCTAGCTATGCACTATCGGGGGCTGAAGTAACCTGGCATTTGGCCATTAGATCAGAAATGGCAGGCAGCACTATGCATAACCTGCATGGTCATCTTCCCTCGTGTTTGGAATGTTGATTTCACAGTTCCACTCCTTCATCATGCACACGTTCCTGTAGCTGATCCTTACTCGCACAGAAGACAACATGTGGGACTTAAGAGAAAGGATGCCGTCTAATGCCACCTCAAGCCGAGCATCACTGCCTAAATGTTACACATGTCTGCTGTTAATTGATGTCAGTCCCTGATGGAGGTACATCACGCATGTTAATTTTATTTTCGCTGTAAATTAATTTACCAGAGTCAAAATAAATTGTGAAACTAGAAACTCACTCAAATGTATCGCTAATAAAACAAGTGAAAATAAAACAAGTAAATATGATTGAAGATAAGTAATTAGTAGGTGGGAGACAGTGTATAACAGATAAAATAATCGAGATAATATTTAATCATAATGAAGAGTAAATGGCGTGAAAGTGAGTTATAGAAAGAGAGAGATAATATAAGATATCATTTATAAGTTTTAATAGATATTAGAGATGAATTAATTTCAATATAATTAAGGTGATGTAAGCGTAGGTTGTAGAGGAAGCATATAGAATTTGTGAGATAGATGGAATAGTAAAAGACTATTACTAGGAGATAGGACAACTATTTATTAATTTAGTAATATGTCATACATAAGGTAAGTGATAGATATCATAAAAATGTATATTAAGACTAGATGGACACTGATAAAAATTTATACTTTACTAAGATGTATGAAGTTAATTAGGAGTATTTACTTTACTCAGATATAAAGGTAGGAGACCGTGTTATGGATTAAATGAAGATATGAATATATTTATATATCTCTCTGTTCACGTAGTTTAAGAGTGGGAGAATGGAGGCTTAGCATACAGGTTATCTAATTTATGACATAATTTTATTAGCTATATAGGGGCAGTCTAAGAGAATTTCAATAAGATTACTAAGGGAGAAAGACATATTTATATTGTCTTGTGGTGGAGGTAGTTCATAATTACAAGTTGTGACTCGCAGCAATATATATACTAAGTAATTTTAGTTTTTTATTAAGTAAAATAGGTATAAGATAAGACAAGTCCATAAAATATCTTTGATTCATCATGCATATGGATAGAAATGCCTCAAAGATGAAAAATTATAAATAGAACTTCAAAATACAATTGTCAACGGGGTGGCAGTATATTATGACAGATATTTAATGGTAAATTTCTACAGGAAATGATTTCAACACATCACTGTAGTGCCTCCATTTGAAACACAGATTTTGAGGGTATCGTACACCGCCCCCTGACATCAACGTGTGTCTCCGTTGCTTTCCTCCATGATCGCACATTTTCATTGTGTCTTGGAGCTCTTGTGTCACCATCCTGAGTTTTATGAGCAGTTAGAAAAGTGTCACACTCATATTGATCACACTGCAGTCTAAGAGGTCTCCCACCAACATGATTGATCTTGATTGGAAGATAGCATTTTAGGACTTGGAATATACTATAGATAACATGGACCGCCCATGGGGACCCTCCCAGTCTAGTCAATCGCCAAAGGTAATCCTGTAAAAGTTGATCGTTGCGTTGAGATGAAGATGTTGAGAAGAGAGAAAGAGGAGATGCAAGAGAAGGGAAGGAGAGAGGAGAAAGACAAGACAAGAGGATAAAGATCTCTTATTATTCCCGCAAACACTTCATCTTTAACAATTGGTTTGTATTTGTATAGATGTATCGTACTAAAATATAGAAGGTTTGTTGTAACGATTTGAAGATCAAACACATTAGACCATTCGATATGTTTTAAACGTAGCTGTTATAACTAGTATAACGGCTATGGCGCAAACAATCTAGACTGTTTGCTCGGTTTCAAATAGTAGCCGTAATAATGGCTGAGGATCGAATGGTTTAGACTGTTCGATCTGTTTTTACTCAATAATGGCTATGTCCGATTTTACCGTCTGTTATTTTCTTCCTATCTATCTTTAATCCTAACTATCTTTGTTCCTATCTATCTTTAATCCTGATCTATGTTTGAACCTATATGTTTCCTATTTGTCTAATCTCTAACGAGTACATGATATATGGATTATTACTATCTAATCTTTATTAAGCTTCCTACTATGCTGATGGCGAACTTCCTCCGTCTTCATCCCCCCTCAAGCACAACGGGAGATCCAGGACGTTGAGCTTGGACCTCTGAACCAAGAATTGTCCTTGAGGAAGTGATTTCGTTAGTGCATCAGCAAGCTGGTCTTCTCCTTTGACAAACTTTACCAGAATATTCTTGGAAGCAACCTGCTCACGGACAAAGTGAAAGTCTATTTCCACATGTTTAGTCCTTGCATGGAAAACAGGATTTGCAGCTAATTAGGTTGCACATATATTGTCACACAATAAAATCGGACTATGATCTTGTCGAATTTGAATTTACTCAAGGGGAGATTGTATCCAAAGAATCTCAGCATCACAGTTTGCTAAGGCCTTGTACTCAGCCTCAGTACTTGATCTGGCGACTTTTTGCTGTTTCTTTGAACTCCATGAAATAAGGTTTTTACCAAGGTATAAAAGGTAAGCACTAGTGGATCTTCTATCTATGTTACTACCTGCCCAATCAGCATCACTAAAGGCGTTAATAGTTAGACTGGGATTATTGTAAATATGTAATCATGATATATGGTACCTTTTAAGTATCTAAGCAGATGTTTAAGAAATTTCCAATCACCCTCTGTGGTGAGTGCATTTTCTGACAGGATTTATTGACTGCAAAGGCAATATCTGGTCTAGTTAACGTCAGATATTGCAATGCACCAATTGTTTGTCTGTAGATGGTCCCATTATTCATGGGAGCATCTAAATTACTGGAGTCCGTAATAGTGTAGGGTGTAGTAAGAGGTTTCCAGTTCTCCATGTTTTTTCTTTCAAGAATAGACATAATGTATTTTGATTGTGTCAAAAAATAGCCATGTTCATGTTTTAAAAATTCAATACCTAGAAAATACCGAGCAGACCCAAAGTCTTTAATGGCAAACTCAGAATGTAGTTGATGAACAGTATGTATGATGTCTGAGGAATTTGAACTTATTACTAGAATATCATCAACATAAATCAACATAAAAATTGGATTACGATCGAAATTGAAAAATAAAGAGGTGTCGGTTTAGAACCAACAAAACCAAGTGTCAATAATTTGGTAGTGAGTTTACTAAACCATGCACGTGGTGACTGTTTTAAACCATATAGAGACTTATTTAAGCGACAGACATGATCAGGAAAATTCTTATCCTTAAATGCTGGATGTTGTTCAATGTAGTTAGTTTCATGCAAATCCCCATGCAAGAAGGCGTTGGATACATCTAATTGATCTATCTGCCAATTTTGAATAACTGCAAGGGACAACATTAGTCTAATTGTCGTATGTTTGACAACTGGATTGAATGTCTCATTCAAGTCAAAGCCTTCCTGTTGGTTGCAACCTTTTGCAACCAACCGGGCCTGGTATCTGTCAATTTCTCCAGATGGTTTATATTCCAACTTATAAACCCATTTGCAACCAATGATATGAAAATTTGGATTTTGAGGAACAAGTGTCCATGTATCGTTTTTCATAAGTGCATGAAATTCAGATGTCATGGCTTGCATCCAACGTAGATCTTTAGAAGCAGTGGTAAACGAGGTTGGTTCAAGTACATTAGTCTTCATGACATGAAAACAAGATGGTATTGGATATCTAATAGAACATGAATATGCCTTTTTAGGATAACTATTTGGATCATTATACAGATCTGTGAGTGTTCTTGTTTATAGTTCAACTTCTGGTTCAGGTGTTTGGTCAAAGGTAGTAAGAATATCTGGGTATTGTTGAGTAAGAACATCTGGATAGAGCTCACTAGTTGTATTAAGTGATGGCATAACTATTGGACTTAGTTCTTCTTGTTGATGCAAGGTACGATCCGATGGTGACATAGTTCCTGAGGAATTATTTAACTTGATGTTCCTTGGTGTGACCGAATAATGAGATGCTGAACTTGACAAATGAATGTTTTCGTGGAATTAATGACTCTAGAAGAACTTTTCAAATGAGTATTAAAAAAATCCGAGGGAAAAGAACTTAAAACTCCATTGTACTGAGCATTCTGATCAATCTGATAAATCTTAAACCGAAATGATTCTTCGTATAAAAAAACATGTCTAGAAATGTAAAGTTTACCTGTTTTGGAGAGATAGACACCGGTATCCAAGGTGCATTGAGCTGTATCCTAAAAATATACATGTTTCTGATCTATCTTCAAGTTTGTTATGCGAGTATGGCCTTAAGTACGGATAACAAAGACAACCAAAGTTTCTGGAGAAAGTATAGTCAGGCAGCTTTTGAAATAACACTTCAAATGGGGATTTATTTTTAATTATTGGTGTAACAAGTCGATTAATAAGAAATACTGCAGTAGCTACAGCTTCATTTCAGAAATATTTAGGCATATTAACATGTTTTAGTAGGGCAAGTGACGTTTCAATGATATGACGATGTTTATTTTCTGCTGTACCATTTTCTTCGGGCGTATGAGGACAAGAAACTCTCTGAATTATACCATTTGATTTGAAATATGTGTTTAGTGATTGGAATTCTCCACCCCAATCAGATTGAACATACTTGATTTTGGTAGATAATTGATTTTGTACTCGACTTTGAAATTCAATAAAAACATTAAGAAGATCATTTTTCCTTTTAAGGTGATAAATCCAAGTATATTTACTAAAATCATCAATGAAAACAACATAATATGAGAACCCCAATCGAGATATTACTGGTGAAGGCCGCTATAAATCTGAATCAATAACTTCTAAAAATTTTTTGGAAGAATGACCAGTATATGTAAAAGGTAATTTGTGAGATTTAGCTAAATTCCATAGTTCACAGATAAAATTTGAAGTTCTTGAAACAACAGGGATACCAAATTTATCCAAAATTTAATTTAAAATCCGAAATTGTGGATGACCAAGACGAGAGTGCCAGGTTTCTGAGGAATCCTTTTCTCCAACAAGAGCATGTTTTGAACAATTTTGGCTACTTAGATGATAGATTCCATCCCTAACTTCCCCCCTGAGTAGAACTTGATGGGTTTCCTTGTCCTTCACAAGACAGAAAAAATCATGAAATTCAATAAAAACTTTATTATCTTTAGTAAACTTATGAACTGATAGTAGGTTCTTAAAAATGTCTGGCACATGAAGGATATCCTTTAGATGTAAAATTCAGCTTGAGGTAGTAATTTTTGAAGTACCAACAGATAAAATTTTCAAACCTGAGCCATTACCTATCCGAAGTTGATCATTCTGTGGGTAAGGCTTGAGTTGAGACAGAGAATTCTGATCTGCTGTGACGTGGTGTGTAGCCCCACTGTCCTGGTACCACTCTTTATTTCCTGGTGTGGTAGATAGAAAAGCTTGGGCATTTGATCTTGTCTTCTGGAATTCTGGGCAATCCCTTGCTCTATGGCCTAGCTAGAAGCAAATTTGGCATCTAGGCTGAAATCGCTGATTTCTTCCCATTCCACGTCCTCCGTATGGGGAGGTGTATCTGTTTTGGCTACCAGCATTGTAATTCTTCCTCTGATAGTTGGAACCATGTTGGTTCCTTTGAATCTGCAAGTTTTTGGACGTAGGTGGAAAGGAGTTCCTCTCCTCCTCTTGTTCGTAGACAAGGAAGGCATCATGTGACTTTAGGTGTTCTACTATCTCATCAAACTTAAGATGGTATAGATTTGATTTGATGGTTACTACAAATTGAGAGTATGCTGAATCCAGTATTCTTAGGAATGTGTAGATGGCAGATGATTCATCCATTGGATGGCCCATTCCTTCTAAGGCTTCTACTACTTCCTTAAAATACTTAATGTAATCGTCAACATTAAGCATACCTTTCTTCATATTGTGAAATTTTCTCTGAAGCTCCATGACACGTGATTGATTCCAGCTTACAAACGTATTCTCCAGGCTTTCCCAGGCTTCACGTGAAGTTTTGGCTTTCCTGAGGTATGAGCATTTCAAATCAGTGATGTTCTGATGCAGAAATCCCAGGACATGTTGATCGATTCTCCACTATTTCTTGAACTCCGAGTTTTCAATCATGTTCCCTTGAGCATCTGCAATAAGAACTGGTGGAGATATTCCTTCTATGAATTTCATTAAATCATACCCGTGCAATACTGGCAGTATTGAGTTCTTCCACATCTGAAAATTCTCATTATTCAGTCGTGGATTGATCATGATTCCAGGGGGAATCGCAACCTGGACTTGTCCAATGGTTGTCGAACATGCTTCTCCCAATGCCATGATGGGAGCAACAGCCGTTGTGCTTTCTTGCGCCGTAGCAATTTCTTGTGCTTTCTTGGCCGCCGACCCTCGCTCTGATACCATGTAAAAGTCAATCCTTGCGTTGAGATGAAGATGTTGAGAAGAGAGAAAGAGGGGATGCAAGAGAAGGGAAAGAGAGAGGAGAAAGACAAGACAAGAGGATAAAGATCTCTTATTATTCCCACACACATTTCATCTTTAACAATTGGTTTGTATTTATATAGATGTATCGTACTAAAATATAGAAGGTTTGTTGTAACCATTTGAAGATCAAACGGTTTAGACCGTTCGATCTGTTTTAACTCAATAACGGCTATGTCCGATTTTACTGTCTGTTATTTTATTCCTATCTATCTTTGATCCTAACTATCTTTGTTCCTATCTATCTTTAATCCTGATCTATGTTTGAACCTATATGTTTCCTATTTGTCTAATCTCTAACGAGTACATAATATATGGATTATTACTATCTAATCTTTATTAAGCTTCCAACTATGCTGATGGCGAACCTAATTCGTCTTCAAATCCCTCTCAACTGGGAACTGTCGTCTGGCTGTAGGAGGATAAACCCTATGGGTTGTGATAGATGATTTTCCCGCAAGCGATTGGATATCCTGTTAAAGGGGTTGAATGGCTGTGATTAAATCATAGCCTTAGATCCTCTTGGAATTTGGTGTACCCCCGTCCCACATCAGTGTCCTTGTCAGCAACGTTGTTAACCCTTTTTGCAATCTTGATTTGCCAATGAGATCCCCCATCCTCATCAACTACCGCAACCAATCACGAGCCAAAAAAATTAAAATAAATGAAAATATACAAAGATAAGAGTATCCCAACATTGAGTCTTATCTAGGAAAATCAGATGGTTGGGATCATACCTACATACGTATAGAAGCCCGTTATGACACGACCTGTGTGTCGGATTGGCTCAAAACACATCCATAATGTCTTTTTATTCTTAATATTGTGGCTTCTCATGCCATGATTAATCTTATCGCCTGTCAGCCCGACCCAGTCCACAGTTGTAATAAACATGAAAATCTATTCCAGTGTAAGAAACATTTAGATAACAATAGCAACATAAATTCTACTTGAGAGTGATGGATGAGATAAAATGCTATTTCCTCTGCGCACTAGCGCAGGTTGTCTTTTATGGGTCTCTATGTGGGCTCCTTTATGCTGCTTTTTTGGCTAGGTGGTGGATTGTGGTGGTCGTTGCACCAAGTGTCGATGCTTGCTGGTTGCGGTTAGGCTTCAATGCCCTACGCTTGCCCTTCGAAGCCTGGTTAGGTGATAACTCACATTTAGGGGTGAAATTACATCCTTGAGAATTGGTGTTTAACCAATAAAATTTGTAAAATATATATTTACCTAGTGATGAGTAAGGATTATCTTCAGAGTACATAGTTCTTAGGGGTGAAACTCTTTCGACTGGCTGAAAAACTAAGATGAGAAGAGTTATGTGTAGTGCATGAGCTCGTAAATTGACGGGGTGAAAAGAGGAGAAAGTGCATAGTGAGAGATGGCTAGTTAGAGTTTTAGGAGTCAGGGTTTACAATATAAAACAATGTGGAGATTAGGAAGGAATAAGAGGGTGTGAGACGTAGTGGTATCGATAGTGAGAACATGATAGAATAATGATTCAGATGGGAGAAAGTGCTGTACTTGAAAGGGATATGTGTCAACATCGTGACAGTGTAAGAGGGAACATGAAATTGATGAGATTTTGTTATGATGGATGATGACGGAGGCGGATGAGTGATGGTAATGGATGGTGAAACAAAAAAAATGTTTTCTGTATATTCAATGTAATACAAAAGCCAAACTTAAGACCCTTTATTCTAATGGGATCAAGGCATCTTCCTACTGTTTATCAACCTCCCCACTCCTATGTTGAACATCTCCAAGCACTAGTGATACCCTTGATGGACCTCCAAAATTTCAGTTTCTTTTAATCTGCCTATCTAGGCGGGATTGAGTATAAACATGTTTTTAACAAATATCAGGTGCTTAATTTATAGATATACTATATAGATTGATATAGGATGAAAAAGAGAAGCAGCCCTTATAATTTCAGCTCAACCACAGTTCTAGTTTGTCAGCTATCAAGACTCAAAATTGGACAATTCATAGTTGTCGATTCAATTCAATTGTTTCTATCTCTTCATCAGTTTCTGTCTCGGCATTAGTTTCAGTGGTTGGTTAAGTTTCCACCTCATCCACGATCAACAGCTCTCTTTGTGACACATGGAACCTTGTAAAAAAGAAAAAAAATGAGAATAATAATATACTATTTTAATGTATTATTTATCGTTTAGTTTGCAAATGGTGTGGCAGCACATCTGAGTGCTCCATGTCAGAGATTTCCCTGTTTAATCAAATGAAAGAGCTCCAGATGGGTGCAACGTGGTCACATTTATGATACGTGGACACATAAACACCACCTAGATATGTGCCACCACGTGTCATATGACAACTCAGCAGAGATAGCATGTTTGATCATTCTAAAAAGAGATAGAATAGAAAAAATAATAATATCAAATTGCTTTTGCCTTGGTCGACGCACTCATTTGTTGCGACAAAAGAGGCTCATTTTCTGATTGGTCCCTGTCTTTTGTGGTAGAAAAAAGTGGCAAAGTGATTCCATGAGCATTAAAAGCAATAATGGCATCAATATTCACAACACAATAACTGCTTTGCTAAATGATTGGATGAGGTCAATCATTAAGTGTGTTAATGATTGGTTGTCGTCAATCATTATTTGTTCGCTGACTCATCACCCTTTAAACGTCAACACTTAGTATTGTGAAATAAAAATATTCATCATAAGTTCTAAAATTCATATTGAATAAAATATATGCCTAAAACTATAATTAAATATATACTTTCAACTTAAAAAAATCATATCGTTCAGAATATAATGTCAAGAACTTCAGAGAAATCGTACTCTGACTCATAAGATTAAAATCATAGGTTTATGTTTTCTTGGAATATGCTATCAAAACAACCTCCAAATAGACATAAAAAGCCCAAAATTGAGGATTATCATTCCAAAATTAAATTTAGTCCTTTTAATATCGATAAATGTATACGTAGTTAATTTGATGCATATAAACAGGTAAATATGGTCCTATTAGGGTAATAAAATGTATGGTATCTTACCCACAATCTTAAATCATTACTATTCCCTTAGAAATGGTATGTAGAATTTTTTGTTCAATGCATCCACCTTACAATATTAAAAACATGAGCTTAAAATCATCATGATATCAACTACACCTCAAAGTAGGATTATATCCATATAATGCTAGAATGCACATGAGAGACTCCACTGTGATTTTAGATATAACGGGTGGTCATGAGGAGTGAAGCTTACTTCTTTCCCGTTATGATACTATAATCTTGGTAATGATTTCACTCATTGGCTCTTCTCACTCATTGACAAACAATGGCTCTCCACTAAGTTTTCTCGATCATGAAAGTAAGAGTTTGACATTCTTCAGTTCTGATACAAACACAAAATATCAGTTTCGCATCATGGAATCGAGTGCAGCAATACTCCTATCAAAATATTGGAAAGAGAGAAGAAAATGATCAATGACTCAAAAGAACGGATGAAGGGTATGACAAATATAAATGATGGGCTTCAAGTAGTTGGATAGCTTACTCTCATGATAGACAAAAGAGTAGATGAAACCACAATGGTATGAGAAATGAAATGAAGATGGAATACATCGACTTATCATGGATGATAAATCGATCAACGGTCATAAATAACAAAAATAAATGCTTCGAAAGTAATAACCTGAAAAAACATTTCGTTTTTTTTCTTCTCTTTTTTTTCGAGTATTTTTTAGAGGGGTAAAAACTAGTGGAAGTGTAATATGAGAAAACATAATGTCTGATCAAATACGCATCATTATATGCATCCCATGATAGTACGAGGAAGACGAACTAAATGAAAGCATAGAGAGGGATATAAAGGGGAAAGAAGTCGGAAGGGAGTGATATCACTAAGGGGAAGAATAGAAGAAACTTCGGAGTAAGCATATCATAAGCATATAATATGAGCAGGGAACAGATGGGTACTTGTAGTAATAGGTGAAATTGGGTTAATGGTGTGAGATAAGCAAATTTGTAAATGGTTGAAGATGATACACATATAGTTGGTACTCAGAATGATTTGGTACTCAATCTTGTGCATCCTTCAAGTGGGTTTCTCCTTCTAAGAGCTCTATCAAATCGGAAACTTTAAAGGTAAGAACATTAAGAAGTTCATCAAGGCTATGCATGTGATGTGGTTTTAGCAGTTAGGAAAACAAAAAACAAAAGAGGTCAATGGTAAATACCAAAAGTTTATTTTTTCTTAAGCAAACTAACAGTTGAGAAGACTGAGAGATGCAAGATCATGTAAGGGGTTCCTCGGGTAGGTCCACCATAACTTCCTTCGATTGAGTTTATCCACTAGATGTTTACCTACAGAAAAGGAAAGAAATATCAAATCAGACACCCGTGAGATCACAAGGCGCAAGTAATGATATTTCCCTAACAATATTGTTCACCCTTGAACTCTCCCTCTCCAGCACTCTTCGATAAACAATAATAGATCAAACAATCTAATGCACTAGGCCTCCAACTAGTTGGAAGCAGAAATTCAATATGAGATAGAAAGAGATTGAAGGAGATATTAAATAGAAGTTGATGTAATACTCTATCATCCAAGATTGATCGGCGCATATTACACCATAGATGATAACAATAAATGCACGAGATATCTAAATGCCACGGTGCAAGTTTGAGAGTTAACGATAAGTATGGCGAGTTAACTCACAAAGTATGAAGATCAGTTTAATTGGCAAAGTTAGATTGGGCACAATTGACATCCCAATGTCCCTTTGGACCAACTCCAATGCACAAGGTGAGCGGTAGCCGTTGATTACAAAAAAACGCATGATACATGGAATAGATTGTCAAGTACAATAGGCTAATTAGGTTACTTTTACTTAATGTATCCGGAGTTTTCATCATATTACCAAATTAGCCATGAATGATCATGCCTGGATTTAAATGATGGCATCATGAAGATCTATAAATATATTTTTGTAATGAACCAAAATTGTGTTATGACAAGTCAGCAATTGCAAAAGCAATGTAGAAGGGAAAGCTAATGAGTTTTAGAAGAATTAGAAGTCGGAATGTGTTGGGTGGTGCTTTATTTCACAATGCTTCTGTTTCCTACAACAAAAAGGGGTTTCCAAACAAATGGAGCAGAATGGTCAGTTCGTAGGCAGCATGCCCACCCGAAATAGAAGTGTCAATGTAGGCGCACACCGACAACATCATGACAAGGAGAGTAGCACAAAGACAATTATTCAAATAATTACTACTGAATTTGATTTTTATACAGGCGCCTTATGTGGAATTAGTCCATACGGGACTAAATCCTTCCCGCTGACCACAATGTAGCACCTTACGGTTGTTTATTCTTGTATAGCTTATACAGGAAAATTGTACAAAAGGGGGACGGCAAAAGTATTGGACTACGCTTGGTCGGAACAGATCCGACAGCTGCTTGTGGGCGGAAAGACCCAATGACCTGGAAGAAAGAAGAGAGGCATGAAAGGAAACAGAAAAGAGTAGACAAAGGGGAAGGGAGCCACATTCTGAGCTGTAGAGGGAGAGGACGAGGGGGGGGGGGGAGAGATAGGCATTCTTCTTCATCATGAAATACTTCCTTCAGCGAATCTGTATTCATGTTTTGGAACTCGCCAAGCTCGAGGCAAGGCGTGTGGAGTCATCAAGAAAGATTGAGCTGAGGAACATCACTGAAGAAGAAGGTAACTCGAAGACACCGGGCTACCATGTTGATGGTCGACCCCGATTTCTATCCACTACATAGTGAACCAAAAACTACAACTAGTTGGTAACTTTGGTTGTTTAAGAATTTGAGTTATAATTTTATTGTTTAATTCATGTTAGTGGATTTCAGTTACAAATAGCACACTTGCTGATGTAGGACAACTAAGGGAGATGGGAATGACAACGATGGGTGGAAGATGCTGGACGATTAGGGGAGCGACGACTAGGGAGACAGGTCTGACAATGATGGTGGAGAATTCACGACAGTTTTGGGTAGAGGGATAAAACAGACCGCAAAATTCACACGATTGAATTTGAAAACCTAAAACTGATGAAATAATGGTGGTGCAGCCCCATTCCTCGTCGAGGGCAGGAGTACTGTCTTGAACCACTATGACGATGCCAAAGCACCAAATCCAATACTCAAATTCACGTTCAGGGGAAATCTCACGAAAGGAAGAAATTTAAGGAAAGAAAGAGATATTCAAATCAAATCTGACAGTAGTGGAAGAATCCTTGTGGAACACTGGACGAAGAACACTCGACACCAAAGAGTTCAAGCGTACCTCAGCATCGAAGGGCGTAGTGGGGTTGCACGAAATTCAGGTAGAGACGTACCTGGGCGATCTGGGCGTTGTACGGCCCACTGGAAGAAAGATCTGGGCGTTCCGGGCGTTGAGCGGCCCTTGCAATGAGACGGCTGGACTAAGCCTGGTTGCTCAATGGCGGGAGTGCTTGGGCGTGGGGCGTCGTTAGCGGGACAATTGATGTGCACTTTGACAATGTGTTGCGGATCCAACTGTGCGATCAGTTGGCGGGGGGTCAAGGGGGGAGTTTCACTCTTGCGGGGTTCGGGGCAGCAGCCCAAAATGTAAACGGTATGCCCCGTGGCAAGTAGCTTCAAGGGCGTCCGAAAGCGCGGCAAGTAGATTCGAGGGCGTCCGGAAGCACGGCAAGTAGCTTCGAGGGCGTCCAGAAGCGCAGGCGGCTGGGCGCGCGGCGTGTGCGGGTGGTCGGGCACGGGGTGTGCATTGGCGATAGGGCGCGCGGCGAGCATGGGCAGCTGAGCGTGCGACGTGCGCATGTGGCCGAGTGCGCGGCATGCGCGGGCGACCGGGCGTGCGGCATGCGCGCGCAGCAAGGCGCGCGGCGTGCGCGGGGGGCGGGGCGTGCGGCGTGCGCGGGTGGCCGGGCGCGCGGCATGCATAAGTGCGTGCATGCGCACGTGCCCGCAGGCACTGGCGTGCGCTGGTGTCAGTGAGCGCTGGCGTGCGCGGGCCCGTGCGAACGCTGGTGTGTGCCAGCACTGATGGGCGCTGGCGTGTGCCGGCGTTGAAGGGCGCTGGCGTGCGCGACGTCGATGGATGTTGGCAGACGCTGGTGTCGGCGGGAGATCTAGGTCAAATCTCTGACCGGCAGGGCGAGGAGAAAGAGAGAGAGGGAGGATGAGGGAGAGGGAGGAAGAAAGAAAGAAGAGGAGGGAGAGAGAGGAAATGGGGCGGCTGGCAACACGACGTGCCTGCGTCGACGGCAACGGCGGCTGCTAACTAGAAGAGGGAGGGAGAGGGAGGCTAGGGCAAGTCCTCCAATAAGAGTTAAAAGAAAACTCAATTCTTGAATTATGACTTGCCTAACTGTTTCTTGAAACATTGGCCTATACATTTAGGCCTTGGAAGAAAGAGAAAATACAGTTAAAAGAAATAAAAATAAAGACGAGCAACATGACGAGCGACGTGGTTTTGTGACACGTCAAGAGGCAGTTCAGGATCTGCCTTTGGCGACGTGTCAGGACGCGTGAAGGGGCATGTGTGGGTGGAGACGTGCCTGATGCTGGCATGTTGACTTGATCCGGTGATGATGGCGGCATGTCTTCAGCGGTCGTGTTTACTTCAGATGACTCTGGTGATGCGTCCTGTGTCGATGTGTTGACGTCGTGGCCACCAATATGTGACAATGCAAATACATAAGTTCAATTATAAATATATAGGAATGTGCAACAAATACAGTTTTGACTTTGATTATGCAGTGAATTCATCATAACGTGGAATCTTTACATAGTACAGTTGTTTATTTAACTCTTTTAATTAGTATTTAACCTAAATTTTTTATTTGATTTTTAGGCTTTCAATATGATTTTTTTCACAGGCATGCGACAGAGCTTATAGGTTTTACTGAAGCGAAACCAAATTCTGACCAAACCTAGACCATACTGAAGTTTTGGTATAGGTATAGGTAAAGCTATTTGCCAAAAACTGAATCAAGACCAAAACTGTAGTTCCCTATTCATTCATATTTCATGAAATCATCAGCCAAATAATTTAGTAATATCACCACATTACTTGAACTA